>NW_022639458.1:2313473-2366824 GCF_010583005.1 Odontomachus brunneus
GAGAGAGAGAGAGAGAGAGAGAGAGAGAGAGAGAGAGAGAGAGAGAGAGAAAGCGACCGAGAAAGAGCGAGATAAGTCTAAATCCTTTAGCAAATTTAAAAAATTAATATTTTTCCCGGAATACTGAACATAAAAAGAAAGAGAACTAGGACCGGTATAATTGTCAAGATACAACATTGTTGAGTTACGACAATCGCAAAGAGAATTAACAAGCTTGTATATAAGTTTTTTTTTCTTGTTTAACTATTCATTACCTTTCACATTTATAATCGGCAAAATTATATTTTTTTTGTTTCATAACTATAACAGAATACGGCTAGCGATTGCTTCGTTCTTGATAAATTTTGCAACCGTTATCAATAATGACAATGATTCCGCGATCATCAATTTTTGAAATTTTTTATTTACGTTATAGGACACACACATTATTTCAATCAAAATTATTGCTAAACTCGATACGTTTACTGTTTTCTTTGAAAATTAGATTTTCTTACGAGATGAAGAACTTGTTTGTTGAAAAAATATAATCCATGTTAGGGGATATTTTTTGTCGTTCTCTCTCTTTCTCTTTGTCTTGTCGTGGCTTTAGTACGCGATTGTTTACACGCAAATATATAAACTCTCGAAGCACTAGACTACATTATCGTGTGCTTTTCATAAAATCGTTAAGCCTCGCTAAGACATTAAAACGATCACGTTTACGAGTACAGCACAGTGAAGTGAGTGAAGTGCGATGGACGTGGGACGACAGCTGGATGCTGAGGAGGTTGGACGACGAATGCGAAATGCAACGGTAGATGTCATCGGTGAACTTGAACAGCTGCACGTCGCGAGATACAAACACGCAATGGTGAGTGTATAATTTGTACGCTCGCAAAGCGTCATGTTACATGCATATTTAGTAGACGTAAATTGCATTGATTTCCGAAGCGGGAAAGCAAGGGTAGTTAAACACTGCTATTTAGGGTTATGAAGGCATCCGGATAATTTAATATCCGAATTGAAAGTACAGCATACGTTTCAATGGTACATTCCGGCGTTTAATTAGAGCTAGTTAGGCTCGGACCAGACAGTCCGTGTGTGACGAAAATGCGTGCGGTGAAAATGTATTATCAGTATAATCAGTATAATTAACTTGCCTAAACGTTCAAGAACGAGAAACGAAAATTGCGATTAATCTAAATAAGGTAATAACCCCGAATTCGCGTTTCTCATCTGAACCATAAAACATTCAGCGCGCGGCATCTTGCCATTCCCCTGTCCATCGAAGGAAATACAGCTTGCCCGATAAATTCATCTTCGCGGAACAAACGATTGTTTTCCCAATGAGTCCGGGATAAGGACACGAGCGGAAATGAGGAAAGGGGCTCAGGAGGGTGGAGAGGGAGCGAGTCCGTCGCGAGCTCGAAGAACGAGAGAATAGCAGAAGGAAGGAAGGTGGAAGAGTAGGGGGAGGAGGTGATGGAGGAGGGAGATGGGAGACGTCGGAGGATGGCCTGGGCGTTCATCGGACATTTATCCAATTAACCGATTCGAGTCGAGTAACCGGGGGTCAGGAGATCGTTCTGATACCTATACATATATCCACACGTACGCGCCCTTCCGCGTTCCTCCGCGAGGGCGTCCGTGCGGATACCAGAAAGCTCCATTACGTATATACCTAATGCCGAATGTTGATCTGTTATGTTTAATTACAGGGGCTGATATTGACGGGTCGGTATGTGCCTCGAAGAGGAGCGCGGCGGGGAGGGAGCGGCGGGCGGGATTGGTTCCGGTTGCTTGTTCGCAAAGTCACCCCTTTCTCCGTGCGGATCCGGACAGAGGAGAAGCGACGGAGGCGCTCGGGCACTGTCGAACGAAATGGCCAGCAATATTGTCGTCGTGGTCCGGGGGATTTGCGTGGGGCGGATCGGAAGGGGTTGGTAGGGGCCGCCCGAGTGACACGGGAAATTAATTATACGCTCCTGGAAGTCCTGACCTCCGATAGAACACCCGAAGCAGACTGCGCCGTTCGCGCCCTCCTCCACCTCCTCTTCCACCCCCTCGCGCCTCTTCCACCCCCGCGCGCCTCTTCCGCCGCGACGCGTTCTCTTATTTTCCGATGATGAGAATCGGCTTCGTTTCTTTTCCCCTGGCCGCTCCGGACACACACGGCGGCATCGATATGTCGGAGGTATCCTTTGAGATGTCCACCCTTGTCTGAAAGAACTTCTCTGCTCTAAAAACCCAAATCGGCTTTTAAATTCTTTTAAACGATGAAAGAGATCGCGAGATGAAGGCACATTCGATAATTCATATAAATATAATCTACCACTAAAATGAAAATGAATATGATTTTTTGTATTTTTAACTTTAAACCTTTTTTAATTGGCGCTCGTTACTACCCTCTCGTCGTTTTGTTAGGCACGTTGATATCTGGTCGGGTAAATGAACAAGAATGTGTGTCAGCGCAACTCTAAAATTATTAATAAAGCATTGAATAAATAAATTATGTAATATAAAGCGTATTTGTTAATATATACTCTATACACGTAGAAAAAATATATAGGAAAAAAGTAAATTGAGTAATCGCTTTTCTTAATAGTGAAATGATATTTTCCTCTGTGTACTAGCTACGTCCATAGGAAAAAAGGCGGTATTGTTTAAAGCATTCGGTACCTGTCAAAATGACAAATGTATTTTTAGGATTAATGTATTAAGACATTCTGAGTGTACGCACGAGTAAGACTTTTATTTTGCGAGAAACACAAGGAATGCTATGCATAGCGTTCATATCAGCTATAAATGAACTTTGCCTGTCTCTTTGTTTCTGGTATTGTAATTACGAGAACGCGGTGTTACGCGGCACGGTATTGCACGGTGACAAAGTTATTGAATCGTCGAAGGAACCGCAATGACGTATATCTATTTATTTTGCGTACCCCACGGTGACGGTTTGCAGGAGAATATTGCATTTCCAGTCTCCGCAAGCCATCTCTCTTCATTTGTCTCCTTCCGACGTCGACTTCACCCCCGGATTCTATAATCCGCTTACGGCATGGACTCATTACACAGCTCACATTATTAATACCGCGTATAACGTATTCTTATTAGTTATTCTCGGAAGTATAAAGTCAGCTCTCCTTATCCACATAGCTGACACTGTCTGCTTGCTGTGAAACTCTGTTAGGATTTGTCACCGTTCCTCCATTACGATCTTTGTAATATTACTCTCTCGCGCGTCTCCTCCATTACTTCTAAACTATATAGCGTCGCGTTGATAAATATTTCCACGTTATCACGATTGAAATGAGGAACTGTCCTCCGCCGCGCATTCTTTTAAAAATAATTTCGATCCGAGGAGGATGGAGTCTGGTTGTACCAGTATTTTCGTTTACACACCAAGAATTTTGTTATTTCCATGTTCCCTCCCCCTCAATCCAATAATATAGGTATCGTCGTAGATTCAATTTACGTCACTTACGAGTAACATTGCGTGGTTAAATTCATCGAATGTAATGATCTGCCGAACGCGTGGCGTGCGAGTTTTGTGGACATTTTTACAAAACTTGCTTGTTCGTTTGCGCGATTGTTAATGAACGCGTAAGAGCGCTGGGTTTGCATGTCATCTGGCGTTAGAACTCTGGATTGGGGTCTCAGGCATAGATTAGGATGCGTCGTGTTCACATGCCGGCGCGCTTCTTAGACACGGCGACGGCAAATAAGGCAGTCGGATTCTAATTGCCAGTCATAAATCAGGGACAACACCTGCACGATTCCGAAATGTTTATGGGGGCGGTGCCGTTACATCCTTCATTAGAAGGACGAACGGATGAGATGACGAACTGATTCAAGTTTAACCGACGCGCCATGACATTAGTATTACTAATTGCGTTTCGGCAATTAGTGGCACATGTCATTTTGACGATTTCGTGCAATTGTATCCGCTTATTATTCCGTTATTTCCCGCTTCTCAAATATGTGACTCGTATTTATGGATTAATGCAAAGTCAGACGAACGGTCCCTTTATCGCAGACCGCAACTACGCGAGTGAATGTATGCGAAAGCGTCTTATAGGACTCAATTGAAAAAGCAGCATTAACGAAATTGGATTCCACTTTATCTATTTCGCGGTTCGAAGCGAAGGGATGAGGCGAATGTTGTGCCGTAACGTAACTCACGCGACGAACAAGGCGTTAGAGGGGTGTTCGGACGATCTCATCAGCGTTTTCCTGCCGAGCGTCGAATTAGCGTGGAATTAGCGCTGGAGACACGACGAGAAGCAGAGATTAGCGGATATGTAAATTAAGCGCCTCCTTCGCCGTGCTATTTATCATTTTTGTAGAGCTCGACTCAGTTATCCTACGATAAACGCGAGAGAAATGTCAAGAATATCTACTGTGAGAACACGCGACATTATTGCAACCTTGATACACAATTCGCTCATCGATTGCATTTTCTTAACGCATTGTTGACCGATCACGAGGAAAAAGAAAAATGGCATGGCAAATATGTATCAATGAGATTGATAAACAACATTTTAAGCTTTCATTTGACAAATTGTGGAGTGAATCGTCGTATAATTTGACTAGGAACGCTAAAGGTAGAACAATGTATTAATATTGCAATAAAAAATCTGGGACACGTGTGAGTCAAAATTGCAGGACGTGGGGTCTTTCTTTTCTCAAAAAAAAACAGCGTGACAAATACATAATAACGAAGTTGAACGACATTTCAAGTCTTTATCTAGACGAACCATAGGGTGAATCGTCGCGCGATTTAACTAAGAGTACGTTAAAGGCGGTGGATTAGCAGCAAGCTTCTCCGCACGTCCCAAGATATCACTGCCGCCTGCGGACGAGTTGCGGGACTATATTAAGTGTGTTTCGTGATGCACAAAGCCGCGGCCTGCAGGGAACGGCAATCGACTCTCTCTTTCTCTCTCTCTCTTTCTTTGAGGGACGCCGAAAAGATAAAGACACACGAGCGGGCCGACAAAAATAAGAATAGTAAATAATATATTCGAGTAATAGAGGTTGCCGCGTCGGCACTGCACAACCCACCCTCCGAAGCGGCGCTTTCTTATGGGGGATGAAGAGGAAGAGGGCGCGAGAATGAACGTAATGAAAAACTGGGGCTGCTTAAATAAAATAAAGCTTGTCGGCATATTATTGGCGGGAGGGCCTGTACTTTATCTTCCACCCTGTTTTGCTACCACCTCGCCATTTTTCCATTTACTCTTCGCGAAGTCGGCGCCGACGAAGAGCGCTTACCGTTCATTCGGCACTCTCGCTCGTTCTTACTTCGCTTCTTGTGTAAGGAACGCGGAGTCCAACGAAGAAGAAAACACGTTGTGGATGGCGTCGATATGGCCTATCATGCGTTACTTCTTTGAGAAACAAATCGATGAATATAAATTTCGATTATTGATTATCGACTGAGCGCTACAACTGACTCGATCATCGAGTTTCTCACGGTACGGATAATAGCACTTTTTTATTTCCTCTCGCAATAGCAAGAATTAGTCCTCGTCGATGAAAGGGAGTCGCAAGGGCCGATATTTACCGACGAAAATAGATGGCAAAAGTTGATGACGCCGCTAGCGAGGATAGGGATGGCAAACATCCATAATTTCCAGCTTATTATTGACGTTCGCAGGATATCGGCATTACGTAGCTATCCCGTGTACAGGCTTGACTTATCGGTTTTCCTCCGCGCATAAATCTCATTCGACTGTACCGTGTTGCATAGCCTGTTTCCATGTCGCAAACTACGGCCCGCTATCGCGCCAGGATCAGAAGGGTGAGAGCCAGCCTGAGCGTTCTACCCCGAAGGCTTCGTCGCCGATCGATCGCGATTCCCAAGGTCATCCGAGTTTTCCGGCTATGGACATCGCGTCGAATGACCCGTTTCGATAGGCCACGGGAATTCAGAAGGAAATCCCTACCAGCCGAAGCGAAAGTTTTTTCCGCCGGTAATCTTGCATCTCCCGCGACTTTCGATCCTCCTTCGGCTTCCGCTGTCTCTCCTTGCATCGTATTCCGAAAACGCCACCGTTTATCACGGTGAAATGGGGCGTGTTTAAGGCGCTTTCACACGCAGCTTCCCTTCTGCATCCGTGGCCTTCTGTGAATTTGTTTATCTCTTACACGTGATAACATCCTGGTCAGAAATTTGAAACGGCAATTAAAAAGGACCTAGACAGTTTTTCCCAATTTCTATCGAGATCCATTTAGGTCCACTTGTTACAGTCCTTCTTATAACTTTTATTACAATTTTTATTACAATATTTATTACATTTTTTTCTTATTATATATAATGCTTTCGTATATAATATTATTATTATGATCAATATTAGACATCTTTTTTGTAATATCTTTTATTAAAAACATTTTTTTGTAATACTAAAATTTGTGCTTACTTATTTAAAAAATACACTAACATTCATCAAAATACTTATTTTGATGAATTGACAAACTTGCTCTTAACTGAGTATTAGCACAAGTCTTGTTTAAAATATCCGCATTAGCATCAATTCATGACTTATTCGCGAAATTTCATTCGTATTTACCTATGTTAGCCATATCTGCGTCCTACAAAAACATATCTATTTTGAAGCATTTACATCAGCATCAATTTATGGTCTATTCACGAAATTCTATTCAGTATTTGTTTATTTTGCCAGTACCTGAACCCTACGAATACATATTTATCTTGGAACATCTCTGGTTAGGAATACTATATTCTTAGAGACTACTCAGATTAATTTCTACTCTGGTAACTACTACGTTGCTTCTACGTTGCTATTTTCGACGAAAACGCTTAACCAGTATTAAGATTGTTATGTAAGACATTCTTTCGCAGACTACGATGCAGTGCGATGATCGAGGCGAGAAGAATGAAAAATTTCCAGAAATTCAGGGTTACGTATCCCCTTAAGAGTCGGGTAGTCTGCGCAGAGGGTGGAAGAGGCCGAAACGGCAACGAACAGCGGGGATGAGAAGTGGGGGTTGCTCGGTGGCAAGATTACGGCGAAGTTGCGCTCATTTAAATAATGCGCACAATAAAGTATGCAATGGCGAGGGTGGAGGGTTGGGTTGGGCTGGGTTCCGTTAGTTTCTCGGTACGGGAGCGAAGGGGATGGGGGCACTCTCGGGTGCAGTCACGTACCTTGAGGAAGAGGCGAAACAGCCAAACGCACGCACACGCATGAGCGCGTTCTAAAGCGCAAAGTTAATCTGAAAGCTGAAAGTTCTAACGTATTCTCAGTATCAGTATCTCTTCTGTCCATATTTCATTATTATTAACAATAATCAAGTTTCTTTTTTCTCGTGTGATCTTATTTTATGAAATTTTATTTTTATTAATGAAATTAAACGTCGCGATACAATCGGCATAAATCACGTAGGACACAGCGCGATTATTTCGAGCGATAATTTCTTGTCCGACGGGGTAGTTTCACTAACCGATGCAAGAGCTTCTGAAAATCATAGCACGATCCCTCAGTCGTGACGGAGACCTTAAAACCGTTCGAACGCCGGAAGGCACGAACTCGTGCGTGTCTTTAACGCGCCGCGTTAGCCGGTGCGGAAAGGAACGGTCAAACGACGAAGAAGCGGGCGAAAGATACGCGAGGGGTCGGCGGGGACCTTCCCCAAGGGTCGCTCGCGTCGAAGGGTAGAGAAGAGGCTGGCCGAGCGTGTTTTTGCGAGCTGTTTCTGCTGACCAGTGCGGCTTTTCCTGTGCGGTCATCTCTCGTCGCCTCCCAAAGCTTGTAGAGTCGCTTATTGCCTCGAAGCTCCTGTTAACCGCCCTCTTTAGCTTCCTGTTCTGTCGATCCTCCGCTCTACCCCCTTCGCTCCTTACGCGTCAGTCCGTGGGACGGATGATAGCCGGATTTTGGACGACCCCTTGCTAATTCGTATCGAACACGCTTATTTAATGTTACCGATGTCATAGGGCGAGTCTCATTTCAGCCATTCCAACTGAATCGGATATTTTCCGCTTTGACCCCTCGCGAAGATTTTTCTTACGAGATCTCTTTCTCGAGACGAATTAATTTTTGGAGTATCATTTAGTCATAAACGCTTGAAATGTGAATTACGATGTGTTTCTGGGCATTGCATGTTTTATGTTTAATAGAGGAGAGAATGATAATATATGAAATAGGGTGATAACATATAAAGGTTTATTTTTCTAACAACTGTTGCTTTTGTCGATAACTGAAATAAATATAAACATTAAAGTTGTTATTAAGCAGAGATCTAGCATCAGCTTATTAACGTTGTTTATAGTGTTAAGAGAAGTTTTGTTTTCTTCTTGATAAAACTTTTTACAAGATTCCAACATCTTTTTCATGTCCTAATCGATAAATTTAATATATTAGCTATAGTCGATTAATGTTGATTAGTAATTACTATTAAACTTTAAAATCTTAGAATTAATTATATTTGAAAATATATAAATATATAAATATATAAATAACATTTTTGTAATAACAAAGGAAGCTTTTTACTTGTTATCATACTTATTACATAGGATCACTTTATTTTTCAAGATCAATTTCTTGTAATATATTAAAAAAAATGTTATACTCTTTAAATACTGTTATACTGTTTTAATAATTATAAATACATTATAAAAATATAAAAATATAACATATTTATAATTATTAGAACGAGAATAATTTATTTAAAGAGCACATTTTTTTAATATATTACAAGAATTGATCTTAGAAAATGAAAATAATAATAAGATACATTAGCTAACACTTCTGACAGTTACTGATGCAATTATTGCATTTAATAATCCGTCTAAAACAGAAAAGTTGAACACAAAAAAGAGTGATACTTTGATGAAATAAGTAAAAGAGAAAAAAGCGGATACCGATTAAATATCGTCAAAATCATGGAATTAAAATGAATTGATCACCGATATTTTTTAACAAATTAAATATTTTGCAAGAGATATATCTCTAGCCAGTCATTATCAATCTTGCTTGATAATTCGTTAGTCAAATTGATTGGTAATCATGCGTTTAGTATTATTTTCCTGACGATATTCAAGATATCGTTTAATCAGTCACCTATTAAGGTGACAAGGTTATATTAATAACGGGGATTCATAAACGTAGCAGCGGCGCGCTCATTATTACGATAACGACGAACGTCAACGATGCGTTCGGCGAAGCGTTACTTCCACGTTTTACATGGCCGTGCTTGCTTTGATACGCGGAGGGAAACAAGTAAATTGCGCAAGTGAAAATTCCAGCTCTGCGAGAACGTAATCAGTACGGCACACTTCGCGCGCTTGTTCCAGGTGGAGGGAATACAATGTCCCGGGGCGATCACTTTGTGAAGATTCGAGGCAGCGTAGATCCTTTATCACCCCCGCGATACTCCACCCTCTCCGCACCCACGGCGGACTTTCCTGTGTTCGGCCGGTTGATTTTAACACGTAATAAGATTCACGGGACGGTAATGTTACATGTTTGTACTCGGCTTGTTATCGCAACGTAAAATTACACAACACCGCCGCTACTGCTACTGCCGCCGCCGCCGCCGCCTCCTCCATTAAAGGGCGCAAAACATTTATAAGTATCCAGCAGAGCCGGCGGCTATGCGAAGCGAAATAAAGTCCGCTCTTTCTGAAACAAAGCGGTTTTTATGAGGCGCGAGACACCGCGAGTTGCGTTTCAAGGTATAAATACAGGATGGCAATTGACGTTTAACCTTTTGCTTTGGAATTTAATCGACGCGCTCGCTTCTTTCATTTTGCCATTTTAAAATTGCCATTTTTAAATATACAATACTATTTTAAAAGTAGAAGAATAATGTATGTTATAAGCCACCTTACCGAGTTAGAAACTTATTCTTAATTATTGAAAGTAATTTAACTCGTAAAATTGGAGTCATTTTTCTCTTCTCTCTCTCTCTCTCTCTCTCTCTCTCTCTCTCTCTTTTCTCTCTCTCTCATTCTCTCTCTGCATTGTACAGCGAAGTTTTTGATTCAAAGTAAGTTTCCGTCTCGACTTTCAATAGTTTCTGCAAATAATGCTGTACTCTATAATCACGTTATGTGGAGACCGTGCGTAAAATTAAACGTGGGATACGAACGCGTTTGAATGGCTACGTATTAAAACATTAAACCTTTCGTATGGCAATTGTAAGAGACGAGATTTGAAGTTTTAACATAGATAATACTGATTAATGTAGCGTTTACTTCGCATCGACTGAAGGCATTCCTGAACATACAACCTTGAACATGCGTAATACGCGAAGTTATGTCACGTAATTGAAATTGTCGGTACCGTAGACTAAGCGCAAGGGTATTTCCGGGTTAAACGTCGAGAGAGCGGCACAACTGTCGCATAGTTTTGCATCCCTCCGGTCGGACAATTAAGCGAATTACATGTAACAGCTGAACATTAACTCGTAATGTGACCCTTCATTTACTCGACCGTTAGCCACACCTACTACCCCTCCAAGCTGAGTACTTATCATCCCTCTGGACCTTCGATCTCTCACACTAATCGAGGTACGGATTTAGTTTGAGAAGTAGCCATCTAAATTGCGCAATCAACCGTTGGCGCGGTTGAAGTATGCAATTCGTGTATATTAGTGTACACTCCCGATTGTTTATCGTTTATATTTCGGATTTCTAACAATCTAATCAAACTTCTGAGATAAGAGACTCCTCCGTAAACTCTTTCTGAAGCAGAATTAAACAGATAAGGCTGTTCAATTTTTTAAGATATTTTTTTAATTCTCTATGGATTTTATTTTCTTAAGTTATACACTATTTTCTAATATTTCGACTATGGAATTATATGTTTTATCGTCACTCTTCTCACAGAATTGGAGTTTTCCGTTGCAAGAAACTTCGCGCATAGGAATACCATAAAGGATCATAAACAGTATTAGCACTCAATGAACACACTGTAGGGTCGCGTTATCGTCGATCCCCTCCAAGTTCAAATTACTGCCGGCATTTGCCTTATCTCCGTCCCTAGTAAGCCACCAAAGAATAACTACCAAAGATATCGGCTCTGCATATGTATCAGCTCGACGGAAAGTAGATAAAGCGGTGAAACAAAACGGTGTGAAGTTGCCATGCTCGGGGCATGGCAACTATTATCCTTTTGTAACAATATATTACGCCTTAGAAGAAGAATGTAACGGAACATTGTCTTTTCGCACTTGCGAGGCAAATGCACTGTTAGATCTGCAAGTCAGATTAGGTCAAGGATTTATTTACGCCGCTGTAGATATAGACGAGGAGGAGCACGAAAATTGGAAACAATGAGAGTTACTTAAAGGAAAAATGGAAATTGAAAAAAATATGAAAAATGAAAATAATTAATTATTTCGAACATAAGAAATATGGGACCGAGAAATTAATTTCAACAACATAAAATTTCATCTCTCTGTGTGAAAGAGACAAGACATTTTCAGAATTGACTTTTATGTAACAAAGTCTAATATAATAAAAGTAACGTTAAGTTTTGATAGACTAATTGTCGTAAGTAAATTGAGCGAGTCAGACTTTGCTGAATCAATTAATAATTTTTCAGGAAGGTTTCAAATGTGTGCAAATCTAACGGAATTATATCGGATTTCCAAAATTCTCGCGCGAGAGCTCTATACGCAGAATAAGATAATCGTTTCGCATAACAGAATCCGCAGCTTGAACTCGGTTGCACAAAGAGCTCGGAATTTCTATCGGCAACCGGTGGTACGCTTTCTCTTTAAGAGCACTCCCGCGACCATATGTGAAACAGGTAGTGAAATTCGCTGCAAGGAGCTAACAGCAAGTCAGTCCGCTGCCGACAGACAAAGATGATTTTCCTTTTCTCTCTCTCTCTATCTATCTATCTATCTATCTATCTATCTATCTGTCTGTCTGTCTGTCTCTTTCTTTCTCTCTTTCTCGGATTTCCGGAGCGATGCGTCGTCGACGATGCGAAAGTCAAGCTGTTAGGACGTCTTCGAATACTGCGGGAAAAGAAGAAAGCTGTAGACTCGACTGTCAGCTGGCATTCGAGAGGGTGTTGAGAGCACGAGTGTGCGGTTGAATGCGAACGAGTTTTTAGTTGCGAAATATTTGTAAATATTCTCTCTTTGTGGCGAAAGCGAGAACTGTGTGAAGGAGTCAGCGGGATGAGAGGCGTAGGCGGCGGCGGTGGCGGCGGCGGTGGCGGCGGCGTCGGCGGGGAAGGGAAGAGAAGTGGAGGGAAGAGGATAGGAGACTTCTCCACAGGGCAGCGCGAGTCAAGGGTGGAAAGAATAAAAGCTTTCTGCTCGGTACGTTTGACGGTCAAACGGATCCTGTATTTGGCAAGAGCCTGTGCCGGCCCGGCTACCCTTCAAAGAAATGCCATGTATTTTGCGTGGTGCGTTTCCTATGATTAATGCTGGCATGTAATGGGTTGTTTGCCCTCAAAATATTCCATCCTCTGGTCTTTGACGATCTCCTGCATAGATTCGCTGATAATGTTTACGACGCTCATAGGATTTCGCTGGATCAAGGAGATCGTGCTGTACGTTCGAGCCGCGAGTAGAATTATTTGACGAATTTCGCGACCGGCTAGGTGTATCTTTCTCTCTCTTTCTCTCCCTCTCTCTCTCTTTCTCTCCCTCTCTCTCTTTCTCTCTCTCTCGTAAAACAAATTTTATGCTTCAATTTCAGTACTGAAGGTTACTGAGCACGAGTGTGTCGTATTTATTTGCATTCAGAACGCACGCGCACTCTTTCGTGTCATTTAAATGGATTATGCTAATTTAGATTTATGCTAATTTAACTGGGTTTTACGAATTGTATGTTACGCTCGAGTCACCGGGAAACAATCGATTCTGATAATAATTGAAATAAGTTGCAAGAAAAAATAGCGTACTAACAAACATCGTCGTATCTACTTTTATCGTTTCTAATTAACGTTACCGTTTATGCGCTCGAATAAGCCGCTATTAAACATTCTTGGGGTCAGTTGGTAAAAAAGCATGCTACAAAAACGCGCGGTAAGCAAATGCGTAAGTAATTAAGTGGATCCAGGTGTTTCTGTGGAAAGAACGTAGAATTAATGGGGGAGCCGGCAACGATAGATATTCCGAGCAGCAGATCTTTTGGTTCGCCACGCGCTGGATCCTCGGATCACAGGGAGGCATTCACGATCAGTAAACAAGCAAGGGTCGTTAAAGCAACGGTTAAACCAATGACTGTAGGCCTGCGGGGATGTTTAGGAGGGTTGTTTACGGCTACTTTCTCTCTACGGTCAATAAGGTCCAACTACCCCTGGAGACCGCGCGCTGTCTGTCCATTCAGTCCTTCTTATTCGCTGACGATGCAACGACCATTGCTATCGTATTTGCCAAAGACAGAAATGTGTCTTTAACCCCCTCTTATATGACGGCACATCCGCCGAAAGGTTTCTTTTTTCGATCTCACAATGTCGGTCGGGATGAATCTCTCGTGTTGTGCAGAATTCGCGAAACGTGAACAAATATCCAACTATATTTTACGTCAGTTTTCTTGTAGTCTTTTAAAAAGTAAGAAATATATATAGTGAGAAAAAATACTTGAAAATTTACTTGTGAAATATAAATTTTATGTCTATGAGATAAAGTTTATTTCTGTAAAATAAAGTTCTCTGGATAAACTTTATATACCATAAATAAATTTTCAAGTATTTTTTTCCAGTACAAATAAAAAAGTTTCTTTGGATTTAGTATTTCTATTTGTTTAATTTCGATCTGTTTAACCCAACAAAATAATCATATATTATAATATAATTTTGTCTTATTAAATTTTGTCTTATTAAATTGTTTAGTGGAAAAAACGCTATAGTTTAAAATTTTTCAATCAAATAATATTTAGTCATTTGGTTATATTTTAAATTTTGTTTCGTTAAATTAAACCACATACATATTACTTAAGGAAAAAACTATTACTATTATTAAATATTTCGTTCATTAATCTATTGTTTGCACCAATATTTGTTCAAAAATCCAAGATTAAAAATCATGTCACTAGTTCGATAATATACATTCTAGTAATATCTGTTATACTATATCGACTTTTGTTGCATTGTTTCTAATTATTACTAGTAATTATTGCATAAAGTTATTTTTTTAAACTTTTTTTAGATACTGTATATGGATGCATTATAAGTAGACAATACTATAATAAGTATATCATCAGAATTAGTTGAAATCATTATAATTCCTGTTTGATTATTGAAGTCAAGCAACTCAAATCGTGGTCAGAAAGAAAAATGGATGACTGCATCATGAGATGATTGATATGATGATATGATGAGTATTTAAATGCAAAATCGCGGGGGGTTGAGGGTTCATTCGAAGAAGAAATAAAAAGAGACCGTCAGTAATGCCGAAAAAGAAACGTCTCTCAAGCTTCTTAAGATTTAAACAAAATTGTCGAATCATTTTAGTAAAATAAGAAAATTATATAAAAGAAATTTTTTTTCAACTAAGTAATAAATTATTTAGACTAAACAGTACAATTATTTGAAAAACTAAACAATCGTACTTGTTGATTGAAATATTAGTTTCTTTGGATCAGTGCAATGATTAAACTTATTTGGACGTAATAAAATTTATTAAATTCAAAGAAATCTTTTTCTCTGTGTACATATAGTTCATATATTTTATATACTTCTTTCTTTGAGAGAGAGAGAGAGAGAGAGAGAGAGAGAGAGAGAGAGAGAGAGAGAGAGAGAGAGAGAGAGAGAGAAAGAGAAAGAGAAAGAAATTTCATTGCGTATACATAATAACTTATACCGCGAATTTACGTAATTAATATAATTAATATAATTTTATAAATCTTTATACTTATGCGTCTTTCGCGTAAATTTTATGAATGAACAAGAATAAAATAAATATGCCACGCTAATGTCGTCGTAGACGCGCCGCAAGGACACTTGCAAGGGGAAAAAACAAAGGGGATGAATAAAGGGATACGGTAGACAGGCTCGCGGGGGATGACACGCAGATAGAGCATTTGCATGTGACGATCGGCCACGTGGAAATTTTACTCGCTTCATCGCGCTTTCCTTTTAGCCGGATCTTTCACGCGATTTTTCTTAATGTTCGTCAAGATATTCTCAGTAAATCCCCACACGTATTTGTCTTTCTTTAATATCCCGTCGACAATCTCGGGTTTTTCGCAGACAAATATACACAAAATATTCTTTCTGAATTGAATATTGCATGATTGGGTGATGATTTTTGTACATTCTTGGCACAGGAGCCGTATTCCTCGTCTGCATCAGCAAGACGATAAATCGACTTGACGAGACGTTCCGGTTACTTAGGGTGCCTTAACGAATACGGATTAAAAGTTGCTCGGACAGCAGCCGGGGCGATGCCATAAGGCTCCCGCGAAGAGGAGAAGGAAAACGGAGTGAAAACGATAAAGAAAAACGAAGGATGAAGAGAGATGCGTCGAACTCGGCGTGGAAACGGGTTGGTTTTCGAGATTGGCGGCCGCGGAGGGCGGCGGAGCAACCCTATACGCACCGATGGAATTGTGTTTGTATTTTAATGAGGGGGCTATGCTAATCCCTCTCGCGGCATGCAGCCGTTTCCCTCCTCTCCGACGACGAAGGAGAGCCCGTTTTTCCATTTCGCGGCTGCCGCAAACGGCTCACGGCGCTGAACCTAGGCTGAACCGCGGGGTTCCTCCGCGCCGTTCGAGACTGACGAATAAATTCGCACTTCACTTGTGTATTTGCAAATTTTAAAGGGGGACCGGAAGGCCCTACAACGCCCGATTGTTTTAATATCTCGCCGCGTGCACAGGATCGAAGCTGCACGAAGGAGTTAGAGGATGAACGAGGGAGGCTAGGTGCGTTCGTAGATACTAAGCTGTATCCGTAAAATACGATTAAAAGTTCGACGATTTATGCGAAATAAAAAGAGACAGACCCGGGTCTTTTTCGAGCGTAATGAGCGAGAGAGAAAGAGAGAGAAAGAGTTGATGAAATTGTAAATATATAAAATTTAAAAAAAGTATATAAACAGGCTCCCCCAAAATATACAACGTTGAAAAAAAGATATTATCTGTATTTTAATCCTCCAAGTGATAACATATTTTCGCTATCTTCGGAGAGGTAACCAAGCACATTAGTGTTTTCCTTGATTTTTGTCCCCTGTGAGGAAAAAATCGCCACAAATGAAACTTCCTTTATTCTTTTACACTAAGAGAAAAAATATATCTAAAAAATAGTAAATATTCCTTTGGTGGATACATATTGTAATATAAGTAACATAAATAACGTAAGTAACATAGCTAACATATAATAACATTTACTAAAATCTAAGTTCTTTTATTTAAATAGAATAAATAATTACTTTCATAAAAAATTAAGATTCTAAGAAAATGTATATTTTTTTATTTAAAAAATATTTTATATATATTATTAATATATTATATTATATATATATCCAAGCAAGAAATATATATATGTGTGTGTGTGTGTGTTATATATTAATATATAACATATATATATTATTAATAAATATTATACATATTTTTTATATATAGTATAAAGTGAATTTGTTATTTAATATCTACCTAATATATAAATATTTACTATTTCTTAATTATGTTTTTTTCTCAGTGCATTTGAAGACTATATAGCTTTTTGTAAAAAATAAATTGCTAAAATATTTTACTTTTAACGATTTTTCAATAAAAATCAACCGAGAAACGAGTACTTCTTGGGATGGTCCAGATACAAATGACCCTGGTTGCCATTTGGAGAGTTATAAACAATGTAAAGCAATTATACAATTAGCTGGATTCGTATTATCTTTCAACTGTGCTTGATCTCTTGTGCGTAGAATTGAAAAAAAAATATATATATATATAACGAGATACTATCCGTACTCTTGTCGAAGCTTTTGTTACGCGCGTTCTAACACCCTTTTCTGACCCACTGCCATAATTTCAGCAATCGATAGAGTCCATACGCGCGCCTACGTATGCACGTTCGCTCTCACCCCTGGACAACCGGCTCCCCCTGTCAGGGGATCGTTAGTCTTTAAAGAGGACTCATCGGATTTAGTTTCGAATGCCCGCGTTCCGTTTGCGTTCTCTTTTCGGTGATTCGGGATTTATCAACTACACTGATTCTTTGAAATATTTATTTGTATGATATACGCAAAGACGTACTTATGAACATTAAACGAAAAATTATAACAAACAGGGAATGAACGCCAATATAAATGGATGTACACGCGTTGGAAAGCAACGTTTTCGGAATGCGAGAAATCGTATTTCGTTTTTGTTATTCGCGACGCGTGAGTTTCTTTGTATTTCCTCGTATTTGGATACGGGCTTGCTTGGATACGAAGCGGAAGGCAACAAAATGTAGAAGCAAAGTCCATCGCAGGCTATAGTGGAGTTAGCCAAGTAGCCATTACACGAGGACTAGGAGCTTTTTTCCGAGGGAGTGAACTCGGCAAAGTACGAAACTTGCCGGTATACAGGAAGTTAGACCAATAGGGGTCAATCTAATCGAGTCGATGTATATTTACAGATCACTAGCTGGCCGATAGGAAATTACTCGCCCATATCGTATTCAAATTGCTTCATCGGCTTTCTGCAACATTAGCCATAGAATAATGACTCCCCACTTTTCTCTCTCATTTAAATATTAACTATTTCTCCTCATTTAAGTATTTTTATCAATATTGTCGACACTGTACGCGGCATAGAGCGCGGATCACCTTGGTCGATATGAATACTGCATTGAACGAGCGAGATTTCTAAAAAGAGCAGGTGTCGTTCGATTGAGTGAATCGCGTGTCAGAGTATATGTGAATGTAAGACACCGGTTGCTAAATTTCCGCCACTTGCCGCATGTATTCTTTACTAAATATAGAGACGTTTCACACAAATCATGATGCGGTTAATCAACAGCTAATAATAGTGCAATATGCTATTGTATAAGGGAAACGACTAACTTGGGTAATTACTTAAAGCAAGCAACATCAACCTAGCCCGAGATATTTTGGACGGTGAATCGTGTAAGAATCGATTTCTTTGAAAAGACTGTATCAAGTGACACAGGTACTTAACTATAACAAGTTAAGACGTTTAGCACATGACACGTTTAGTTTTAAGTTTCTATTGTTACTTATTATACACTTACATCACATTCATTTATTATATTGAATTTATTATATTAAAATAACGATTAAAATGTATTGGAAAAGCTAAAATATATTAGTTAACTATTAAAAAATGTATTAAAAAAGAGCTTTTTTCCAATTATGCACTAATACCCGCTAATTCAGGCTTTCATTACTTGAATTATCAGATAGTTAAGTATTTTAAGAGCCATATAAAAATATTAATTGAAAAATAGTAAATCTAGTTAGTTTTATATTTAAGATAAATGCTTGGGAGTATACTCAAGCAATTACTTTGGGGCTACAACAACCACATAATTAGTTGTTCCACATTTTATCTGCTGATTCTAGTTGACATAATCAGATTTATGTGTAAGCCAACTGTACTGTTTTCTTTCCGTGTAAAGTTACCTCTTGCCGGAATCCGCATGCCACTTAACAAAATAAATCGGATTCAGGCGAAGTAACACGTTCGGTATTACGTCGCGATATTTCTGCACACGCTTACTCTCGACACGGAGACGTTGCCCCGATAGCGGACAAAAACGGCGAAGCCGCTAATCTTTCTCGCGGCCGTAGGGGCAACATTTAATCGGCACCCGGTTGACACAGCGCGGGTCGTTTCGTCCCGGTCTTCCGCAAATATCGCGTTTCCGTCGAGTACGGTGTGTACAAGAGTGCAGGCCTGCTTGAAATTTTCCACGTTCTCCTCCCAGCGGCCTTCCACCCCCGTCCATCCCGACTCGCAGCCGACGGCTCGCGTTGGAATCGAAAACGGGCCAGGCGGCGCCCGACAGTGGCTGCAGTAGCAGTAGCAGTAGCAGTAGCAGCAGCAGCAGCAGCAGCAGACGGTTTAAACAATCGTCGAAGGGAAAACGAGCCAGAAGGAAAAAAAAAGCGAGCAAGGGTAGTCCCGCCTCTCGGCCGCTTCGCCCCGTGAGTCCGTGATACATCGAGATATCGTCGAGTCGTTGTTGACCGAAGTTTCGATGATCCCGGCCGGAGAAAGATTCAACTCGTGCCCGGACGATTATGTGGAAAAGGTGGAAGGGAGGGAGGGTAGAAGGGGGTGGACGGCGCCAACTCGAGCAGACACGAGGGCGGGCCGGACCAGCGAGCTATCGATGTATTTTCAATACCGAGACAAAGCGATATAATCCGCGTTTAATTGGAAAACTTCACCTCCCGGCCAGCCTCTCTCTCTCTCTTTCTCTCTCTCTCTCTCCCTCCCTCCCTCTCTCTCTCTCTCTCTCTCTCTCTTTATCTTTCTTTCTCTCTCTCTGCGATACAAATCGCGAGAGGGCGAGATATCGCGCCTACCGTCCTCCTCCTCCCTCTCCAAGACCGCCGTGCCGCGAATTTGTTTTCGTTGGCGGCAGTGTTCGGGTGATTCGAGCGGTCGCGTTGTTTACGCGCAGAATAATGAATAGCGTTGATCGCTATTATTTTGTTTACTCCGATAAACGATACGCTGAATAAAACATCGTCAACGCGAGCACGTTCGATCGACGAAAATAGTAAGTTGATAGCATTATATTTACACGGAAAAAAGAGATGTGGTGCACCTAACAAAAAAATATTTAGTTGTAAGCAAATAGCTGCATCATTCTACATACCTTTGTATGATAGTTATGTGTATGGTTGAGTTGATTTACTTACTTTGGTGTGTCAACTACATCAATGAAGTTGCGCGTGATTTGGTTGTGGCAACCAGAAATTAGTAAGGGGATTATTTTGCATAGACAAGCTAAATATCGATATAGTTGCGTTAATCAATGCTATATTGCAAAGCAATGGTGTTAGAAAATAAAAGCAATTCAGAGTGCGCACAGCTAGAGATGTATACATGTGAAAACTAGTTCTGAGTGTATAAATATACATTTGTAGTTGCCGCGTAATGAGTCGCGTTTATATTAACCATGTATTATCACTGCTGCAACATAAGTACTCAGCCATTGCTTTTTGGTTACAGCAACCACATAAATAGTTGTTCCGTATTTTACTATTGAATCTGGTTGGCACAACTAGATTTCTGTACGGATCAACCATATTGCTTTTTCCGTGTAATATTTCGCAAAACATATCACATGTTGACCAATACTATATATATATATATATATATATATATTTATATTTATATTTATAACGACCCATACTAATATTCTTTTATATATTTCTTTTATATATTTTTTTGTATATTCTTTTATATATTTAGAGAGCTTTTCGTTAAATATACATAAATCATACAATATACATAAATTTTGAGTAAAAATTTCTATTTAAAAACCACATTCGTAAATTTTCTTTATTTATATAACAAAAAAGAGAAGTGCTTTTATTTGTACATTTTATAATTATTTTGCGTTATTAAAGACTTAATAATCCTTTAGGAATAATAATTTCTTTGCATTATAGGATTTTCGCGTTCATTATCATCAAAGAAGAATTTTCGAGTAATCTGTTTTGCGTGCAGAAGTACGGGCGACGCGCGTGTAAAAACTGTAAGAATGACGCGAATCAAGAAAAAATCGGCCATAAGTACAAGGAGCGGTTGAAGTTAGTTATCTCGAGGGATATTTTACGAGATTCCTCGCCGTATACTCGCCACCTCGTGTATACTGCATCCGTATTTTCCTTTTTTTTTCTTTTTCTACTACTTTTACCGCTACATCTCTGAAGGGCCTCGCCTAAGATGGGGTTAAATTTGAAAAGTTTTTAAACGCGCCTTGTCTCTTGTCTCATCGCCCCCGGGGAAACTTGCGAAACGAGCGAATTCCTGTTTGCCCGTCAGTCATGTCGTTTCCATAACTTTCGAGAGATGATTAACCTGATGTGACGTTGGAAAATAACATCGGAGACGTCTTGTTCGCGGCGGGAGATAATGCATGCACGAAACACCACTCTAATTTTAGGCGTTAATTAACTTCGCCTCTTCGACAACAATTAATCCTTCAATATACCTACAATATACCTACTTGCACCCGAGTCAAATTCCGCACAAGAGTCAAATTATTCTGTTTTTTTCTACAGCAAAACTCGTTTAACCCGTGACTCATCACCGGTTTATAAAATCTCAATGCGATATTCTCTCATAACGATTATGTGTGCCTAAAAATACATCTTGTATTTTGAATCGAAAATATTATTTTTTTTTACTAATACTTTTTATTTATGAATCAGTTAATCTAACAGAGATGCAAAGATGATAGAAAAAAAGTATATAATTGTATACTATCATATGTATGGTAAATATGTGTACGTAGTATATATGGAGGAAGATATATATATATATATATATATATATATATATATATATATAATTATTATAAAAATTTTGTGCTTCCCATCGATGTATTTTCAAGATAAAATAGTTAATAATTCCAAAATTTGTATATAAAAATATTTACATAATATCATAGTTTTTCATTAAAATCTCTAATGTAGTTTAATGTATTATAAGATACATAGAAATTAAAAATAGTATCACCAGAAACACGTATGAAAGATATCAACTTTAGTTGCAAATATCTCAACTCTCGGAAGATCCATTTTTTCTAGGTTGGATTAGGTAATTAGATAATATTTCAATGTATATATAGTGTAAATTTTATTAAATTCTCACACAAAACTTACTCCATGATATAACTGTTTTAAGTGAGATAATACAAAATTGCAACTTCTTGAATTTTTTCCGCGACAATTTTCTCTTTCCTCTCGCTGCATGATAACTTTTGTGACATGTCTAACGTGTACAATAACTCATACGATAATATGATAACGAAACTTGCTTTATCACGTGGATTTGAGCGGAATTTGGACGAACGGTCTATAATAGCGCGACAAAAGGCTCCGGAAAGCAGGTGAAAGGCGATTTTGCGCAGCTGTGCGCGGCTCAATGTGGTCATAATTCAGGCGAGCGTGTAATTGAATAAGAAAAGTCACCTACGGACTTGCAAAATCAATTTAATTACCTCATTTCCTGGGCACGATGAGATGCTGATAAGTTGCCGATGGAACATTAAGAACTTAAACGAGCTCCAGGCGCATTCTCTCAAACGATAGAAATGCCATTAGCCGGGTTTCTCTTTTTCCCCCTTTTTCGCGCCTTTTTCCTTTTTTTCACCTGCGCGCCGTTGTTCCGTGTATTTCGGGACACGAGAACACCTAATTCGTCGGGCGTCCGTTATATAGATGTATATATGTATATATGGGGGTATCGACGGCAATTGGAACGGGACGGGCGCGATGGATCCAGGCCCGGGGATTTTTTATCTCTGCCAGATAATCGCAATTGGTTCGGGCGGCCGCAATGCCGGAAAACATTCTCGATATTTGCAGATTGCAATGAGACATGCGAGGGCCAAGCCGCTCTTTTGCTCTCTTTCGAGCCTGGTTTAGACGAGATACACCCTCGCCGGTAATAGCACGCCCCCGGTCGCTTCTTTCACCCCCTTCCGCGAGGCTACCTCTTACTACCCGCGCCGAGACCCTTCGAAGACTCCCCACCCCCGTCGTAAGCACGTCGGCCGCTCAATTTACTTCGACTTCCTTTCTTTTTTTCCCTCCCCCAAGGCACTCTTCCGTCCACCTATTCACCCCTTCGTGTTCGGGTCGTAGCGCAGGTGTCAATTTAGTTTCGTTCACTTATCTAAAATCTTGGAGACGATTTTTAATTCGCGACAGAAGGCACGAAGTATAACGTGCGATAACAATTAAAGTGATTCAATGTATTTTTATTATTATTCATTATATTTTACGCTCCTTAAACGCTAAAGAAACGATCTGAGAAGAACGAACTAAGTCTCAAGGGCACAGTCAAGAAGTTTAAAAAAATAAAAGATAGAAAATATTTAAAAAATTATCCGAGATAATATTGAAGCAATTAGGTCGTCATGTACAATCCTGAAATTAAATTCGTTTAGCTTGATTGAATTTATCTCTGGTCCTTCTTTTTGCGGTAAGATGATGTCGTCGCGCAATAATTACGTTCAAAAATATCTTTGACATCGAGGACGATAGTAAAGATTAAAAGTCGATGCGATTAATTATTCTGGAATTATTAACAAACTGGAGACTGCGCGAAATTTTCGTCTGGATGTGACAGCAGGATTAAAGCTGTTCAAAAATTATCTCAGAGAGGGGTGCGGTGTCTTTTTAAAGCGGCGCCGAATCGCCGTCACGAGAACAAATTTCTCATCGCCGCGAGTTTTTCCCCGCCGACAAACGGCGCTACAACGAGCCAGCAATTAAGAACGTAAGAAGAGGACCGTCGTAAACCAAACGGCGGAAACGCGTAATGAAACAAAAGTCGCTCCGAGTCGTCTCCTCGTCCTCCCCACGCGATCCACCCCGTCGTCGTCATTACGGTATCGCCCGTGTCCGCCGTTAAAGAAGAACAATTAAAATATGACAATCGTTAGATTTAATTATCGGCACAAAAGAGCAACGGACAGGACCCCGTCGGATAAGAATGCTGCGCGCAGCTGAAAACTTGAAAGACATTTAAAAGCGCGGGCTAAAAGGGCTGCGGGCCGTCTCACGCTTGATTTCTCCGCCGTCCGACAGTCTCGTCCGACGACTTATTATTAAGTACAGGACATAACAATCAAAGGAGAAATCTTCCGAATCATTTATAACAGGGCGGTTATGGTAATAACAATTATCGCGGGGACGCGATCTTTCATTGAGGGACGGGAAGTGGAAACGTCGAAACGACGCCGGTCGTCTAACTTTGACGTAACCATCCGAAATTTTACTTCTATTGTTGACTCAAACTTTCTAATATCTGTACGTTCTGAAGGATCAATTCACGAAGGTTTAATTCACACGGCGAGTTCTATTTAGTATCTCTAAGTGATAGAAAACGCACAGAATGCTACTGGTAGTTTCTAAACATCTCTCGGCAAAACTGTAGGTTAAATAAAAAGTAAAGGAAAAGAGGAAAATTAAATAAAAAGGAAGGAGTTGATAAAAGTTTCAGAGATTAACATAAATGTTAAATAAGATATTTAGATGGAAAAGTGGGATAAAAATCTCGACGTTCATTACATCTTTTATATTTGCATAAATATTCCGCATCAGTCTATAATGTCTAACTTAAAATCGTCAGTGTTAATTTACACAATAAAATTGTTAAAAATATATACACAAAGCGATTTACTGCGAAATGAGAATACATATTTTATGGTAGCAATAAATGACCGATATTTTGCATAGATAGGTAAATATTTCTTAGTCAAGTATATCAGAAAAGATGAATTAATTCCATGCGCCTGAAGATTATTGAACTACCATCCAACGGAGTACTTGATGCTTGCTTTGATCTGAATCCACTTTGATGTACTTATGACATAATTATCACTTAACATCAGAAAGTGGCCTCTGAGTTGTAATAATGCACGAGTCGTAATATTACAACGGACAGCACATGAAATTTTTAATTATTGCGGCCTCCAAGAAGTCGAACAGTCCGACCGATGATGACTACGGCCGAAACCTATTTCTGTATGCATAAAGGACTCGAGTCGCCGAGGGTTTTGCCGACCACGCATGCGACAACTACCCGCGATAGTCCGGTCAACCCTACCTTTTATCCTCCCCTATTGTCTGAGGAGTTTCTTCGAACGCTTTTTATGCGGGCGATAATTGCAGTCTGTAACGTTTGTGCAATGGCGCGTTTAGACCTTGACGATTTATATCACTTTGATATGACACGAACACAATATCAAATTATAGCGTCTCTCTATTTCAGTTTAGATATCGTGCGAAGATGTTCTTCATAATTAAGATTTCATGATTAAACTTCTCTTACACATGACTGTATCATTGTCAGTATATTTCGTGCGCATAAGAAGATATTAAAGAGACACGCTGAGATTTAATTTGACATTGAAATGTCAAATCCATTTCAGTATGGACTATAAGAAGCCGACTCGCAAAATGTGGTTTTGTTTCTTGCAAACATGAGATACAATTTCGCAATAAACAGTCAGGAAAAGCGCGAGAATTTATCATTGACGTATATTAAACTGAGGGCTACCTGTCTGGAATTAAGTCTACGTGAAAGTTGAGAAACACAACTTTCGAGAAATTTTCACGATCTCGATTGTGTCCCGAGAGAAGTATAATTAACCGCTACAAGAAGGGTGGCGCGACCCACGGTTGTCTAAATAATTTACGCACTGTCCTGACTTCCCAGCGTCGCGTGTCTCGTATAATATGCTTCTGCTATGATCTATAATTCCATATCTCAGTACTGTTCGTTAAATAACTAAACATCATGCTCACCTTGTTGTCGGCATTCTTGATTGTCTACACGATTTCTATAGCACTTAACAGGCTGAAAGTTCACTTCGTCACACAAAAAATGCATCTGAGCGTTTCTGTGCAATATTTGGTAATTAGTATAATTAAATATGGTAATACTTGCCACAACATTACCATCTGGTAATAATTATAAAATAATTAATAAAACAAATTTTTCATTTAGTTGAAGCAATTAAATGATTTGACAGAAAATACCAAATAATTTGGTAATCAAAATAAATAGTTAGACTATTACCAAAATATTTGGTTATTTGGTATATTTATTATGTGACATAGTGAGTATTACTAAACAATAATGGTAACAAAGTTAAACATTGTTAAAGGTTATTGTAATTACTAAACAAATGATTTTATTTAACAAATTGTTTGGTGAAACACGCTACATAAAATAATAATAGTCACTAAGTCTTAGCAATAGATACCAAACCTTGCTAAGATTACTTGTTACCAAATTATATTATTTACCAAATTATAGTATCATTTACCAAATTATATTCATCTACATATACATTTAGTTAAACTATTTTACGAAAGTATTTGGTAACTATTAGATTTAATGGTTATTATAAACATTTTTTTCAGTGTACACAACTATTTGTCACTATAATAATTTATTCTTTAATATAACAAAAAATTTAAAAACAAGCACTTGTTTCAAAATTTCATTTTCAAATTTTAATTAATTTTAAAATAAATTTTTACTTAATTAAATTTTTTTATCAACAGGTTATACATAATAATATGTATGATAATTTGGTATCTTATGCAAGCAAATAGCTAGATATATAGACGGAGGAAGAATCATTTCTGCGCTTTTACGACAAACTTCATCAGGAGAGAGGGAGGCGAAAGAAATTTCGTTCTACTTATTAGCATGAATTTAATTAGCGCGGCTTGAACGTGCGGGCGTACGCCAACACATTGTATAAATACTATTATTGTTCATAAATATTCATCCACATTTAATATCGGCGGCATTGTGGCGCGCAAGTTTCGCGAAGAAAGCACCGGTAGAGTTTAGTCAAAGTTTCCGGAAAATCCTTCCCGCCATCTTCCGCTTACTTTAACGTAATAATCCGTATTTCATCTATCATATCGTTAAGTTCACTGTAACAATCATATCGACAGGTATAAAACGGAGAAAAGAGAAGCCGTCAATATCCATTAATATGTGATAACTTAACATCAGAATTGTCGTTATGCGTTTATCGGATCAAAAAGCTCTCGTCACAGTTATAATATAACATTAAAATCCCTTGTTATTATATTTTAATCTTTAATTAAAAACTCGCACTCTTTCATGCACACACACTCTGTCTCTTTATTTCTCTCTCCCTCTCGATCTCTCCATTCCTTCTTTCTTTACATCAAAAGTTAGTTACTTTTAGCTTTCACATTTACCCATGTTTTTTGAGTACTTGCATGAAATGAGTTAGATTTACTTTCTTGAGTCAGTATCTCACTGATGAAATTCATAGAAATCGCGCACACATTAGACTCAACGCTCTCCGTCCTCTCCGAATTACCGGACGACGAGAATTCCTTCAAACAAAGAAAGTAGGATTTCCTTCCGTTTTTTCTACTTCTCCTCCCCCCTTCTCTGCCCCGCGTCCTACCACGCTGTCCTCTAGTCCCGGCAGTTGAAATATTTGCTCATGGTTTCTCCCAATTATAATTAACCTTAATAATATTCATTCCGCGCGCACCGAAACGAAGTTGTCCGTCTGCGAGAAAGAGCCCAAGCTGAGAGATTATATTAATTAATCTATTAAGATGTACATTTTTAGCGGCTGCCATGCCGACTCGCCCCGCTGCCGTTCCTTCCTCACGCTTCTTTAATTCTGTTGTTGAAACTCTTTGCTACTTTATTAAGAGTTATGAAAACTGGCAGCTGACGCCTCCTGTTTCTTGTACCAAACTCCCAGATAAACTTTAAACACATTTCGAAATTAATTGTTGGTTTATTAACTATCATTGAGGTCACGCGACATGTTTAACGTTATTTAAAAATAGACCGTATATTTTAATGATCTCTCTTGTACAGCGAGACGACAATTTGATAACGTACAAATAGTATCTCAAGAAAAATTAATTCAAAGATCGACACATAACACATTAATGTTGTTAATTGTTCATGGAGTTTATTGTTGAAAGCGCTGCTTCTCAAAATAATACTATACAATTTTTTATCTTATCGACTAGATATACTGTGAGAGAAATCTCATAATATCTGAAAAATAAGATATTTACTCGGTGGGAACTAATAATATATTTTTACGTAAATCTAAGTTCTTTTATTTAAATAAAATAAACAATTGCTTTCATGAAAAGCTAAGATTTTAAACTAAGGTTTCAAATGTATATTTTTTATATTTGAAAAATATTTTATATTATTATAAAAGTAAATATGTTATTATTGTAAGTGAATACGTATTACTAGTATCCCATTGAATAAATGTCTTTTATTGCTTAGATATTTTTTTTCTTATTGTATGTGTGAAATGATAAAATCTTTTTAGATACGTTGCTCTCCGTCACTGGCAAAGGTGGTGGGTGTATAAAAATGCCATCGTGGATAACGACCCGCCTTCTATCGAGATGTTTCCAGCAGCGACGGACAGACGCGCGGAAAATATTTAATTAAAGTAAAAACCAAAAATCCGCGGCTACCGCCTCGGCCGCACATTGTCGAACGTCGGATGATCGCGGTGGCCTTTCACCTCTCCGTGGTACGTGTCACATGCCCACTTTATTGGTAAACTCCCGTCAGTTATTTAATTAACACGTCTGATCGATAGGCGTCCAGTAAAATCATATACAGCGAATGCCGGTCTATAATATGCGCGGCCTTCGGCGAATCACAATTTTTGCCTCTCTTTTAAGACACGGACAATTCACATACAGCTGTGTTTGTAAAAACACGATATTCGCTCGTTACATTGAGGAAGAATTGAACATTTATTTGTGTGAGATATGAAGTTTATTTCTTCAAAGAAATAAACTTGTTTCACAGAGAAACAAGCTTTATTTTACAGAAATAAATTTTATTTTACCGAAATAAACTTTATATCCCAAAAATAAATTTTCAAGTATCTTTTCTTAGTGTACCAAAATTTTCAGATTACGATACTGAATTTTGGATCAATTTATGATGACAGAAAAATGATTTCTACAGTAATATGTTAAATCTCGTATTGAAATTTTTTATTTTCCGCAGACTGTAGTCTGTTACTTGATATTTTGAAATACAAAGGTCAAGTAGTTGAATAAATACACTCAGTTTATTATGAAGATTAGGTATGAAGAATGTCCCATAATTGCTAATCAAAGATTCTGTATTGAGACCGGAAACATAGACGAAAAGACATGACACAGGAAGCTGACAATAAATCGTTAATCACTGATACACTTCTTGTTCAGGAAATAGGCATTATAATCGTCTTCGGGGTAACGACGAACGATGTCGTACAATAGTATGCGCTTCCCTAATAATCGATAAATCCATTTTGCAATTAACTTTCTATAAATGCGTGTGAATCCAAAATGAATATTCAGATACGATTGTGGTAACGATTAGATGAATAATATTCTATCCGCCATTTCCATACATCGTATATATTGTACATATATACATACATGAAATCTCAATTTTGAACATTAATTTACAACTTGGAGTGTTTTAGCTAAACGAACTTACCAAAAAGAGGAAAAAACACAAGTCTAGTATTCAATCAATAAAGATGTTTGTTGGAATTTAAATATTCGCGGAACGAAGCGACAAGCGCTAATTGAATAAATGGAACGCGTTATGTTCAATGTGATAAAGTGCGGAAAGTGAAGTTTACGAGATTGCCGATAAGCATGCATTAGCGAACGTCGCGTTTTTATGTTTCGTCCTAAAATATACGCCGTCAAAATAAACCGATAAACGCCAGATACGCGGAAAACGGATGACGAATCCAAGCGCGTAACGCCGTGTTCGCGAGCGAAATGCAAATTCGCCATCTCGTCTCCGCTCTTTTATTTCGCCGTTATAAAAGTTGGAGCGAAGTCTCGTTCTCCTCTTTTTTTACGGCCAGCCACAATATTTCCGAGGACTTTAGCGTACTCGATTGCAAAGTGGCGAAGCGAGGGTCGAGCGTTGTAAAGCGATTTACGGTGAAAACAGCCAATAAACGGTCGCGATTGTAACGAAGTACTGCGAATAATCGGCGAGTTACATGATATAGAATTAAGTGCCTCATCGAACGGTTAACGAAACTCTTTATTATTTTCTTGTTTTTTTCATTTTTATGAAAACGAACATGCGTCCTCTTTAGCCAAATCACGAGATTACACCGCACGGATAATCACGGAGCGCAACCGGGCGCACTCGCATCATACTTTTACACTCCATAGGCGTTTGATATAAAATATAGTCGCGTTAATACGACGTGGAATGTATCCACACGAGAAAACTCGCATAAAACCGCAGTTTCCGTCCTTTGTAATTTCGCCAATTAGCCTGATAAATTGAGAATACACACGCTATCTGAAAAGTTAAACCTAATTAGTAGAAACGTACGGGCGGCGCGTATTTGAGGCAAAGAATGCTTTTTACGGGTGAGCGAATGGGGACGCGTCGACGCGAAGCAGTATTTAGACGCTTGTGTCGTCGTACGGTTGGTCCATTACGGTACGTTCGTACTTGTAAATTTACGGCGTGGTCTCTCTGGCATTCGATTTAAAGATTGTTTCCGGTCGTCCTCCACGCTCTTTCTCTCGACAAAGTACGCGAGTATATGTCACAAAAAGAAAATGCGAAAAGCACCGAGTTGACGGGCGCCGGTTAAAAGCGACCTAAATACACGGGAATATGTTTAAGAGAAACGTACGTCGGGGTCGTATTCTTCCATTAACACGAGAAGGGAAGGGGTTGGGAAAGCTGCGGGGGTAGTTGAGCTCTTACGCGGGACGCAGAGAGGGAGGAGGAGGAGCAGGATGAGGAGAGAGAGAGGGACAGAATGGCTTGTTTACGTAACGCTTTATCGTTAGAGGGTCCGTCGGATTTTCTTGTTGATCCTCGACGGTCTCTCTAATAGCGATTTTGGTTTATTTTGGTTAACAAATTTGGTTAACAAAGTGCGCCTTGCCGCGCGTCCGTTCGTTCGTTATCGCTCGTTTTTGTTTCGACCTTTTCCTTCCTGCGAGGATATTCGAAAAATTTACGTATACACGTACATGACGAGACAAACGCCGATACTAAGTGGAACGTTTGGAATGCGCGCGTAATACCTTTGTGCTAAAATTAATTAATTAGTCTCGAATCGCACGATTTATAATCGTAGATACATATAATCGATTGGATTAAGAAGAACAACAGCGTTTTGCTGTCCACTCGCCCTTTAAGTACCAATACCGTCGAAATATTTAATCAATACGATATTCGCGTGATAAAACTGTATGGATGAGTACTATTTTAATAGTAATAAATAATTAATAAAAAATTCTAATCAATAAAAAAAATAATATGTATATACTTACTCATAAATATGAATATATATTCATAAATAATACCTTTTTATGAATAACTCGATCCGGCTAATTTTAAACTTTTTTATTTCGCAACACAAATGCGAACAGTCATTTCCGACGTATTTCTGGCCGCTAAATACGAATCTGTTATTCAAATTTGTTATTCAATCATATCATAATTTTGAGAAAAAAGAAAAATCAAAAACATCGATTTTGGAAGATTTCATAACGTTGTAACAGTGGCAGAAAAATTCTTTCTAAATTTCATTAATACTAAGTAAAATTATGAACTTTAAGTTTTAAATTTCGTTTTTCTTCCATTTTTCTACGATTTTTCATTTTGGAGAAATGGCATACTTAAAATAGTTTATTAGTCTATAACATATAGAAAAATTCTTATATTTTGCACACAGTATTACAAAATGATGTCGGACAATATAATCGGTATGAAAAAACATTTGTGACCTGTATAGAAACTAGTAATCACACTTGCATATGAATTATACAAGATCTTCCACCGCATACAAATTTTAAGCGATCCGAGAGGAAACGGGATATGTGAGTTTAACAATATCGCATGCGGATACCTTATTTATGAAATTTGTCTCGTCGACAAGAAATGAATGGTTTATAAGCGTTCGGTTCAACAAATGACTACGTTATTTTATATTTTGCCGAGGTCGCGATACATCTCTCTCTTCAACAAGAGAGAAAGTGAGGGAGAGAGAGAAACGGATTATTCATTACAGTTTAGTGCGAAACACTGAAGATACAACTCCTGTTTCGCGCGTCTCTTTCGCCTTAGGAACGGAATCGCGTCTGTTTGTCTGTTTGTAGTAGTAATTAACGTCGGCTCTCCGTAGATTGGATCATCCCCGCTGTCGTTCATCTTGACATCACGCTCCACCATCGTTGCCGTCGCCTTCCGCCGCAAGATGACGAATTACAATTACCTAAAATACACAAACGCGGAAGCACCGAGTGAAAACAACGACAAACGCTACTCGTTACCGACATACACCGGTATGATATATATCCATGATATTAACTCGACTGCCATGTCGATTTCCATGGATCGTACAATCACTGATAAAATGTTGATAAAACATATTTTCTCTTTGACGCACTTTGCGACACAACCAATGGATAAAATTTATTTTTGACAAATTGTCAGATTCTCAGACAATAAGTTTTCTTATTAAGTGTCAATTGAAATGCAAGGAAATTTTATGTTCAAACTTTATATTTGTAATTGTGCAAAAATAAATCGTCTTCAAAAACCTCAAAAGCCGTAAAAAGTATGGAATAATTTTGAATCCATATTTTTATGTGCTTATAATTCTAATATTCTAGTAAAGAAATATATATAACTCGAAATGCATATATCATTTATTGATTTTCTATTTGAGCAATCTTTTGGATTAATTACGCCATTAATCATATTATAAAAATTCATTATATTTTATATACGTATTCTAATGAATGGCATTAGAATGTCGCGATCATCGGTGATCACTGTAGTATTCAACATGTTAATCGCGGGGAATGTTGTTATCGATTTTGTTCGCTAAAGTTCGGTTTTGCTGCTTATTATGTGCGAACTAACGGCGCGTTTTACGACTCGCGCTTTACGTTCCCTCCTGAAAAAATATTCGGGTTGCCTGGAGGACAGTGCGGGCGATGGGTGAGATGTTATCTATCAATTTTAAGCTGCTCTGTAGCTGAAACCGGTCGAGTGGTTGAGGGACGTTACCAATAAATTGATGAGACACCGGCAGCCTCGTAATAAGATGACTACGTTATAACGATCGGGCACTCGCCGCGTTATTAATTGGCTCTTCACGCGGAGACCCTCCGTTGTTCTGCTTCGATATATATTCTGCGATATCAGGCGGTCTCGATAAGTGGCCGATTGATCGATGCTACCTACGTAATCTCTCGACCGCGCGCGTTGTATATGTATTTCCGTCGCTATGACGAATTCCTCTGGAGGTCGAAAATACGATTAACCTTAATGAATCCAATACGCGCCTGCGATTATCTCCCATTATCCCGAAAACGACATCTTTTTATACGTCACTCGAATACCACTGAGACAAAAAATCACGTAAATGCACAAGATCGATTACAGGAGACGGCAATAAGTCTCGGGAACTTAGAATTTTTTCCCCCCACCGTGAAGACTGGGTAACGAGTCGAGTTTTTCATCGTTACCATCGACGAAAAAAAGCCCCGGCTGGGAAATAAATACAAATTGCGGGATTACCGGGACTTTTCACGCTGATATGGGACCCCATGCTCTTCACGCGACAACGTTCTCTATTTTCCGGATACTCTGGATAAGTTACGGCGGGCCGCTTCATGAAACCAAATGTACCATGAAATTTTCCGCCGTCGCGAAACAACCGCGGCGATACCGAATCACGTTGAACCGCACGCGTTTCTCGCGTTGCGTTATTTATACGCGACGACGGTGAATGGATTTGAGAGTCGTGTTATCTATGTGGGCAATGCAATTTATGCGCTGCATAGGCGCGCGAGAAGATATCGATGTTGAAACATAAAATATGTAAGGCAGGAAAGTTACAAGAACGATGATAGAATAGGGTGAAAACTAAACGTAAAAGAAGAGTAATGTATTTCAAACTGTTTTAGCGCATCTCTCGTTAGAATACAGGGCGAATTTTGATGTGGTACCACTGTTAAATACATCGAAAGAAAACTTATTAACGCTACAGGACATATTATATACAAATGAAAACTTTTAAACTTATATTTTAGTTAGAAATGTCCAGATGTAATTTGTTCACATGAGAGTAGTTTAGAATGACTAATTTTATCTACATTTGTACTAATCTGCTATCTATTTCTAGCATTTTTCCATATGTAGTCTTCTCACCCTGCGCTATTGTGCAACTTAATGCTGAAGCTGGAAACTTTACCGACAGAACACTGACATTTTTCTGCAAAGTTTACATCGTATTGATTACACAGAATTACAAATGCTTTTATGCAAGAAAAGTACGTGCAAAAATAAATAGAAGCATTGCTCCATATGTGACGAAGACTAACAAAAAATTTTAATGTAACATCTCAAGCTGTCAGCGTAATATTTGCCTAATCTAAAAGTTTCGCAGCTTGTATATACCGAAAGTGTGGATGCTCCAAATAGAAAAATTTTGGAGAACATTGCTCTACCTTCGCAACTGTATTTGGAAGCTTCAGAATATCGAAAAAATTTGCAGAAAGATTTCAACACTTATATGGTTAGGTTTTCCCTTGAAATGGTAAAACAAAGTAATACACATTCATGTAAGTTCTGTATATACAAGAAATACGAAAAAGATAACGTGATTATGTTAGCGACGACCGTCTCTGCATTATCGACGTTGTTCGAGTTTGTCATCGACTCCAGGAACCTGATTAAGATAGCCACGTTGCTATATGTTTGTACTCTGGTTATTACAAAACGGTTAACAGGATTATGGCGAGCATTAATACATAGAAGAAAACTATTTCTATCATGTTTCTACAGTCAGTTGCAACAATTAGTTGTCTGAGAAGTAGTAACTTCTCTAAGTAGTAAAATTCTGGAATATGGAATATCGTCCCGGTCTTCCCTACTTTCTTCTTGCAACTTTGAATCCTCGATATTCCTCAAATTTCTTGTATCGTATATATACGTAAACAATTAAAGAATGTATTAAAAAATGTTCGAAGACATTAGAGATAATTTCTCGATAATGCATTGCGGACGCGGGATGAAAATCATGAGAATGTTTTCGAGATAAGCAAGCGAGAGGATAGACCGAGTCGTACGAGTTCGAACGAAGAAAGGGTGTGTCGGACGGCCGTGTCCTGTCATGTTCGATAGCGATATACCTTGGGCTTTGGTTCCCTTAGAATTTCGTGGTACTCGCTCTCTAATTGCATAATAGGATGCCCGCATGTAGGGGAAAGGTGGGTGGATAGTATAGACGTTTCTGGACCAAGCATGGGGGTAGCAATTGAAATAGACATCAGCCTCCCCAATGGCATACGGCGTATGCTCCTTATAATCCATTGTGAATTTTTGCCATTTTCCACACTTGTTCTCACACGTCGAATGAAATCCACAATACATGTATTATTGACGGAATATTTCAAAATCTAACGTTCACATATTACATATAGACATAATTCGAAAAAGGAATGTTTGCTGTCGAACCGGGAATTTTAAAAGAAATACACGCGGTTAATCCAAAATGGCCTTTATATTTCTGTTCACCGTTTTTCTCTGATCACGAATTTTTCACCTTCGGTTAGTCTGAAAATATTCTGTCTAATGCAGCAGAGGCGTTCGAAAGTGGATCGACCCTCTGTTTCACTTCGTCCTACTGTACACGCGCACGATTCAGGCTGAATAATGAATTAGTCTCGTGCATAAGTCAATTATCGAGTCTTTATAGCTTCGGTAAAGCCGGTTCGTTCGTAATGATTATCAGCTGGAATATAGGGTGACGCGTCTCTGTTTGGCATGAGCCAAGATGATTGTCAGAAGTCACGGGAGAGATATCGAATATTTAATTATTCTTTGTATTAAAATTTTATAAGTCTCAAGATAGAGAGATGTATCGCCCACAGTAGTTTCCTGGCGCTATGAGAGAGCATACATTTTTTACAGTGAAATTAATCACATCTCGTCTCATTATTTCCGTCACTATTATCTCAATGACTATGTCGATTAATGACTGAGTTATTCAGGAATGAACATTCGTATGACTTCAAAAAACGACGGTGCAGTACAATTCGATTAGTTTTAGTATTTTTACAATACAGATGTTGCAAATTGAGACTGGCGAGTAATATATGCGCGATTCAATGTAGTCAAAAATGAAAGTAATTTATAAATAAAATTAATCGATATACAAGGATATTTCTATAATAAGTATAAAAACTGAGATTTGTATTCTTCATACGTTTTTAACTTTCAGTTAATCACGAGTTTTTGTGAAATTATTTAATAAAGAATAGAAATTTCATTAAACATTTCATTAATTAAAAGGAAGCTACAATACTTAAAAAAAACAGTCTTTTATCATTCATTACAACATTAAGCAGTTATTTGTGATAGAAAGATAGGAAAAATATCATTCCAACCTTCACTTTGTGTGGTACCAAAATGAAGTCGCTCTCAGCACCTAGCCCGCGATTATTGGAAGGTTAATAGGACTATTTAACATAATTTGATTTAAATAAATAAAGTAATTTAATATAACCATTTTTAACCAATTTTAAACATCTTACCAATTATCTTATCAATCTTGTTTAGTTAACATGTGAACGTAAAGAATCGAGATCGATTTCTTGGGTTCCAAAGGGACAGTAGCGCATACGATTCAGTAAACGAGAAATATTATCAATGGTATTGAAATTTCAATAATCCGCGGCCAGTTTCCGCACTAATCTGACGATATTAGCATAGATTCCCGGACGGTAGATAATTTCGAGTCTTGAGGGGTCGAAGGCAGAGACGCCTGATAACCGCCCCTTGTAAGTTAGCGTATCTGCCGACGAAGAAGGGTAAGGAAAGGGGTGGTTTCGGGGCAGCACGCGTCCCTTCTATTAAATTAACGTAAGGCAAAGGGGTGGAAACCACCCCCGCCCCAGACAGTAGGTCAACCGGTTCAACCTCGCAGAATCCTGGCTATTCATATGTCGGGCGACCCTCGGCTGGCGCAGTGATTCTCTCGATAACAAGCCGGTGCGTCGCGATAAATATTCAGCTAATTCCGATTAAATAAATAGCAACAACTCGCCGGGAAGATACAATGCGACAAATCTGCGCGAATTGTCGCGCCGAGCGAGTCTACCGTGAACAAATATCGCGAGTGTGCGCAGGAACTTCTCAGAGGCGACCCGCACATACGATATCGCAATCGTAGGAACTGATTAAACAAGATTCACAAGCTGCCCTCATAGACGATGAATATCCTTTGGAGCCTCAAACGACATGTGTCAAGCCTGAGGTTGTCATCTGAAAGATGTTGTGGAGAGATGAAAATGAACAAACTCAAAACTTACGAGATAACATTCCGTTCGCTTGAAAGGAGATTGTAGAACAGATATCCGGCATCGCGTATGTTATAAAAAGTAGGTCAAATCGTGCTATTTACTCTCAGATTTGTCACACCGACGTAAAATCTACCGGCGCGAATCGGTTATTCGGGTGAAAACGCCGCATTGAGGTAATTTGGGGGGAAAAAAGGTACAATTACTCGCTGACCGCTGTAAAGGTGTCTCCGTGTTGTCCGCAAAAGGGTCCGCGAGGGGAAGTAAGGACAGCAGTAAACGTAATTTGAATTTCATGGCAGTTTAACGATCTTAATTAGAAAGCCCTTGCTCATCCTAGCTCGAGACCGTCCAGACTTGGAACCTGCAACCCCGAATCTCGAACCTACCTCTCGACTTAACTGGGCTTACTCAAGGAGAGACGCGTTAAGCCAGGAGGGATCTTAGCTCGCTGTTTATTCTCGTATTAACACCGTGCCTAAACTATCCGAAGACAAATCGTGTACACTACACGGGAAGAAGGCACTAGACTGAGCTTGACCCTCAGGATAAGCGCCGAAGGATTCTACTTGATTGATTTATCGTGCGAGTACTAAATGATTGGTGTGTAGTCGTATGTATAAGCAAACGCGTACAAGAGGTGTTTATTTATTTCTATAAAATGTATAAAATTATATTTTGCTACGTGTCGTTATGATCCAAGCAATATTTTTTGATCGATGATGTATCGATAGATGTATTCCCGAGCAAAGAGAAACATATATATATGTATATAAATTATATGTACGTGTGTATATATAGTTATATATAATTATATATAGTTATATATACATATATATATATATATATATATATATATATACATATATATATATACATATATATATATATACATATATATATATATATACATATATATATATAATGTGTGTATATATAGTTATATATAAATTATATATAATTATGTAATCCCCCTAAAAATTTTGTTCATTGTTAATATCGAACTGTCGAACTGTCGTCGCGACAAACACGAGCCAAAATTCGCATATATTTCATGCGAAAAAATATTTTGTTTTATCGCAAAGCCCCGCTGTAGAACACGTTTCAACGCTCGAATTTTTCTTCTTCCAATATCATCGTTTAATCGATCGAAATACTTCACGCCTTCGCGCGAACGGGACTGTCAGGAATTTCGCGAAGGAAGGTCTAAGCGTTTATGCAGAAAATAGGTTGGAGCTACCTATTACCACGGAAAGCCGCCGTGTCATCTCGATATACATACCCTTTAAGACGAAAGCCGACGACAAAGTGAACGTGCGATTTCTTAGGATCGCCTCTGTTACGATTCAGTCTAATCCTATCGTCCACACAGCGGTATTACTCAGCGCCAGAAATTTCCGCCGTAGCGGGACAAAATTCGTAAGTTTCATTAATTAAGTCATTAGGCAACACATACGCTTCAGAGAAATAACCATAAAATACGTCCTGATGGCATAAACAATTACGGCTCCGCAATGAAAGAACTCAATGCTAAAACTGGACATGACGGAAAACATTTAATAATATTTATTAGCTACATGGTAAAATATTAATAGCAAACGCCGCTACGCACATGCCACGGTTGCGGCGCGGCATTGCCGAAATATATCGTTTTAATATAGCGGCGTGTTTGCATCAGGAGCAAATCCTCTGTAATATCCAGTGGCCGGCCGTGTGGTGGCTGGCTGGCTGAGCGGGTGGTGAGGTTATGGGACGAGGCGAGCGGGGGTGAATTTCGCGCGAGAGTGGACGGGAGAGGTACTTTCGGAGTGGACGCCGGCCAAGCCAAGCCAAGGCGGGTGTGCGCGGGGTGACTACCCGGAGGGTGGCCCCTAAAAGAAACATAAATAAGACAAATAGGGGCGATCGACAATAGAAAATATCGAATGTACAGAATGCTCCATAAATCGGAGAGGGCGCGAGGGTGAGCTGAGGCGAGGCGACGAGGGTGGTGGTGGCGGCGGCGGCGGCGGCGGCGGCGGTGGTGGAGGCCACCGTTTGCTATAAGGCGGCCGATCTTTTTATGTTCCAACGCGCTCCCTTTCGCTCCCTCAGAAATATATCTATGGCCAATATCCGCAACCATTTCCCGTGCACGTTTCCACTGCGGATTCGATATACTCTCGCTACGTCGAGTGTTAGTCGCTGGATGGTGTGCACGTGTGGATGCACGCGTGTGTGCGCGCGCGTGTTTGCGCCCTTGCGCGAATGCGTGAGGAAAAATACGTGGGGGAGGCGCGACGAAGGGCTCGCCGGTAGAGAAAGCGTTTAACTGTATTAATTGCGCGATTGTAATATTCTAAGTGGCCGATATCCGCGCCAAATGCTTCGTGATGCTTTTTCTTTTTCCAACGGAAATAAAAAAAAATATGCCATACATAGGCATATAGTCTAGTGCGAGTCACTCGATATCTCGAGAGCATCTCGAGTCATTGATAATTTTTCAGCGGAGTAATAGGAGTAATAGGAAATAGCAAACGACTATATATAAATAGATATATTTATATTCAGCTTGTGCGTTTTATGAACTATATTAATTTATTGTTACATAGAGGATATAATTAAGAAGAAAGACACTCGTCGATGAGTTTGCAACCTATCGTCGCATTTGCCACGTTGGTTTGTCGATCGATGCTGAACTCGATATCAAAGACTGGGAGTTATTGGTCGAAGCGAGGCAGGCGCGGTTTTATGTCGCGTTTGTAACTTCGCTGGGGTGGTTATAAGACGTAGGGTGGTACATACACTCGGGATGAGCGGTAGAACGAAACGCGTTACGTTACGAACAACGAGAGAGGGTTTGCAAACACAGCCCGACATTTGCGCAGCGGCGTCGCGCCTGTGCACGTCGCTGCGAGAGAAGGACCGGAAAGGGTTGGTACGAGAGAAACGGGCAAGGAGCGCGCGTAAGACGCAGGGAGAATGGTCTGAATTCCCAGGTTTACGTTTACAACCTTAACTACAAATTCGACAGAGTTACTGAGGCATAAGAGGGCGGATTGTGTCTCGCAAGGGTGGTTAGAACTGCGTGTAAGAGTCACCCTCCCCCACTCTGTCCCCGCTATTCTCTTCCAGTTGTTAAGAAGTCCCTCTGGGCTAATTTGGTCCCCGCGTCCCTCTCGCGCTTTATCGTCCCGCTTCTTCGTGTCTCGTCCCGATCGCCTCAACCACCTACGAGCTTTCCGCGTCATCTAAGCTCACAGACGCGTCAAATTAGGGTTGTTTCGTCTAAAGGCAGGAATCGGGCTTTCTTATATTGCAACCATCAAACTTTGCGTACACGCGGAAGGTGTTTTATGTATCAAGTGCGACATTCTATACATTTTATGCATATTATAATTTGCAATCTGATATTTAATAATATTAGATTTCTATACCAGTTTTGATATTAACTCTTTAACATAATAATTTATTACATATTTGATCTTTTAAGAGCTATAGGCAATTATATGTGCGCTTAATGCGTAAGAATTTCGTTTTAAACTACAGGCGTTTACAAGGATTCCTATTTGCATGTTTTGTTTTCTTTTTGCTAACTTGCTAACGATAAGTTCTTTGAACGGTGATGTCCAGTAACCGACACTCGTTGCAGCGCTCACCAGTTTTCGGTCTTCTTGCTTTTGATTTTATCAAATACTAACATGTATGGGGGTTTATTATTTATTAATTATTATTTACTTATTTGTTTTTCTTAAATCTTCATACACTTCAATATTTTTTAGTATTGGCGCAAGAGTGCTGATTACTAAATGTTTTCCTCTAGTCATTATTGAAATTTTATTTGAAGAAACAACGAATCAATTATTGGACGATTGATTTCTTTTTTGTTTTTGGTTGCGGGTTTCTTATTAGTTCTTTGCTAGCTTTGTTTACACAGTCTTTTATAATGAAATTTTTATTAAAATTCATATTAAATTGTTATTATAGAACTCTAGTAACAAAATTTGTTTTTAGATATTTTTACACGTCTTTATGTACTTGACGTATTCTTCATCTTTATAATTATAGTTTCCGAAAAAAATGAATACCATATGAAAGTGTAAATATCGTGGAAAGAAAATAAAATTGTGCCTAAATTTTGTAAAACCAGCTTCCTATTTCGCTTAAAAATGCTCGTATCGAATGATCGATTAAAAAACGAGACTGCTTGGAAAAACGAAAAGCCAACGCGTTCCGTGAATCAAGCGGACGATAACAATACAAATTACTCAACCCTTCCCGGATGTGGCATTCCTATTCAATAAACCGGATAAAAAAAAGAATGAGCGAATCCTCGAGAACGCGCCTCCGCCGCAGCTCGTCCAGGCCGAGCTACCCTCTTGGCGCGTTTGGCGAGCACGACGCCGAAAAAAGACGCAGACGAGCGCAAATTTTCCCCATCTCACTGCACCGACAATACGAGGAGACACCGAAATTATTTATAACCGTCGTTCATTAGCGACGAGATTCTGGAGACAGGGCGAATACACCAGCATATGAAAGTCTTAATGAGTCATTCAGTCAAGATTACGATACATTATGTGTGTGTGTGTGTGTGTGTGTGTGTGTGTGTGTGTGTGAATATCAGAAAATTGCAAATAGAAAAATCCAAAAGATAAATGTAAAATAAGAGTTTTCTATAAAAGATTTTAGGCAAATTTTTCTTGGTAGTTCTTGACGAACGATCTCTCGGAATTTTCTCACACAAAAAGCGCACAAAGTTTGAGATTCTAAATGAAAAATTATTGTCTTTCCTTATTTTACTAATCAATTAATTTTATTAATCATTCATTATTAATCATTCGATTTTAGAGCACTTTAAATTGTGCAATGTCGGCTACGTCATTGTTTTATCAAAATTACATCTCCCATCTTCTTTTCGCGTTTGCTTTATTGCGAAACGTAATACGCATTATGAGCTGAAACTACAAGAGCTTTAACAGCGTGAAAATTTGGCCAAAACTAGACGCCGTTGAAGCTCTTCATGCATTTTCAGCGATATAGTGGTAAACTCATTTTCTTCGTTGTGAATTGAGTCAGAGATACCGAATTACTGAAATTACCGAAAATGAAATCTCTCAATGAGTAACGATAAAGTCGTCAACAGAGAGTCGCGTCGACTTTCTCTCTTTCTATCTTTCTCTCTCTCTCTCTCTCTCCTTCTTTTGGCAGTGGTTCTTATCAGCGGCAATTGCGTCGCTGCAGCGGTAGATGCATCGACTCTTCGCGCGGATTCGCCACCCTCCCGCGATACGGCAATAATATTGCCAGTTCCGTTATTTATAAGCCGGCTATTTATCGCCGGTAGCTGCCAGAAGAGCACAATAAAACGAAGCGGCCGCGATGAGCGCACGAGGGTGCTGGCTATGTAAATCGTGTCGGTTGTCCCGTATCGCGCGCCTGTAAATGCATTTATGATCCCCGTTGCTCGTATAGCTACTAGGAAAAGTTTACTAGAGAATATGCCTTTCGTGGTCGGCGTCGTGCTTATATCAGCCCGTCATTTGATTTATTCCAGATAACGAGCGTCCGTGCACGCTTTTCCAACGGCTGTTTACGCTCGTACCGATCTTTTCTCGCGGGAATGGTCGTGTGAAAAATGTTGCCATTTATCGAAGACGATGTTTTCTGACGATACTATTTGTCTTTTACTATGTGTAATTGTACTAGTTTATATGATATTTTGTGTCAACCAGGTTATTTATGACCTTATTCTCCAAACATTAAACCTGACACTTTATATGTTATAGCTAGCATTTTGTATTTCTATAAGCCGTTTTTATACAAAGATATTTATGGGCTATATGTGCATACAGTTGTTACAAAAAATAGTTCATGCGTGTATAATACGTTTAAAATGAATCTACGTGTTAAACGATATTTCAGTCAACTTCAATATAATTTCGTGGCTAAAAGAGTGGAAAACAGAAATGGTTGTTGGTGAACAATCGCGGATAATCCGAAAGAAAGAGGAAGGAAAAAAAAGACAACTATGGGAGAAAGGGAGCTGGTAGAAAAAGAAAAGCTGGAAACCGTGGCTAAGAGAGTAGGTAGTTGCAAAAAAAAATTCGATGGTAGCTATTAAGCATTTTTTCGCACAGGAGGGAAAAAATGAGTTCCTTCCTTTCCTTTTATGCAAGACTAACGTAAAAGGTAAAAAGGTAAAAAAGAATGGAGAGAAAGAGATATTTATTCGATAAACGTGCGCGATAAAAAGTTATACCTTCCTATCGAGAGATAAACTTCCTCTAATTTGGAAATTTTCTTCCTAATCGAAATTCGAACGAAATTCTTTGCTCATTGCAATTTTGTGACTTTCGACATCGTTTATAACTGCAGATGAAATAGGGGACCGAATTCTCCTCTCATCGGTGTATTACATGTAGCACATGTACACATCCCCACGCTTTAAAGCGCGTGACACGGGTAACATTCCCCGAGAGTACAATTACAAGGAAGCATAAACCCGTCCGTGCATCCTTGTATTTAATCTATATTTAAGCAATCGCCAGTATCCAAGACGCAGGGTCATTAGCACGGCGCCTAGCGAGCAATATCTCCCGCTAACTCCTAAGAAACTCGCGTTCGGGGGTAGAGTCGAGGGGTGGTTTAAGGAACGCGCCGCTACATTACGAGACATCCGTCCGCCCAGTACTAATGATAATTAGAACGTTAAAGCGACGAACAGCTAGAGAGCGGGCGGCAGACAAAGAAACACCGGGAGAAAATCAGACTACTAATTCAAATGCGGTTGTGAATGGGTATTTTCCAAATTTCGCGCCTGGACGATCGAGCTTTCATATTAATTGCCAAGCGCTAATGTTGGACTAAAAAAATTAATCGAATTTTCGTTTGATTTTTATTGAATGTCATTTACACAATTTTTCTGAAATCTTGTAAATATGTGCAAAATTCCTTTTTGAAAATGCGCTGTTCGCGAAGAAACATACGGGAGGGTTGGAAGCGACTTGTTTGGTCGTTGCTGGGGATTCAGGCTGTGAGGGTTGGGGGTTTCTAAGTAGATTTCAAGTGGAAGATTTATATAAAGGAGCGATACAGCTTCCAAGCGCCGTCACGTAAATCGGGAGTATATCTAATCCGCAGACGTAAATGCCTCGAGACGTTTGTTTTCGCGACGTTTTGTGTCTAGCTAAAAATTATAAGCTAAGAGAAAACTCCTTCTGTGTTTTAATTTAGACCTCCAAAGGAAAATATATATTTTAACTCCGACAAAATATATTCGAAACGCAGCTACATCTTGTCGAAAAAGATATGCGACAAGACAAATGAGATCTCTCGTACATGTAATAAAAAAAATTATTCCGCGCGGTTTACCATTACACATTAAGGACACCACTGCGATGTAAGCGTAAGTCGATTTAGAGAGATTATAAGTCGGCGAGTCACGCGCGCGGAGACGCGATTGCGTCGCCGGCGCCAAGGGAACAAGAGAAATATTAAACAGACTTGTTTTCTCGTAAATCAGTTAGAAATTCCCCTCGGATAAGGGGACCGTCCGCGAGAGGGCTGGGACTTTGAGAGGTGGCTGGCAACCCCACCGGATCTCTAATGACACCCCCTCCGGTCCCTTCGTGGCCGCAATTCATCCTCGAACTGGCATTCACGAGGTATCCTTGACTTCTTGATACCTAAACGCCAAGTTTTCCGTCCGGTATCGCGCGATATAAAGCGTGAAATGCTCACTCAGGACAGCGCGAAAAACAGCTGCTCGTCCTTTTCCCCGCCCCCCGCGATTATAGATATGCGTTAAATTACATTTAAACGCGTGACTAATGTTTCGACCTCTCCGGCGGGTATTTGCAGTAGCGTAGGAAAGCGAAGGCTGTTCTTTCTCGCAACGCGGCCCGTCGACTCGATCGACTGACGAAATGGTAATCAATCTCTTTTAACGGTCTCGTCGAAGTTTTGTCGAGGATTAGGTGCAGAGGGAGTGGATCCGCGCGGTCGCGAAGGATCCTGGTGGTGACGCGCAAGAAAACCACGATTCGTTAATTTGTCATCCTGAAACGCGCGCGGCGCTCTTGCAAAGCGCGGTGGGTCCGCTTCGTGAGAATTCGTCGACGGCGCCTCTTGTTTTCTTTGCACCGTTGAAGGAAGACAAACTTTCCGAATTTATAGAGATTAGATCGCGTGGATGCAGGGGATCGATGCAGAACAGTGCGAAAGTGGATACAAATTCTCTATCAGAGTAGGAGATTCATAAAATTTTTCCATTACGATTTCTACGATTTTCCATTTTCCTCCCTCTTTTACTTTTTCCTTTTAATTAATCTAACAATTGTATTTTGCAAATGATTTCACGTAAGTTTTTTTATTACGGATACTTTATCTTCAATATCCTCTTATCTTCAATATCAAGTAAATCCTTATATAGCACACATATTTTGGGATTTTAATCTGGCATATTGTATTAGGAGTGGTTTTCGCTCTTATATTCCGCATAACAGTTAATAAAAATAGATAAGAAATAATAAATATTAAATGAAAACATGAGTTTATATGAAATCTTATAACTTTTCTAAAAATTTGAGAAATTAACAGAGAGAAACTTTCTTTGTCAATATTTAAAGAAACTCTAAGAAACAAATATTACACATTTCAATTTGTCAAAAAGTATAATTATTTACGTATACTAAAAAGAAAAATAATTTTTCAGACCAGAGGCGAATAAAATTATTAACAGTTTCAAGTCTTTGCGGTTTAAATTTATTACATATAATGCAGATTTTATAAAAATTATTATAAGGATTAGTCTCCCATACCTGAGTCTTCTTTTTGCTCGTGATTAGAGTTTGAGCTACGAATAAAAATTTTGTCATATTTAATGTACAGAAACAAAATATAACGAAAAAATACTTTTTCACATTTTTACATTTTGACACCTGATGTCAAAAATGATCCCATGGCAGACAATTGAAATGGCTCGTTAGATCTCATATTTCCATTAGCCATAATTTTTTTAGCGCGTAAATCGAAAATCCTCGTTCCACTCATTCCACGTTTGCGAATAATTCAAAATTAATAATCGAGTGGAGTCGAGAATAACCCCACTGTAGTAAATTGAGATTAACAATCCAACACAAAGTACCAAGAAAAAGGAAAAAAACACGGCTCCCTAAATATCCCACAGGCGATTCAGTTTACGAGCGTGGATAGCGGACATCGTTGGAAGGACAAGAGGGGCTCGAGATATTTCCTTAGGTTTCCTAATTATCGAATTCCACTCCGAATCTGTTGTCCAATTACCAAAGTCTAGCCCATTGTGCACGGACGTCGGGGTAATAAAGGAAATAAAGGATTGCGGGCATAAAATATCCGCGGAAAAAGGGGCAGCTCCGCGAGAGGGGACGCAAGCTCCTCTCGACGCTCGCGCTGACGAACGCGGAGACGGGACTGACATCCGGTTGACGGCCGGAAGAACAGCGTCGAAGAGAGCGGGCGCGCCCGGACAGATGCGCGCGTATCATTTATGAGCGCGTGTACGCGCTCTCGCGCGCTCGCCTCGATGTCAGCGCTCGCAGCTTCCATTGTTTCAAGACTTTTATAATTGGGGGAGAGGCGGTCAGTCGCATTAATGCGCCCACGGAAGACCGCGTTGGCCAACTTTTCAATGGAATCGTAATTACACGTTCGCTAGGTAGGCACTACCTTGCGCTTTCTCGCTCTCTCGATTTCTCTTTCTGTCTTTCCCTCCTCCCTCCCTCTTTTTTGCCCCCTTTCCCGCTCTCCACCGTCGCACGCACGCTTCCTATTTTTGTCGTCTCTCTGTGCTGCCGTTTCGTTCTTCGCGTTTTCCGTTCACTGTTCTCTCTCCCGTATCCGACGGTCGTCGCGTTGCGTTCTCGCATTCTCCCGTTTTTCTTCCGCACCGTCCCGATTATATTACGTCGCTTTCAGCTCTTTCGTTACCGTCGCTTTTTCATTATTGTCGTCTTTCAATAGTCTTATATTGCATTAAGCTCTCGCTACGTTTGTGAGAATGAATATACTTTGATTGTCCAATGATGGCGCACGTAATACGAGAGCGTTACGCGTGACACACGTTCCATTACCGGACATTTATTCGTGAGAAAGTATATACGATTTTAATACTACATCAGTCACAAGTGTATTGAAATAATAATAAAATATGATATGTACTGGCAATGTAAAGTTGAGTGCGTACTACGCTACTATACCGTAGATGAATTAATTATAGACATCGCGATCCCATATTGAAGCACTGCGCGAAAATACGTTTCCTTTTCCAGTGAACGAGCCACATTAACCGAAACAAACCGTTATGAAAATGTCCCGTAAATAGAAGCATGACCAAACGCTATGTGGTTTTGCGGTCTCCACCTTTTGCCGTACCTGGTTTCGACTTTCAAGAGGGTGGCGGCCGGGCTGGGAGGGATTATAGAGCTTTGCCAGGATATCAATTATAACCAGAAACAGTTATTCTGTGCACCGAAACCCTTTCTGCCCCTTTCTGCCTTCCCCCTGCCATCCGTTGCACCGTCCCGACCATTCCTAATCCTCTGTAAATTATATTATTTTCACTGTTTGTTTACCAGCCTCCCTATTCTGTACCCGTCCGCGCAGGATTTGCGGCGACTTTCCGGCTTTTGCCGTGTCTCACCCTTTCTCAGCTTGGCACCGTATTAAAATCATTTCCCGGAACGCCATTTCCTCCGAAAATCTCGCCTTCCGCCTTATATCGATTCGCTGCTTCACGGCACGATCGAGATCTTGCGATGTTTGTCTCGCGATAATCTGTCACAGGATATTATTAAACCAATTAAGTCTAATTGTAATTATTTAATTAATTTTATGCCAATTAGGTTATGTACACTTGAAAATCTATTTGTGGAATATAAGGTTTATTTTTGCGAAATAAAGTTTGTATCAGTGCACAATTGTCGAATTATTATATGAATATTATTTTATGAATCGCATATAATACTTTGGTCGCCTGTGCGTATAGATATTTATTTTGTACGATTAGTAACACCTCCAAATTTACTCGGTGTTATACGAAACGTTACTCTCCTCAATACCACGACGACCACCACCCCAACAGCGAATCTCGTATTCCTCGAAAAAATCCCACGATATGTACAATTTTTTTCTGCGCTACACCTTTTAACGCCCTTATTTCCCCCGACGTCGTGTTCCCGGACACGAGCTGCCCTATTATGCAAATGTACGAGGTGAAACGGCCTGGACCTGGCTATGATCGCTCGGAGACAACCCCCGCGCTCCTCTGGGAGTAGTTTACACCCTGTGCAAGGCGGTGGTCGCGGAGGAAATGGGTTGCGTGCGATGCACGCGTACTCGGCTTATAAGCGTTTATAGATGCTCGTGTTTACCGATTTCGTGGGAATTTCACGTTAAGATGACAATGGACGATAATTAGCAATTTTTAACGTACCGGTGTCTCCTCGAATGCGGCTATTTTTTAAAGAGAGAAACCCCGATATCGTTCTTGTTAATTGCTCGAATCTCACGCTCGAAGCACGTTCTCGTGTATCTAGAGAAAACGAAGGAGGGGACTTGCGAGCGCGCATTATAACTATATATCGCACGCCAGTAATTAATAACGAACTCAATTATTCCAGTAACGTCTAGCTCAATTGCGAGGACAAACCGCAGATATCGTTAACTTCGTATCGTAGATATTCTTATCACTCATCATGATGTCTTGGGTATTATAAAAGAAAGTTCCACGTGACCCGTGAGGCAAAAATCCACGTGCAAGGCACGCCGGCAATGTGCGTCATAACGGTACGTTTATAGACGCTCGTAGGTGTATGACGTCGGTGGGTGTCTATGCACCTACGGCGGTCAGATACGATGGAAAGAGGGTCTCTAGGAGCGGATAAGAGAGACACAGGAGAGGATGAAGCAGCGAGGAGTTGGTGATGGTGGAGGAGGATGAGACGGAGGGAGGAGAAGGGGGAGGAAGAGAGAAGGACGAGTGAGAATTCACCGGTAGACACTCGACGGAGGAACGGTGGGAGTGTTGTTGGGGTGATAGCGAGCGGGGGTGGGTGTTTACTTTTGGTGTTGGGCAAGTAGCGCCCGGCATGCATGGTTCCCTCTGATAGCAAACACTGAGTATCGATCAGTATGACTCTGGTAAACAACTATTGTAGAGTAGTATAGTATAGAATAGGCTGCGACCCTCGCCCCACCGCCGACTGTCCCCCACAACGGCGCCCCAACCCCACTGGACCCTCTCCCCCTCGTCACCCCGCTTGGCGTCGCATAACCCCTTCGTTCTGTATGCCAACCCTACGTCCACCCGCTCCTATCCGCAACAACGCCGCCGTGTACTCGCGATATGCCTGCTTACGTGTCGAGCAGGGCCGATCCTCGCCTCTGTAAATTGTAAGGAAAGAGACGATTGTGTGTCGTTTGGCCTGGATTTTGGACAACAGGTGATTTTTATCCGTGGCAAGTTGCACCGCAAAGAGGAAAGTGCTATTGAGGTTTCATGTGTTGAGAAGGAAGACGAACGGAATAGTAAAATATAACTTGGACGATAGAGTAGAAGAAAGAAGAGCAGGAAGAGGTAAAGAGAGAATCTGAAAGTATTATTTAATAAATTGTTTAATAAATTAAAGTAAAAGCATATTGTAGTTTATCTCGTTAGCGTGTTAAATTGCTCTTGGAAAATTTAAACGTTTCATGTTAAAATAAATGATAGGTACTTTGTATCATATATTACTTCTTATTTTAAATATTTTATGTATTACTTCTTATTTTAAATATTTTAGGCATGTTATAATATTAAACGATTATTTAATGATTATTTCTCCAGAATAATTCTGGACTCTTATCGTACACGATACGCCTTGTTATTAATTTCTCGTGTTTTTATTATTAAAGTAAAAATTTGTTTCTCCAAATCCTCCAAATGGTTAAGTACTGTTGTATATTTATCCCGAATAAATTATTAATGCGGCATACGGTGGGAAGGTATAAATTTAGGCGCAGGTAGTTTTAGACGCGTGTAGTCCAGCATAGGTTATTGACTTTGATATTGAACGTAGGGATGCTACGTTCATGAGAGAGTAGTTGCTTGCGTCCCTAGCTGCATCTATCTATAAACCGTAAACTCTTAGTATACCATATAGAAGACGCTATGTAATAGGAGTATATTTAATAGGAGTATTGTACTGGCAATACTTTCTCGCGATAATCTTCAAAACGTTATATTGTAACAAAAGTCACAAATTTGGCGTTGCGTAATAAACGCAAGTATTGCACATTGCGCAATTTCGATTCGTAGTTTGTGAAAAACGAGTCGTACAGTAGACGGCGATTTCTCATTGCTATATCGATCAATAAATTGCGTGCGTCGTTTAAAAATATTTTACAGCGTGATAAGTCCGTCCCTGATGTGGATGCTAATCATCTTGGCGAAGGGTGTCTGAAATTGTCGCCCCGTGGCGCAAGTCCCGAGCTCAGCAACCCCTGCGATTCACCCTAACGGCTCGCTTAACCAAACAACCTTGATAAATTATGCAAAAATCAACAACACTACGAAATGCATCTCCCATGCTATGCCTGAAACGACACGGGTCTGCTGTTACGGCATTTCAGACTTTTTCATTCTTTCCGAATCGGACAAAACAAGTGAGCATAATTTTCACTCGATTCTTCCGATTAATTAGATGCGCGGAAAATAATAAACCGTCTCTTATAACGATAAATCATGTCAATAAACTAACGTAAGTGATACATCTCAACATATTTCAACGACGATTTACGACTTGAAAAACATGTTTTCTTCTTGTTTGCGACACGCAGATTATTTTTTAACAATTGCATAAGATGCGAGTAGATTAAATGTTGGAAAGCAATCGTCACAAAATATCTTCCGATGTCTATTTTTCCGGTGATAATAAACGATGGAAAATAGATGAAATAAATAGCGGATAACATGTCTACAATAACAATTCCATGCGTAAGTAGACAATGATTGCAATGTTAAAACGCAGGGGACAGAACAGCGAGAGCAATAATTCCACAAATATCTATTATTAATCGCCCTTTTAAACTCATAAACTCGTCAAAAATTCGTCGTTCGTCGAATTGTCATCCACTCGTGGGAAAAGCCACGAGCGCGTCGCGTTGCACACAAGAGAGGGAATATACATGTAAAATTGGTTTACAGGACGTTCGCTACATTTTGCGCATTTTATTAAAAAATTCTGACGGAATATGATTTTATTACCACGCGCGGCAGCCGGTCTGCGTTAGAGGCTTTCGCGTCATTCGTGTATCGACGTGTGCCGCGCCGCGCCACGCCGCGCCGCGCCGCACCACGCGATGCGACGCGATGCGACCCGTCAAATCCGCGAACCAATAAATGAATATAACCCACGCGTGAGAATAAAATCCGTCGCTAAACTGCGCAACAGGTGTTAGAGGTTATTGACAATCTTTTCATCAGGATGACGGTGTTTGTGCGATATCTCGTCGAATATCGGCACCGACGATTTCCCAGCGCCCAAAGTCCGACCCAATACACTGTTTATTAAACCAGATATCATTTTTTTCATATTCAATTCTCTCTTACTTTCTGTTGGCTCTGCCTGGGCACGAAAGCGGGCTCGAAATTAGAACAGTTCGACGCGCGTACCGACAAGTATGTTAATAATTTTTATCGTTGCCAAATCCCTACCAATAACGCACACCTTGCTTCAAGGACATTTGAGTACATTCTTATCATCTTTCATCGGCGACACATAAAAATGAAAGATAAAAAAAAAGAAACAGATTCCACTCGGGCGATTGAGAATCGTTGACGGAAGATATGAAAGTAAACTTCCGTCTATGTGCTTCTTTCTTTTTGCTTATCGATGAAATGAAAGAAAACATTTTTCTGAGATATATCTCACGATTAGGAAGCTTAGCTACCGGGAAGCTTATGAACTACGCTGCTACATCAACCGTTACATTAAATTCAACGATGCACTGTCATGCGCATTGTGTATGTGTATTGATGCCGTGTAGTCTGGAAACGACTGTGACGTTGCCAATGCGATCCCCTAAGTACAAGTTGTTCGTGGCGAAAATGGGGTAGTATGTATCTTCAATCACACGGGTATTCCAGGCATCTCTTCCTCTTCATCAGAGAGCGTTATCAATACCGGCGTCACGCTCTCGGTATTGTGTCGTGGTTCGGTACCGTCACCAGAAACAACGCGAACAACAACAACAAACAACAACAAACTAGCCCGCTATGAAGTCTGCCGCGCACTGTCCGCGTACTCTGCCTACCTACCTACCTACCTACCTACCTACCCGCGACCTGCTTTCCCGACATTGTCACCAGCCCATCTTCAGTTATCGCGTTGATTATAGCCGTGACAGTTTCTATCTTACTCGTTGTACATTCTCTCAATGAAACTTTGCTGCTATTTTATGTAATCTTGGCGAAGATGAGATGCTTAGAGCGACTATAGTTTATCGAAGAAAAATATAATGGCACGCACATATTGCACCTCTGTAAGAAAAGTGACGATTCAGAAGTTGAAATTCTAGATTATATGGTAATTTTGCAGAAAACATGTTAGATTTTAAAAGGAAGAAGCGAAAAAGAGTCACATGAAATAGTCATAGCCTCCATAAAATAGTTTCTTAAAATAGTGCGTATGCGAACTAGTTTTAAAGTTGCAGAATTTCCTCTCACCTCTACCATAAAGTTTACATTTTTTGACAGTTTAGGCCAATTTTTTTCGCGAAAGTGCGAGATATCGATGATTCAACGCGATACATTTGCTCTTAATACTTTCTCGCGTGCTTATAAATTCTTGATAATGCTAATCAGATTCAACAACGGTAAACAAAATAAAAATTTTTTATTAGGTGTACAACTTTGCTTCCGCCGTTTTCCTATAGATGGCTTTAGCGGTAAGTGGTGGTCGAAATAAATAGATCATAGACGTCATACAATAAACTTGGGCATCTGTCAACATAACCCCATAGAAACATTAGTCGATTTGTGTCTGCATCATAAAGTTATTCTCGATTGAAAATGTCAGTTTACAAGTCAATTCTCGTCATTTGCGGGAGGTTTTAATTTTCTGCTTCAATATGAAGAAATCTGCGGCTGAGGCTCATCGAATGCTCTCAAATACTTATGGTAAGGCCGCTATTAGTGAAAGAACGTGTGGTGAGTGGTTTCAACGCTTCAATAACGATGATTTTGACGTCGAAGACCGGCATAGCGGTGGAAGAGAGGTTTTCAAAATCAAGAAGAATTGGCACGATCATTGGGAGTGACTCAACAAGCC
>NW_022639458.1:2366837-2366973 GCF_010583005.1 Odontomachus brunneus
GTGAAAGAACGTGTCGTGAGTGGTTTCAACGCTTCAATAACGATGATTTTGACGTCGAAGACCGGCATAGCGGTGGAAGAGAGGTTTTCAAAATCAAGAAGAATTGGCACGATCATTGGGAGTGACTCAACAAGCC
>NW_022639458.1:2367110-2370642 GCF_010583005.1 Odontomachus brunneus
GAACAGCTGCTTGAAAGGCAAAGACGGAAGAGATTTCTGCATCGCATTGTGACTGGGGACGAAAAATGGGTTCATTACGATAACCCAAAGCGCAGAAAATCATGGGGAGTTCCCGGCCATGCTTTCACGTCGACGGTCAAACCGAATATTCACGGTTCCAAGGTCATGCTCTGTATTTGGTGGGACCAGCTCGGCGTAGTGTATTATGAGCTGTTAAAACCGACTGAAACAATCACAGGCGATCGGTATCGAACGCAATTGATGCGTTTGAGCCGAGCATTGAAAGACAAACGGCCGCAATACAACGAGAGACACGATAAAGTGATTTTGCAGCATGACAATGCTCGACCCCATGTTGCGAAAGTGGTCAAGACATACTTGGAAACGTTGAAATGGGAAATCCTACCTCACCCGCCGTATTCTCCAGACGTTGCTCTCTCTGACTATCACTTGTTTCGATCAATGGCACACGGCCTAGCTGACCAGCACTTCCGGTCTTATAAAGAAGTAAAAAATTGGATCGATTCGTGGATCGCCTCAAAAGATGACCAGTTTTTTCGACGCGAGATTCGTACGCTGCCCGAAAGATGGGAGAAAGTAGTGGCCAGCGATGAACAATACTTTGAATCATAAATGTATAACCAGTTTTTTACAATAAAGCTTTAAATTTCGGAAAAAAAACGGCGGAAGCAAAGTTGTACACCTAATATATTCTCTAAAATTAAATCATCAAGGAGCGAGAAGAATCAAATAGTCTGGTAATCGCAGATTGATAGGAAGGCTCGAGCAACTTTAGATTGGTTTCGATTAATATTTGGTCACGTTGCTAATAAGGGACGAACGCATCGAAAGCTATTCGAGGGTGGTTTAAGCAGGAGGATGGGAAATTATGCTGAGCATGATGAATACATCAGGACAGGTCGGCTTTAGTCTGGTCTTAGGAGTAGGTCGAATCGATAACAATAACTACATGGACATCTATACTCCTACCACATACGATGTCAGAGGTTCGTTTACGTTGAAGGGACTTTGTCAGTTCCGTAGATGTAGCGTGTTCTAACATTAAAAATACGATCAAGTTATTTGAAGTAAATGCAAACGCAACTGTTTTTATTTTCGGTTTAGCAATTAACGCAATGGTGATCAAATGATCACTAGGATAAAAATTGAAGATATGCCACCTGATTCCGAGAACGATATAAAATTGTGCATAGAATAAAAGAACGATGCAGTCACGGAATTAAGAAATTTACAAAGATATTCTACTACCATGACATATCTAGTAAACGGTTTAATTTAAACGCTGCTCATATGCGACAAGTGGTATTACAAAAAATTGGTTCTAATACAAATTAGAAAACAGTCGCGTGGATCAGCATGCTGGACGATGCGCGCCGCTGTGCAACCGACAGGACTGCCTCTCTCTGGAGAGCCAAGAAACACCCACGCTAACTGGGCAAGGGAGAAAGAGAAAAAGAGAGAATGAAAGAGAGGGAGAAAGAGAGAGGAAGAAAGACAGAGAGAGAAAGAAAGAACGAGCACGAGAGCGCGAACCGTCTGGATGGAGACGGAGGGTCACCCTGCGAGAGTGCCGTGGTAACACGTGCGAGTAGGACGCTCGGCGCTGGAGAGACGAAGAGAAGGCCGTCGAACGGAGGGAGACTCTGCGTGTCGTCGACGGGAGCGAGACGCCGCGATGGTCCTCACAATGCGCCGACTCAGTAGCCGCGTGCTCGCCGCGGCCGGAGGGTTTCGCGGCTAAGCGGTGCCGAGCGTCGCACAGTCGCGACGGCAGCCACCGGCGCGCGGTATACCCCCTTTTCTTCAAACCAGACGCAACCCCGCACCGACGTTCGGCGCACGTTTTGCCTGTCCTCTACGACGGCGAGGGAACGTTGCTTCAGGTTGCGAGAGAGAGAAAGAGAGAGGGTGTCCTCCGCGGCCGCCCGCCGCCACCACCCCCCTCCGGCATTCACCCCCGGAGAGTGAGAGAGAGAGAGAGAGAGAGAGAAAGGGAGAGAGAGAGAGAGAAAGAGGGAGGGAGAGAGGGTGAAAAGAGAGCGGCGTCGCAGTCGGCGTCTTCGGGAAATCGGTAGCCCTCCTTTCATCGGGGCGCTTGTCAACTCCGACGGCATTCGACGAGAGCCGGCATCGTTCTTCAGCTTCGCGGTGGTGCACGTGGCGCGTGCGGCACGCGGTGCTTCGAGAGAAAGACAGATAGATAGGTAGACGAATAGGTGGATAGGGTAGTAAGCACGAAAGCTAGAAAAGTTGCGGAAGAAGGGCGTGAGCACGACAGAGGGGGTGAGGGGAGAAAGAAAGAGAGAGAGAGAGAGAGTAACATAGAGGTGCAGGGGAGAAGAGAGGTGGAAAAGAGGGAGAGGTGGCAGAGAGACAGAGATCTAGAGGGGGCGGGCGGGAGGAGAGGGTAGAGAGGAAAAGAAACGGAGCACGAGGAGCAGCTAAGCACCGGCGGGAAAGAGGAGTTCACAAAAGCGAGCCAAACGGAGTCTCATATCTTGCTTCCGTTTTTTTTTCTGTCAATCTTATCACGTAAAGAAGGACGGAGGAACCGACGGTCACGAGTGAGTCGGCGAGGAGGAAGCGGGACATGCTGGAACCACGCTGGAGACCCGTCCAGGTAGCCTTACTCACCCTGCAACACCTCTTCAATGCACTGCCTATGTCATCCGATGTCAGATGCCTGCCTGCAAATGCTCGTTCACTTAATGCACCTGCGTCATATAAATATCCTCTGCCTGTCTTTCTCTCTCTCTCTATTTCTCTGTCTGTCTGTCTGTCTGTCTGTCTGTCTCTCTCTCTCTCTCTCTCTCTCTCTCTCTATATATATATATATATATATATATATATATATATATATATATGTATGTATGTACGTATGTATATATATATATATATATATATATATATATATGTATGTATGTATGTATATTTCTCACTAAATGTCTTTGTTTCTCTCTCGTTCTCATTCTCTTTCTCATTCTCCACTCGATCGCTTGCCTATCTCGTTAGTTGTCACATTTTTTGTCACCGGCTTCGTACTACCCTTACCACCGCTCTCTTTGCATCGTACTGCATCCACCGTCACCGGTGACAGCCACGTGCCACCGGCGCTCTCCTTCGCGCACTGTTACTCCAATTTGCAGTTTTCCTTTCATACGCTTTCTGTTGGACGCACTCTTTTGTCCGCGGTTTATCATTCTTCATACTAGATATACGTGTGTTGATGATACAATTGCGCGAATGCTTCGTTTGCTCGTGTTTCTAAAATATAGTTTCTTCCGCTCAGGATGAAAATGCTCTCGATCAGATTTAGAGATATTGTCCCAACAAGCTTCAGAAACATATTTTAGCTTCAAGTTTAGAGAGTCAGTTTTGTATTTTTTATTTAGTCGCCCTTTTCTATCCTACGTACTGTGGGCTAGTTTGAAAGCGGTTTCAACACGACACGTCTCCTCTCTCTCTCTCTCTCTCTCTCTCTCTCTCTCTCTCTCTCTCTCTCTCTCTCTCT
>NW_022639458.1:2370686-2379729 GCF_010583005.1 Odontomachus brunneus
CTCTCTCTCTCTCTCTCTCTCTCTCTCTCTCTCTCTCTCTCTCTCTCTCTCTGCACGTGCTTTCAGAATTCTGCTACTTTTTTCCTTGTTGTAGCACGTCTTATTGTTGACTGGAATTGTGCGTGTAACACTTTCGCTACAATTATGACAGTTTAAGTCGCCCGGAAGCGATACCCCAAGTTAATGGACAGTCATCTCCTCATGTGGCTCTGTATATTTTGGGATTTGCATTACGACTGTGTATTCCAAAGTTCGATGCTACCGTTAAGCTAGAAACATCCTAGCGCGTGGCATGATTCCGTCGCTATTAATCTTATAAATCACGTTGTAAATATGGACATCGGGATTTATAGAGATGTAAGAGCGCGAGCGGTACGCGAAACCGGCGAGTATCTCGCGCAATTTACTTTAATCGAATTTAGGTCGTGACAAAAATAACCCGGACGCAAATGGAGATTATAGCGAGGTACAAATTTCAGACTAATCGATCACTCTTGCAAGAAACGCGCGTTCGACGGTGCCTGTCATTTCTTATTTACAACCTTGCTCCGACAGTTTCTCACACACACATACACATACACTAGACTTCCTTAAATACATACAAATTTGAGGGGTTTCCATTGGCGTGTTTTACAAGAATATCACTCACCAAATATTTCGCCTCGCTGGCTACCTTCTCGATTGACAACGGTAAGCAAGGTGCCAAAACAGTGGGCATGGAACTAGAACCAACCCGTTATCGCGTTATCGTTAGTAGGAGCTGCCAAGACGAAATGATTTAGCGCGCCCCTTTGGCTAATGTTAAACAAATTAAACGCGACGTTCGCGTAATGCAGACAAATGTTCTTTGCTTCGAGATTTCCTGATTGATCCTGTGCTTCGCCGACCGTAGTGATATTCGTGGAAATGACACTTTAACAATCGTGACAAGACAAATAGGTGCGCCGGACAAGCCGAATGGTTGGTCAAATAAATCTCACTACACTGGCCCAAGATTAACTACGCTCGAGTCACTAAATACGTACCTGCCGCGGTACAGAAAGCTTTGCGGTAAAGCACATTTTTCCGAAAATAATCTTGGCAGAGGCGCATCGTCTTTGAAACTGCCTGGAGTCCCGAGTAATCTAATATTGTATGAATCACCGTGTGCCATTGGTTGAGGGAGTCCAAGCGACTTGTTTCGAAACGCTTCTGACAACCTGACAAAAATTCCTATTTCGTGTTTCGTCGTCCGTCACGCAACGGCCGCATGACGTTCGCTAGGACTTTGCTACCACGCGACTAACTTCAAACAAAGTGATCAAATAGAGAGATCAGTGATCATCGTTCACGTTTACACGTTACGTATTACACCTCAACCACTTTGAAGTGTTCCCCACATTGAAACAGTGTTACTGCTGCTTATAATCGCCACATTAGCTCCATTTTCAAGTTGCGCTTGCAAATTTGGCAATGTCGGAGTGCATAGTTATAACGTCTAATCACGTCTAACGATATATTTAGAACGTTCATCTGAACAAAATAAGATAAATGTATGTGAACTGCATTTGCCATGCGTTAAGTTGCGCTATTAGTAAGAAATACATCAATCTTATTTCGGGAATTCCAGCCAGGATTAACTGGTCTCTTTAAAATTATAGTCTTTAACATTTTTTTTTAAATATACGTTGGGGCGATGAGGCACTTGTTTCTCGACATACATAGACTGATTGTTTCTTTCAAGATACTTTTTATTCTGTACGTTTCTCGTTACTATACGTTGTCGACTGCGTGTAATGTTAGCAGAAAGTGTCATGCAATCGCGAAACGGAGTCGATACTCAAGTTTACAGTGACAGTCAGCCTTTAAATTCGACACCGTGATCGTTCTCCTTCCTCTCCTTCGCACGAAACATCGGAGATGGCATCGTCGCGCAATCGAAAGGGTGAGACGGAGGGTGACGGCAGTTACGCTTCAATCGGGGAACGCTCCATGTTACCTGGGAATAGGGGTGATTTTTTCAGAAGTGTATAGCCGATAGGGGTAACCGGGGGCTCCCGTTCAGGGTTGTGTGTGGGTGGCTCGTCTACGAGACTGTAGAAGTCCCGGGTGGTGTAGTAGGTGGAACACTAGAGACGGAGGCGGTCCTACCCTGCTTGGGGGCGTTAAAGAAGCGGGTGGGGTTGGCCACCCCCGCACGTCAACCCTTACACCCCGCGTCTCCGAGAGCCCCGTGTGCCCCCCGGATCTCTTCGATCCCATATTCGCCAATCAGCCGACCCATCCTGCTCTTCGGCACCCTCTACCGACGAAAGTTGCCGGCACGGCCATCTGGTTCTCCGGCTCCTCCGGCTGACCGTCGATTTCTTCAAAATTCGAAGATCAGCCTGGCGAGCGCAGGAGACGCTGCGGAGCTGGGGCAGCAGTTGAGCCGGGCTGAGACGCGGCGAGGCGAGGCGAGGCGAGCGTCCGATGGACGGACCATGAAGAAGACGTATATTTAATTGACGAGTCGCGCTTCGCCACCCTCCGTTCGTCCGTAGCCGCAGTTGATCGATTCTGTGCCGTCGGGACAGTGTTTTGTGCGCGATACATCGGCATCTCGGGGATTCGAGCATCGTGGTACCGGCGGCTGATGACTTCGGCCTGGCTGTCACGCCTTCTTCATGGTCGCGCCGGGACGACCAGGCCGACACGCGGGAGAGGGTGGTGTGCGTCAATCGTGATATATATTTCGCATCATCCCCGCCACCTTGGCGGCTTCGCCCATTTTCTCACCTCCTCCGCTGGTTCAGACGTACGTGCGGAGTACGCGCGCGGATGCACACACACCTACGGTGCATACACGGACGAAGTGCAGCGGGAGCTAACACAGCTGCGGCGGCATAACCCCCCCGTTTTCGCGCTTGCTTGGCACGGCACAGCATCCCTCTTCGGCCACTTCCGGCCAGGCCAGGCTCCGCCCACTTTTATATTAATCACGTCTTGGTTCGCTCCTGGCTTCTGTTCTCCATCTTTCTTCCCCAGTGAGCGATTTCCTACCGCGGACGCCTGGGAACCACACCTTTGCCCGTTGGCTTATTCATGTCCCGGGCTTGCGACGCGAGCCTCGACATCTCTCTCTTACTCTCTCTCTCTCTCCCTCTTCTTCTCTATACTTCTCTCTATACCTCTATTTTTCCACCTCTTCCCCCCGCCGTCTCGTCTCTCGACCGATCTCGCGGAAATACGACGACGATGCGCTCTAGACGTGACACTGCAAGGGTGATAGAGATATTCGCATAGCCGTTCGCGGGCGAGCTCGCATTGGCTCTTCGGACGCTTCGCAAAGACGTATAGTTCGATTAATTTATATATGGTCGGTCGGTGATAACAATGTTCCGCCAGAATGTGAACGAGTCAATTTTGCACTTAGAGCTGTAGCTGTTGCCTCTTGATACGTCCACGAGGGGTGACGAGAGGGCTTCGTGAATTGGAATGCTATCGATGGGATGTTGTGCTGAGTACTGTGGGTTATCTCCTCTTCGTCTGCACCTCTGAATCCTCTGACAATGAATTGAAACGTCAGCATTGTCTTGAATCGATGAGCTTACCTAGTTAGAGAATTTGTCATATTTCTACCAAAAGTATATCACCGATGTACTCAATGTTTACCATCTCACCAGGTGAAAAGCTCCATCACTTTGTGTGCTAACACTTCGAGTGACAACGTATTTTCGTATTTACCTTCGTAACCAAAATCATTAGTATCTTCATCCATTTTTCTCGTCTTGGGATGCTCAAAAAAATTCCCAAAAATTATTGAGATTTCCTTTACCCTCCTAATTGAAAGCCATATAGCTCTTTTGTGAAAAACAAATTAAGTATTTTGTTTTTAATAATTTTCAACAAAAATGCTCCGAGTATTTCTTAGAGATAACCCTCATCATTGGGTTACCATTCAGAGAGTTAAAATCTGATGTGCTCTTTGCTTCTCGTTTTTTTCTCTTTATCTCTTTTTGAATCTTAAGTCGGAAAAAGATAAAGAACAAGAAACAAGAAGCAAAAAGTACATTGTAGATCATGTTTAATAATCTCAGTATTCTCACGACGCGTTAATAGGATCGATTGTTTTTCGAGAGAGCGTTTCGTGGCATCTCGTAGAAGACGGCCACTCGGCACGGTGAGAGCCAGCGAAAGGGCGAATCGTGGTGAGGCGCAGGTGACTGCGGCGTTCGTGCGTTCGGTGGCGGCGTAATGAATAATAACCTGTTATTATTACCAGGTCGAGCAATAAACACGCAGCTCACGAGCGCGCGCCCCCGCGCCGCAATAAGCTTCGTCACGCATAGGCACGACATTTGTTTCCGCGCGTAGAGTATGCGGGCTGTTACGAATGCCACCTTCCTACAGATATTGGCTCCATTGTTACACGTTGTGTATCGTGACTGCTTCTCCACTGTTTCCGCCCGTCGCGACCACTTTACCACCACTTCGCCGCCACTTCGGTCTCTCGTCGATATTCCACCTCGTGTCTCTCCGCTTTTAATTTCTCTTCTGACACCTCTATCGCGTCGCTGAGCGCCCACAACGACGTCACATTCGTCGGGATAGTTCGCGAGGCTCGTTCGTGTTTCGGCTATTTGAATTCACCGACGGAAACGCGCGTCCGTTGTGTCTGACGATAATTGCTTCGCGCGCGCGAAATCAAAATCGACTAGGAGGGGAAGAGTATTCCCCGCTGAGACGGTTGACTACTTTGTAATTTTTATTACATGTCCGAGTAAAAAATGAAAGGGAAAGATCTCCATACTTGTTAGTAGGTGCAATGTTAGCATGAGATATTCATCGTTACACATTCTATGTCGTGACCACCGTTTCCCGACCTACCACACCTTACACTGCTCCCTTTTTAACGTCGCGCTGCGCGCTGTTTTTACCCCGAAGATCTCACTCGTAGCGTGCCACCCTAACTATAATATGCGTTACCGGCGAGACAGACTGAAGGAGCCTTTCAAAGGCAAAATTATTAAGTCAAAGTGACGTCTATCGATTGTCTCTGCGACTTTGCTTCATTGAACAAATGAACATCGCGCGGGATATGTGTTGCTTTTTAGTGAAACAAACATCTGGTTGAAATTCTTGCATGCGCGATTCCTTAATTCGGACATTTGAGAAGGCGCACAAGCGATTTTTATCACTTAGAGCAGCGGAACAATCGTAGGCAATGCGCACTAGTTGAAAATATGTCGCGGACGAAATTGGCGTCGGCGACGCGAATCGGCCAAATTCCTATAGACCGGTTCATTTTGTCGCGATAATACGCATTCCATGTCATTCCGGCGGCGCGTGTACGGCAATGCATCATCGCCCACGCGACGGGTATTTGTCAATAGAAACAGGCATCGACGCCGCAACCGCGGCAAGTATACGTCAATATACATAACGGCCGGCTGTTGACTTGTTACGTTGTCGAGTACCGCCGATGATTCGATGATTTGCCGATCCGTGACTACCCCGTGTCAAATATGCCCCGCGGCTGTTCTCGCGGGCGCGTTAACACGGAGAACGCCGGCCGTTCATTTGCGATCGGCGCACTAACGCGCGTCGTTACATTAGATTATCAATCCCGCGATTGTGATGCGCCGCTGGTTTGTACTTCGACTCGTTATGCCGCGATAATGGCTCCCCGATTCTCGTCGCCGCGACAATTTCGCGAACGCCCGCCTCTACCCGCCGCGCGACACGCACCCCCGCGTGACTGGCCGAATTTTAGCTGCTGGCAATCTAGTTGGGGTTGTTCTATGAGATACTTCCCGCTTGCTATGTACAAGGTGTCTGATGGTATCTGGCAAAACGCTTATTTGTATGTAGATTCAAATTAAACACAACATTACTCTGCCATTTTGCAAACCGCGCAAAATTTTGAAATATCAACACTCTGAATGGCGATTAGAGTCTAGAAAACGTTCGTTTCTCGGAGAATTTTGGTTTAAAAATCATTAGAAAAGAAATACTTAGCAATTTATTTTTCACAACAAATCATTAGAAAAGAAATACTTAGCAATTTATTTTTCACAACAAAGCTATGTAGTTTTCGATTAGAAGGGTGAAGAAAGTTTCAATAATTTTGGGGGATTTTTCGAAAGCTTCAAGTAAAGAGAAATCAAAGAAAACACTAATGACATAAAATACGTTGTCATTCAGAGGATTAATTAAAGCAGATTGCTGAATGATCGCAAGCAATACGATGCAGGGTACGACGGTAAATACAATTTCCGTTGTGTGCTTGTTCATCAGGCAAAACTATCTCCTAGCATTTTGCAACCATGCAGATTTTCAAGTTATTAATTAAAGAAGATTAACGATATATTTCGCATAATCAATCTTCTTCAATTAATACCTCCAAAATTTACGTGATTATTTGCAAAATGGCAAAAAGCTTGTCGATCGTCCTGATAAAAGCGCACAACAGAAATCCCAGTTACCGTCACAACCTGCACCGCATGCTACCGTTCGTCAATCTTCTTTAATCAACAACACAAAATTTTACGAGGATGTTTTCAAAATGGTAAAGGGATTTTCCATTCAGTTTGATCTAATCTACGCGAACGTTTTCCCATCCACCGTCAGACACCCTGTATATATCGGGATCCGAATGAAATTGGCATACAACAGAGTTATCTTGGACTTGGAATTCTGCCGATTGATTATTGCCGCGATATCAATACCGATTTGTGTAAACTACTCGTGCAGCAAGTTACGAAACCGAACAGTTGCGTATAGGTTGCATATGTGTGATATCGAAGCACGAGTCGTTTCGTAATTACGTCCCATCATTATTTCACCGTATCGTTCAATCTGTCAACGTACCGGCATCGTGTAGCTGTGCGTGGCGTTGTCACCGGAATAGTTTCGCCCTATTCGAAATATCGCGTCTAAAACGCAGCGTGTTAAAAACGTAATAACAATTGAAGCGACGGGCGGCATTACGTTGTCAGGCATCAGCGATGATTCGTCGATCCATGACGGAGCCGTGTCAAATGTGCCCTCTAGCTGTTCCCGTGTGCGCGCTAACACGGCCGGCTCATTTGCGATCGGCGCACTAACTCGCGTCGTTACATTAAATTATCATCCCCGTGATTCTGATGCACCGGCAGTTTGTACGGCGACTCGTTATAACACGATAATGGTTCTGCGCTCGTCTCTTCGCCGCGATTAGCGTTAAACAGACACCCGTCCACGCAAACTCGTGCACCGCTACGCGTTTGACGATGGTGACGTCAATAACTGATGTATCTGCCGCTGGTGAATCTTCATTGTGACAGGTTACAGACTGTTATGGCCGCTCGACAACGACACTAATGGCCGAATCGGCATTCCGCTTCAGCTCCGAGAGGATCGAACAACATTCCCGTGTGTCTTGGGATTATCGATTCGCCTTATATCTACACTTAGCCCTATATCGCGGGTAGATCGCGCGCAGAAACGTTCAATAATCGTAAATCTCCCATACAGCATGAATATCAAAAAACGTTTGAAAGTTGTCCTGCTTGTTTTAAACGTCTTTAAGATATCTCCAAAATTGGGTATACATACACTGGGCGAACGAATGACGAATGTAAACTTTCGTTTCCTGATTAACAATCAGAACAAATGCTAATGCTTTAACAAATCTAAAAATTTTTTTGCATTTCGGCCGATTTGATACGGTTTATGAAGAAAGTTTATGCGTATGGTGTAGACGCAAATATATCACACGTTTGTTGCTTGTTCGCTCAGTATAAGGAAAAATACTCAGTAATTGACACTTGTTACGGCACTCATCAGTTTCCAGCATCTTACTCGAATTGCATCCAATATCAAAGTGTACGAGGATTTATCAATCATTTATTAATTATCTATCAATTATAATTTATTATTTACTTATTTTCATTTTGTTATATCTCCATATTCTTGAAACCCGGTAACATTCGCGCAAGAGTGTCGAAAACAAGTCGAAGTACCGAAAATTTTCTCCTATATTCAGCTTAAGACGTATTTTAGACATTTGTGCTCCTTGGACTATTTTGGACAAATCAGTTGGGCTGAGTATTCTCCAGGAATTTTATATTATGTAACCTCTGAAAAATGCGCGGTCCTGCTTGCGACACGATACGCCTGTGACACGAGAGCCACGTCGGATGAGTGATCGATAGGGACAGACGACAGTGAAAACTGACCTACTCACGTCAGGCCGGACGTTTAAGACAAAAGACGCGATGTGTCGCGGGCGGTTCATATTTCGTTCGGGTATCGTCTGTCGCCCCTTTGTGTACAAATCTACGTAATAATTGATGTACGACGGGGGCCACGAATACAAACACGGATGGTTTTAATATGCCGCCCGCTCTTCCTAATGTCCGGCGCGCTCGCCAGGATCTCTATTATGGGCACGGGCGCGCATTGCAAACGAGATGCATCAGGAAGCACGCGCGCGCGACCAATGCAGAACGAGTGGATAATGATCGGCTTTTTTTTTAAGTCCAACCCGGCTACTGGCCGCTCGGATCGCCCCACCGACAAAGTCGGCAACCCTTTTCCCGACGTCCCGCAGGGAATGTGAAACGCGCTTTGTACGCCGCGATTTCGCGTTTTCGTTCGTCCGGGCACAATGACGAGGGCGGTCGTCCTTTTCTACTGAAAGAAAATCCGTAATCTCGTGTAACGGTATACTATCGGAAGACGCGGCCGAGCGCATTCGCCAGGAGCGCTATTAAATGACTTGCGAGCGATTTTTTGTGCGTCGCATCGTCGACGACAAAAATACGGAACGCTCTGGTTGACTCTTTGCTGAGCGGAAAGAGAACCGGACACCGAAAGATGCTTCGCTTCCTCATTTATCTCCGATCGGGAAATACACGAGAATTTCATTAGCGACACTCCCACACAACCTACGTCGTGTTCACGCTTGGTACATTTGATATTGGAGAAGGTAGAGCTCGTCTGATATCATGTTTATGTCGATTATTACAATAATGACATATATTATACAAATTCTATCAACTGTATTTCTTTTGATAAAGAAGAATACATATACATATAT
>NW_022639458.1:2379739-2439293 GCF_010583005.1 Odontomachus brunneus
ATATATATATATATATATATATACGTAAAAATTATATATATATATATATATATATATATTGTCTAAATACTTTTACATTAAAATTGTTAAGGATTTTAATGTCAGTCACTTACTTTTACATTTATTCACGACATGATATTATTTATAGACAATGATGGATATATTATAGCAGAATTAACTTTATAGTTCGATAAAATTTTATATTGCACGTAAAGATGATGGTAGTGTGATCGTAGCTTTTTTTTATTCCTACGTTTAAGAATAAAGTTTATGAGGGGTAATAGAAATACCGAAGCGAGTTGACCCGAATGTAAATGACCTGTATCTGAAATCGCCGCCCCGTTGTGTACCAATTACTGCAGAGATGTATGCGTGTAAAGGGGATGGTCGATGTGCCAGCGAAACATAAACTGCGATAACCGTCCGTATCTCCTGCCTTATGGTCGGATTGGTCTGACGTGAGTAGGTCAGTTTTCACTGCCGAATACCAACTGCAATCGGACTGTATCGCTCTAAGTGCTAATAAACGCACGGATCTTATGAAGTGTTTCGCAGCCTCTGACCGAGATGGCAATGGACCCCCACAATTGGCCCACAACTTTTCTTATGAATTATTTGTTACATTTAATAACAAATTCGCGACTGTCTTCGATAATTGAAAGAATGTAGCAAACAGTAAAAAATTCGTTAATCATTAGTAAATCAATTTATTGTATAAATTTATTGTAGCAGAGAGACTCTCTCTCTCTCTTTTTCTCCACTTGAAAAGTTTTGAAAAAATGTATGCAAATTTAATTTAAAAATTATTTCTCCTAGTTAATTTAAACTTTATTATTTTTGTTTTGTTTTCTGACAGTTAATAATTTTAAGATTATTAAAAAGTGAATCACGAAATTTTTCTCATGATCTTTAAAAAAATAAGGTTTTTATCCGGACACAAAGTTTTCGAATAATATCCGTGACTATTTTGACAAGTATTACACGGCGAGAATATTAAATTTTTTTTTCATAAAAATTCTTTTTTAATTTTGCTATGATTCTAGTAATGTAGAAAAAGTTTGTCGATAAGATCTATTGTGCCGAGGAGAATAATAAATTTCACTAACACATTTTTCTCTAACACACTTCAGTTCCTAAAATATAAATAGTGTGTGAAATAAAAGGATAGTAAATTGTTGTAGAATGTTGATCCATTCTTCGGTTGCAAAATTCTAGAGCAATTTTTACTTTAAAATTATCTCTGTGTATCGTGCAGGTTATACAATGCAGCACAGGCTCGTGTAAAAAATGTCTGCAATAACTCGGCGAAATCGCGGTATCATTAGTGTCCGCATTATTGTCACAATGACGCACATGCACGGGTTACAGGCTCGCTGCACCGCGCGCGCGCGCGCGCGCTTTTCTCAGGCTCCATTGGAATAGGAAAATCGGTCGTGTTGATACCGCTATTGAAACAATCGATCATTACGCACTCGTTCCGCATTGGTCGCGCTTCCAGATGCACCTCGTTGCAACGTCACCGGCATAATGGAGAGACGCTGCAGGCCGCGGCCGCACCGCGCGCGCCCTGCTACCGACGGCATATCAAAATGCAGCTCGGCCGTGTGTTTGAATTCGCGGTTCCATCATGAATCAATTACCGCGCGGATTCGTACACAACGGCGACTGCGGCGAAAGCTCGCGCGCGTGAAGGATGAGGAACATAAAGGGGGTTTCGTGTGGTCCGGTATGCAGAGAGCGGGGAAAAGATAGAGACAGACAGATAGACAGACAGACAGAGAGAGACAGAGAGAGACAGAGAGAGAGAGAGAGAGAGAGAGAGAGAGAAGGAGAGAGAGGGAGAGAAAGAGGACAGAGAGGAGAGAGAGAGAGAAAGAAAGAGGGTCGCGCAGTGTGCGTTACTACACGCGTGTCACCGTTGCACACGCGAGCGTGTTAACTTCCTCTCCGCGTCTCCCCCCGCCGGACCAGGCTTCATCGTTTCTACACGAATGCACTCGCTATCGTCGTATACCGATCGTTTCGTTTTTTCCGCCCTCCTTTCGCGCTTTCCCGCCGCTCCTTCTTACTTCTGTTCTTTTCATTTTTCTTTCTTCTTTTCCTTCTAGCCCCCTTCCGTCTTTTTTTTTATTTTCCTACGATAATCATCCTATCCAACTTTGCCCATTCGAAACGATGGCGCAAGTTCGTCGAAGTCACGCCTAGAGAAAACGCGGAGGATTCCGTGCAGAATAAAAAGAGAGCCGGGGGTGGCTCTTTATTCCCTGCGAGGCGAGCGCGGCGCCCTTCCGTGTAAACGTCATCGCGGAGGTCTCAAACGCATCCTGCTTGTTAAATGTTGCGCGCACCGCTCTCGTTAATTACATCGAGCAAGGTGACCGAAATAGCGGGCTTCCGATCGCCGTTACAAAAGTGTATCTCGCGGAACTAATGAAAGCACGGCCGAATCTTTTTCTTTCTCTTGGCCACCGAAAATGGCCCTGCAGATAAAAATATCATGTTCTGAATGTCTAAAAATTAAGCAGAAGAAAGAGAGAGGGAAGAGGACAGAGAGGGAGAGACCGCGGAATGTTCGTAAACAGATTACATAAAGTGACACACTTTCGACACAGAATGATTATAGTTACTGATGTAATATTCCTTATGACTATTCGTCATTTGTTGCTCATTTACAGACTTGTTTCCACATATCGTTCGTCCGTCATCTTTGAGCGATGAATTCTCGGAACGCCTCATATCTCGGCTGATCTTTTTTGACTATAGAGATTGTCATGAACCGGTTATGCAACCGCGCTAGTCACGGTGCCTAAATTTAATTTAAACGAACGGCTAACGAAGAGTTGTTTTCGCGCGAAAGTATATTTATAACGACAGAACTGCGAGGTGGGTTTAAGTCTACCGAGGTGACTATTCAATTTTTGACCGATTCGCTCTTTGAAAAAGTTCAAACGAGTTGTGTTATGTAAATCGCGAATGAGAAATCGGTCTTCGAGTAAATTTTGGTACAGTCTCGAAAATTTGTAAAAAAAAACAAAAAATATGTTTTAGGAACACATATCTAACCTTGGACATTCTTTTTTTCATCTTTATATATATATTATATATATAATATATGTATATAAATTATATATATATATATATATATATATATATATATATATATATATAATATATATATATATATATATATATATATATATATATATATATATATATATATATATATATATATATATATATACATATATAAAGATATTTAAACTTTCAGCATAAAACATATACATACATATATATGTGTATGTATATATATATGTGTGTGCATATATATATACACATAAAGTTTGAGGTCACTGACAAAAGTGTTTATCTACTTTGACCGTTATTGCATTAAATATTTAACGTTTAAACAACAAAGTAAAATCAACAATGACCTCATTAGGTATATATTTTTCATTGCGACCCATTAAAACTTTATAATATATGTGTGTATCAGAGTCAGATACTACACTAAAAAAAAATTTTAGACGATAAAAAGTTGTTTTTATTAAATTGCTGTTTATTTACCTAATATAAATTTTCATACAGAATAAAAAACTAAAAAAATATTGAGGTTGTGTATAAATCCACTTTGTTGTTTACGTCCCATAATTTTACCTTGTCAATTAAGGGATACATATAATTTATTCTGAAATTTTAAGTATTTGCATTTAAGAATCAAAAGAATAAGAAAATCCAGAACGGATGGATGTCCGGAAAGAAAATAGTATTTTTACTTTATCTATGTTGCAATAATCTCCCCACACCAAAGATTCCGCGCTCCTCCGTTTTACGACAGAATTATTATACGTTACTTTTTTATCTGCTGATAAAAGAGAAACGCGTTTGTATTAGAACTTAATTGTGCCGACAATTCAGACAACACCAACGTCGATGCTCGGTACAGCACGATAAGAGAATATTCAATAAACGAGTAAATAAACAATAAAGCGGTAAGATATTCTTACCACTTAACGTCCTTATCTGTTTTGTCGACTTTGGCCTTCGCGAAAGAATGAGAATTAAGTACGAAACTTGGTATTGTTATTATTTCTATATATAACTATATATAAGTCGGTCTCTTATCATAATTGACGCACTACAGACATTAATAATTTGATTGAAATAGATATCAATCATCGGTCTCATACGTGTTCGTGTGAACACAAGATAACTTCACGTTCAACTTTATCGGAAATTATTTATCAAAAAATATTGTTTATCAATTATTTATTTACAAGATGCTCCAGTATTTGACGAGAGATTAAATGTGTCTGCTGATATCATTTTTATTTATATCACATAGATATCGCATTACTTCTATGCTGAGAAAAAAATATCTAGGAAATAAAAGTGTATATATAATATATGTATATATATATATATATATATATATATATATATATATATATATATTCTCAGTGTAGGAATGTGCTATAATACATATTTATTTATATATTAATATATAAAATATTTCTCAAATAAGAAAATATACATTTCCTTAAAGCCTTGACTTTTTATAAAAGCAATTGTTTATTCTATTTAAATAAAATAATTTGAATTTAAATAAATATGTTATCAGCTCCAATAGAAAAAATATTTGTTTAGATATTTTTTAGATATTTTTCCTCTGTAATGTATAATAGTGTGTAGTAATGGATTCTTTTAATCTATATATGGTATATTCATAAATATCGCGTAGTTTTGGAAAAATATATTAGTTTTTTTTATATCAGTTTATAATTATATTTTTAAAAAGTTTTCCTTAATTATATATTAATTTTTCAAATCTCTAAATTTCATTCGGAAAGTGGAATAACCGTTGAGTCATTTGGAGTAATTTTTTCACTCATATAGAGCGAGTTCTCTACTCTGAATCGTCGAGTGAATATTTTCACTCGAAATTGAAGAGTAAATCTAATATACTATACATTGGCACCAGAACGTATTCACTCTAACTGATTGAAACATTCGCTCATATGAAGTTAGAATTCACTCTTGCGATTTCGAGTGGCAGTATTTTCACTACTGCTTCGAGTAAAAATATGACACCGCGACTTTTCACTTATTTTAAGTGAGATTTGATTCCAGAAATTTAAAGAACAAAGTTTCTAGACTGCTTGCTGAGGCCATGTTGGATTAGCATCAGAGACGAGAAATGACGTGTTGAAGATTCTTGCGTGCCATTTTTAAATAAAAAGATATATGAATGAGAGGACATTTCAGGTCGCTTGAGCATACTTGTAAAATAGTCTTAAAAAGGTGAAAAGGATTTGTCCTTTCATTCACATATTTTTTTATTTGAAAATGACATTCGAAACTTTTGAGCATGCATTTTTTCGTTTCTGACGTCATCAATCAAAAGTTCCGCGATAAAGACTAAAGTGAAACTAACGAAACATTTCATTTTATCACATGTGTTTCCTTCACTTGTTAAACACTAATTGTCAATTAAAGACACGAGTTTAAATCTCTAAGAACATATTTCTTTCACGGTGAGAAAGCACATGCAACGATCGCAAAGTCAAAACGTCCCACGCAGAGTTGCAAATCGAACGACTTCGCAGCTTTATCGCGACGCATCCGGATTTGATCTCGCAGCTACATAGTTTTAGCACTCGTCAAAATTTTACATCACCGGTCAGGATAGATAAGGCAGCCGCGTAAATTCTCGTCCGTTCGCATCCACAATGTGCTGTGCAACATCGTTGCATCCAATCGAGGAATAGAGACCACATTTGCGATACCCACGCGGCTCACTTTAAATTCCTCGAGGTTCAAGCAGTCTTATCAGTTTGTTGACACTGTTTGCTAGTGCGCTGGAAAGAGAGATCGAAGAAGTACGGGGAGAACGTACGGTATGTTTGATACGGTGCGTTCGAGTCTGCTTTGTTCCCGCGTCAGTCGCATTTCTCGCTGACGAGAGCTGAACTACGTGTAAATTTCTGACGGTCTTCTGGAAAGTGCATATCGTTTGCATCGCGCGGCATCACATTGAGTGCACATCGGCTCGTTCAGTGTTTCACGATACATATTATTATCGACGAGACATTAATCGTTTTAGACACGCGCCAGACTTAACGAAGTGTCGATCGAAAACTCTATTCGCTCTTCGAGGATATTAATGACAAACGTGTTAATAGTAAATCGTTACTTGCAAAAAGACACACATATATACTCACATCTATTTTCTGTAATAGTTTTTTCTTTTCTTGAACATTACAAGTGCAAAGTAAAAATTGCAAAAAAATCACACATTTAGAATAATTATTCCGTCGATTGTTGAACATAGTATTTACTTGTCCGTGTAAAACTCACCTCGATACGTGTGATATTTATTTCAAACCTAACACGGAAACTTTACTCGGAATAAGAATCAACGTGATACTTCATAGATCGTTCTACTTTGCTCTACCTACTCTACTTTGTTGTGCTTGTAATCGTGATCGATCAAAGTTCAGAGATGTGTTTCTTCATCGGCTGGCGCGAGGGCGGCATAAAAATTCCTAATTTATGAGTGGACGTGGGAGTCGTTAAGGTCTGTTTGCCATAAACGTAAAATACTTCGTTATAATTTTTGCGTCGCTTCGGAAAAATGATTTGCGTCCTTATAAATTCATGAAAAAAACAAAGTCGCTGCTTTGCACTCGCTCTTATCTGCGCGCTCATCATTGTTTGCGCAATACTGTTCTGTCCAAGAGATAAGTATCCATTATGTACCTATTGTGCCACCGAGCATATATTTACTCGACTCACTTCTGCCTGATTCACGATGCGTGCAATTCGTGCGAGAATCATATCACTGACAGACAAATCCTCTGGCTAATCCACATTCGGTTCAACTCTTCATATCTCTTTACGAGAAAAAATAGCATTAAATGTCTCACGCAACTCTTCCCACGTATTGTAAAAATATATGCTTGAGTCTTTTGCACAAAAGTTGCGACACAATTATTGGACAAGCTTATATAACACATGATATTTATATTTCTATATATACCGAGAGAACAAAAATACCTAAGAAATAAAATGTATTTATTCGTGGTAGATACTAACAACATATTTATTTATACTAATAAAAAATATTTTTAAATAAGAAATATACATTTTTTTTAAACCTTAGCTTTTTATAAAAGCAATTGTTTATTCTATTTACATATAAAAAATTGATATTTAAATAAATATATTAGTACTCATACACCGAATAAATATTTCTTAATTTTTAGATATTCTTTTCAGATATTCTTTTCTCTAAGTATGCTTATAAATTGTACATCTCATGCTTAAAAATTTAGCAGCTTTCGAACGTCTCAATACTCGAGCTCATGCACAAAAGTTCGTAGTCTCGTTAAATCTCAGTCGCGTGTCCATAAACTTGCCCAAAGAAAAGTGTCGCAACCTTTATGCAAACGACTGTATAAAAACGACAATTTATGATATACAAAATATTTTCCTATTACCGCGAAACTGAATGAAACAGTCGTTTCGATCATCAAACTGCCGTCTCATTATGGTCTCACGGTCGTTCTCGTATTAAAGGAATTTTTGCGCGGGAGTTATCGCGCGATTTCCTCTTCTCGAATAAGTCGCGAGCATACCCGGAAGTGCCACTCCGGTCGACGATACGCGTTCGCAGGGAAGAACGAGCGCGCGATCTGATCGCGCGCGCTCCGCTCCGTGGAAACGAGGCGAGCGCATCGCGGAGGAGTGCATAGCGGGCACGGGAGGGAGAGGAAAGATGACATAATCCCACTCTCGCAATTTGCGAAACAGATTTACGCGTGGGACGGGCCCGGCGCGGGCATTTATGATAATGTGTAGCGCGGTTTACTGGACGCGATGCGTCGTGCATGCTGGCGTGTACCGCGCCGTTCACAAAATGACGCTGGTCGCACATAGGCGCGCTGCGAATATCGAATCTTCTCGCCGCAAAATCGTATCGATACGACATGTCGAAGCAGAATACCGAGATACATCTCACGCTCGTGTTACATGCTCGACGCCGCTTCACACGATCCGTTAACCATTACTTCTTTAGTATTTACATGCACCGAAATATACACATACATGAACCTCAAAAATAATCTTTAAGAAGATTAGTGATGGAATTATATCAGGGACAAATTCGACGTGTTTTACGACGGTCAGATACCAAACGCGATTTCGGGTATCATCAAAGGAAGAAGGATCAAACTCTAAATTTTGAATTTATAATAAATTTCGAATAATGGGTTAATTGGGCTACATATCAGCAAAGTCCACACTATGAAAAATCGTGTGTTAAGTTTAACACAGTTTACATGTACCAATTTATTCACTCTAATTTTTGTGTTAATTTAACAACAATACAAAAACGTTAACAAACACGACTCTTCTGTACATTTTTCACATAAAATACCTCAACAAAAATCCGTGCATTTACATATAGATTGTGTTGTTTTAATAAAAAAACAAAGAGAGAGAAAACACGATGACAGTATATTAAATACACACACAGATATATAAAAAAAATTTAACACTAACGTTTCCATATGGATCTATTTCAACGCCAATGTTTTTTTATCGCTTTTAATTGTCGGTCGTGTCGCGCCGCAAATCACTTCTCATCGACCGTTAATAATGGGTCATCGCGAGCGCCAAGTGACCAAGACGGTTTATCGAATTAAACCAGCCTCCTCCTTCGATTCACCTGACTCTGCCCGGTGTCCCGGTTCCTGAACAATGCTATACAGGCGAGCGCGCGCGATCCGCACGTATATATAAATCCGCGGGTGTGAGCGTGTGCGCGCATCGGGGTACACATGTAAGCGATATACGTTGCTTCGCTCGCGAATCCTACTTAACGCCGTCCCTGATGCCCGAACTGACGCACACGCATGGGCACACGTACACGCGGGCAGGGGCACCGGGATAATCGCACAAGACGATTGGTAGCTTCCTGTCGTTCACGTGACCGGCCTGCATCGCGGAACGGCGGCGAACACATGGGGCTGCGGAGGATGACATTCGTTGCACTCACCCGGTGCCGCCAGCACGCCCGTGTTACAGCCGACGAATTAATGTATGCAGACGCGAATTCACTAACTACACTCGAACGGGGGAGGTCTATCGGGAACGACGCTCCGTGTTAATAATCGTCGCTGATTAGCTGTTGCTCGATAATCGAACCGTTGAAACGACTGGCCTCGCATCACGCCTCGGAAATAAAGAAATCTGAAGAGATAACATCGTGTATATCCAAGAAAAACATCTTCCTCGGGTCTTCTTCAAATATCTTTTCTTCTCCTCCCTCTATCTTCCCCTCCTTTCTCTCTCTTTCTCTCTCTCTTTTCTTCCCAATGGTAATAATGGTAATAATGATATTAGATAAATTTTTCTTTATGTTACATAGAATATTTTTAAATTTTTTACTACAATTTTATTATTCAATTTGTATTCAATATTTTACACAGCGCATGAGGAGATTTGTCGCTAAATGCGCAATAAATAAAGTTCTGTTTCTCTCTATTTCGCGATACCTGCTGAGCTTAAACTTCGAATGGAAACGAAATATGAGCAAAGTAGAAACATAGAGTGGTAACTAGGTGAACGTGCACCCGGAACACTCGGCACGTAAGTGCACTCCGCTCGCGTTCCCCTCGTCCCTTCTCTTCCGCCCTCCTTCGTACACGCGCACCTAATGCTCCTGAAAATGCGAACGGTGTTTGTGTTGCAGTGATTATCGGCAGAAAATAATATTATGCCGTCGGCGAATTATACACGAGCAATATTTTCCGACTCGACACACCGGTAACGTCCAATGACTTGCCGCCGATTGCCCCACAAAATAACGCAATTTGCGTCGCGAAAACAATCGGTAGACAAATTGTGACAAATTGATCGCGTGAGATCTACGCGGATCTCTAACGAGGCGCGCGGGCTCCCTTGAAGAAACAAAAAAGAGAAGCAGATCGCGATTTTGATGAGTCACGTCGACATTGACTCGTTCAATTCGCGTCGCATACCCGCATTCGTAGCCGCTGCTAATTGTCGGCATTACGTATGCCGTCGAATTCCCAGTACTTCACAAATTGTCGCACGTGCGCACGCGACACGCACGGAGAAAGGAAAGATCGCCGCGAGCTTGGAAATTTCAACGGTATTGCGCAATCCACCTTGCAATACCGGGGGAAACCTGGTAAAACGCTAAACAGATTATCATCTCTCGTTGAACTTCACGAATACGCCACTTCCATCAAAGCGTATTCTACTTCTCCCTCTCTCTCTTTCTCTTTCTCTCCCTCTGTATTGTTAATATAAATAATAGGAAAGAGGAGGCAGAGAGGAAGGGAGTGCGAATTGATGCAACTCGCTATTGTATCAGTCTGTATTCTTTCTTTTCTTCTTTCTTTTTTCGTTTTCTTTCTCCTTTTTCTGTTTATTATCATTCTCTAAATATTTTTATTTATATTATTATTATTTGTTCTTTGTTCTTTTGTAATGGATTTTTTCTGTTTTTCTCTTTTTTTCTTTTGTATTTATAATTTCGTAATATACGTTTGATCTTGTCCCAGAGTGCTCAATAAACATCACTATGTTTGTCTATCTTGTCTGTCTCTCTTCTCTTCCGCAAATCGCTCCTTCATCGGGCCAAAGCGACAAGTGTCGCCAAAGTTCGCAGAGGACGGTCGGCAAAATGAAAACGTCGCGCACGGCAATTATACCGAACGGAAGGCTCTTTCACCTCTCGCGTTTTTTCTCCGCGATAATTTTCGCGACTCGCGCGCAGCTCGTTCGCGACTCGCGCTGTTACGCTACCTTCCGGTGGAAAAAACGGAGATTAGCCGCGACGACGTTGCCTCGCAATATCGTGCCATCTATTTTGTAATAGAAACAACGGAAGAGCCTAATTCCGCGAGGCTGCCTCGCTCTCGTCCTCCTCGCCATTAGACGTGCGGATACATGCCCGGCGCGCATGATGCCATTCCTATCTACCTATACTTACTTACCCCAGCTACCTACCTACCTAATTATACCGAGTGGTCCACTAGAAGCGATAAGCGATTTACATACCGAACGGCACGATGGATTTACTGCTCGGCTGTGTGCGCGACGTCGATATACTCGAGTCCCGGCCGAGCCGAGCGGAGCCGAGCGGCGTCGCGCCGCGTTCACGTCGACTTTGCTCCATTTTGCTCCTATTTCAGGAAGTCGGAGGAACGTCTCGCAAATAGTGGCATTGCCATGCGCGCCGCATTTTCTCGTTCCTCTTATTCGCGCTCGCTCGCTCACGGGAATAGTTGCTCTTTGCACTCCGCGCGCGGAGCGCGTCGCACTGCCGCCATGTCCGCTTCTTCTTCGATCCCTCGTTAACTTGGTCGCCACGCCTGGGGTTAATCCAGGGCGATCAAGATGTTTCAGGCTTATATCGCACCCGCGTTTGCCAATGAGCGCGAATTGCGCCTCGCTCACTCACCGTGTCCCTAAATACATCGCGAGATACATCGATCGATTTTGACATTTTGTAACGGTGACACTGGATGGCTATATTAGGATAAGTTCTAGCTATCTGGACACAGTTGGCCTCAGAACAGATCTGCTTACATAACAATGACACTGCTTATCAAAAACATACCGTTTCTCACATCAGTTGTTCTAATAAAGAGAAAAGAAGACTCGCGTACCACTCTCGCTAACAATCTTCCGATGTTACATCGACACACAAATATGTAATGCATTAGTCAACAGACGCGAAAAGAAAGACGCGAAAAGGCGGGCGCGCACGACGGTTACTCGCGGATATAAATCTTCGTGCGTCGCGCGTAACCCTCGCTTAATAATTGATAAGTAAATCATTCACTCGAGGAGCCGCCTAGGCACGAAACGTGCCAAACGATGAGACAGATTTACTGTACGCTCCATTCTCGGGAGGCATTAGTGTATTTTGACCGCGGTACAGCACGCTTCAGCTTCCGCAACCGCGAACGCACTAAGGACCGCCGTGCAACCGCTTCTCATCGGGATCATTTATTTACGCGCGGTCGCGCCACTTAATTCGCATTAATAAATTTGCCTTCATCAGTGTGTGTGTGTGTGTGTGCGTGCGCGGTACACTCGCTATATGCGTCTATCATGCTTGCCGAGTTAAAATTCAATCTTGTTTCTTGGGTTGCGCGTACTCAGAGAAAAAGACGGTAATAGCAACTATATAGGGTCGATGCAATACACGACAATGCTCGTGTGCACAAGTCAAATTGAATACAAAATCCCCGTACCATTTTGTAAACAATCACATAAAATTTACAATTATTTAAATTTCTTCTATAATGATTTAAAACGACTGTGCAATATCTTCCCTTCCTCTCCAGGATGGATTTTCCCTTTTTTTTTTAATTAGCATATGTGAATTTATTTCCTTTTTATTGCTATTTTCTCTTTGCAGAACTTTGAAAAATAAATTTCAAAATATATCACTTAAGGAATTAAATGCGAGCGCTCGCACGCGATTATCCATTAGTCTTCTTTAATTAGTAACTAGAAAATCTATACGGTTATTTGTAAAATTATACAGAACTTTTTGATTCAGACCTAATCCACGTGCATTACCATGTTTTGCGTCAGTAACCCTGTATAAGTGGCAGCTATACAAGTTTTGTATGTAGAATTAATATATATATATATTTTTTTTTATAAATTTTTTTTAGTCATTGCAACTGTATAAAGTTGAATGATTACGGAAATTATACAGTAACTATGTTCAGCTTCAGTTGTCATCTATATAGTTGCCACCACCGTGTCTTTTTCTCTGAATGCAAAGAAGCCGCGATTTTGGAAAATGGGGAGAACGTGAAGAGCGACGAATTTAATAAAAGTACCGATTATGTTTACTAAAAAATACCGCAAAGTATCGATTAAGTTAAGTGACAGTCGGTAGCGGAAATAATAAATTTAGGAGACAAGATATTCAAAAACCGCGGGACAATCTGTCGAAAACATTCTCCCACGCTAATAAAACTATCTCCGCGAAAGTCTAATTTTGTGCACGACATGATCGCGTGGGCTGTCTCATAAACTGAAGGAGTTAAAGGGGGTAACTCAAAAGACCCGAACTGTGTCTCGAAGTTCCGCGAGAACGGCATTATTTCGACACAAACGAGTATTCATCATTTAATGCGAGATAAACAGTTTTCGCTTTAAATTAGCATCGGGAGCTAATAGCGTGAAGAGACAGCGTAAACAGCCCTCGATATAATTTGTGGTCCTTCATCGAACGCGGCGCAAACTCGATTCGGCGCGATTACACGAGCGCGAAATATATCGAGCAAAGCAATGACAACAGGACTCTATTTTCAACGATAGTTATTCTTAGGATGGCGTAAATTTAATAGCGACAGACGTAGCGACGTGCAGCGGCAAACATGTATCGCGTTTGAAATATGACTTGGAAATGTAGTGCACAGCGGCGATTATTTAATTTCGTTAATTATTCCGCACGCGAGAAGAGAGGGCACTTCTAAAGAAACGTGTCACTAAAATATTTTTATCTTTGCGGACGGATGCGAAACTTTTATCGCTCCTTCGCATAGGTTTGTCTTTTCCCCGGAAAATGGTGGACTTAGCGAAGTTAATATTTTTAAAGGAATAATGAATTCGGACTGCCTGGGCCCCACGTCCCAGCTTTAAATCTTTTCCGTAAATAGATTATGGCGCGAGATAATGAAAAATTTGCCAAGGCACAAGTTATCACGCTTTTCTCTCTCTCTCTCTCTCTCTCTCTCTCTCTCTCTCTCTCTCTCTCAACTTCCTTCTTTCGCTACAACCATCGCTGGGACGCAAGCTTATATAATTTACGCGAAGTTCAGAAAATACAATACAATTTCTTGCATTGCATGCTTCGGACTCGCACACAACTATACCTACTTCACAGGCTTTATATGTTCATTCTATTTTTTTAACGTACAGAATCCGCTGAGTTTTTTCGAACACTCGTTAGTGATCGGTGATGTTTGGAGAAATTGACACGATATCTTCCTCTTCCGTCAATGCAGTATAGTGCAATAAACATTTAACATCGCCATTATCGCGCGAGGATATATGCGTTGAGATAAGATAATTCATATGGAATATCACGTGATTGCAACAATCGCAGACCTGTCTGCTGTCTGGGAAGCGGCGCGTCGGCGAGAAAATTGAAATATGAGTCATCAAATATACAATGCGTGCATTCGTACACCAAACAACGCTTCACCTTCTTCATTTCCCCTCCCCCCTCCCTCTTCTTCTCAGTTATTGAAAGGCCCGTCTTAAGAGAAGATAAAGCAATTAATCGCAGCTGCGGAATCAACAGCGCAGCACAAATCATCCATTCACACTCGCGCGCGAATCGCGCGTCTCCTTCGCGAGCCGACGGAATTGAATTCCGGAAATTCGCGCTGTCTCGCGCCTATGTTTAGTCTCAATGCCTGATTTACATCGTCACGGGGACCTTTTTTCGCGGTGCAGTATCGCGCGCACTCACGTCGGCACGCTGAACCCGGACACCACGACTACCACGAGCGTCCGCCGTAGGTAGTGGCTCATTCCCGTTGATGAATTCGCGTTTGCGTGTGTCTGAATGCGCCATTGATGAGAGGTAGAAGTGGTCAACGTCGGCCAAGAACCTGGTCCCGGCTCGAACCGCGGCGGGCATTAGTATTAATAGTTATGAATCTAGAATAGAACGTACCAGGCTGTTATGTAGATACGCGAGGTGCGACTCGGTCATCCGCGCGCACTTTACGGCTGAAAGATATGAATGCAAATGCGAGGGGCGTTAAGAGTTCAAAAGAGTTCTCTCTCTCTCTTGCTCTTTCTTTCCTTCCTTCTCTTGAGATCTCTTGAGAAAGAGAGAGAGAGAGAGAGAGAGAAAGAGAGAGAAGGAGACTCCCGATCGCTCGAATTGTACGCATACGCGTACGCGAGCGCGCGGGAAAGGAAGGGCCGCGCAGCGCAGCGCCACGCAGCGCCGATAAACCCGATGAAGAAGAGCTTCCCGGAAAATCGTGAGTCCTAAAGCCTCTACGCAACCCGCTGAGAATGCCATTAGGGTTAACGATCCCGGCGTGTCGGCGCAAACGGCACGGGACGGAGCGTGTGAAAGCGCGAAACACAGAAAGGCCGCGATAACGGTCAAACGAGTTGGCGAATTCGCGCGCGTTTTTCGCGCCCGCGACCGAATAAACGTTCCCCACTGTGCGAATAATCCGGCTCGTCCCTTCGCCGTGGTATTAACGGTGGTTTCATGCTCGACACCGCGTTTCTTTCGCACTTATTTCGCGCTTGCGGATTATTATCGTGTAAGATCTATCTTATGCGGGCTCATATAACGTTTGTTTGGCGCCACAGAAAGACGATAGGGAAGAGTTAGTTAAAAATGACGACGCGTTCAGAGAATGTCGAGTCCGTTTTATGTTCCTCTATTTGCCCTTCTAATCAATCTGTCAAAACTTTCTTATTCATATCTTATCTGTTTTTTTCAATTGCAATTAACACGTTCAATTATGAAGTGAATTATAATCTTTCTCTGAAAAATAAAGAATACATTATAAAAATCTATAAGAGAGCAGATATATATTCATACTTCTCAACGAAAAGTTAGACATCTAAAATGATCAATGTAAGATTGCGAAGGTAATTTTGTTAGATGAAATTAACGTCACATATCTCAGTTGCGACTCTCACGCCTATTAACCAGAATTTGTGTTCGAGTAATTTTAAATATGATTTGGGAGTCTCGTGTGTGCAAATCGAGAATTGACCTACTTCAGGCTAACTGAATAAGCTCCGTGTAAATTAATTATTCTATAAATATTGAAAATCAAAAGAATTCTTATCTAGCTCTCAAAGCGATCGAAGCGTAGTTCCACTTGAAGCGTGAAAGATTCTTCCAGCCAATCATTCGGATGCTCGTTTTTTGGTGTTATTTGTTCTGTCTGTCTTCGGATATATTTATAGTACAGTCTGCTTAGCGTCTCCGTGTTAGAGGGAACATTGGATAGGTCTCTCTCTTCTTCCCTCCGACCACCTTAAACTCACTGTTTTAGTTCTCTCCGAGCTTCTTCTTGCCTCCCTCCGTATCATTGAAACGCATGTGCGCGACAGTGAAGGAGCGCATTCTACAATCTGTAAATGTCATCGACCGCGTTAGCGCGCTAGGATTTGTCAGCAAATTAAACGCGAGTCCAATTTCGATTCCTCCGCGGTTGTTCGAATTCAAATACCGTAAATTTTTTAGAAAACGTAACACAATCTCACGAGTCGATCACTTGTCTCTCAGTGCATCTGTATTTTCACGTTATATAAATTACGAATGTTATAAATTTTTTATCTACAAATATTGTTTATTCTTACACTGAAAAATATTTGAAAATTTATTTGTAGAATATAAAATTGTTTCTGTGAAATGAAGATAATTTCTATGAATAAAATATATGTGCCACAAATAAAATTTTAAGTAATTTTTCTCAATGTAAGGAAACACAAAATGCATATCGAGAAAAATATTATGATTACTAGAACCATATTCTCTATTGTTGGAAAAAAATATTTATGTAAATTCAAGTTAAATAGATATATTGTATTAAAAATTGCTGTTACATATTCAACTATAAGTTTTGTCACAGCTACAATTCTTATACATAATGTTCAATTAATATATTCTCATATATAATTGCCTCAGCCGAAAGAATATCTCTTTGTCGTGGTCTGCAGAACGAATGCTATGATTGAGGGATTGTATGTATTTTTCGAATACCATTGATTCGAATGTTTTAGAAAACGTAACACGATTTCGCGAGTCGATTATTTGTCCCTTAATGTCTCTGTACTTTCCCGTTGTTCAAATATCATGCATTTAGAGCGTGGCCTGTATTGATCTTAATTTATCGCCATACGATATCATCGCGCCGTTTCGATCATTTACTTTGCATTTACCAGGGCGAGTGTACACGTACAACCATAATGTCAGATATATGTCGTCGTTAGCGCTGCTGGGTATTGTCCGTCGCGCGCCTTTGACAACACATCGTTACGCGAAAGTAATAATAAAGAGCGCCAAGTATAATAACGATGGCTAGGATTTTGTACAAGTCCAACGAACCGCAAACGCGTGGAGTGCTGTTACTGAATGTACCGGGTGGATCGGGTGGGTGGTGAACACGCGCTCACCGCTAGGCTGCGGCCGATTGTAATTATTTTTTCTCGATGACTTTGGCGCCGATCCTCGTGGATCCTCATTGCATCGTGGATGAATCGGCCTCGAGTACTGTCCCCTTATCAGCCCGTCTTCGTGTGCGACGTCAACACGAGGAGGTAAAGCGCTACCAGACCGTATCGATACGAGATCCTTTGACGTGCGCACGAACTCGATATTGAACTCAAAAACGCCGAGCGAAATTGATCGAAGGTATCGGTATTGTTGAAGATACAAAAATGCGCGGTTGAAATATTTAGGTACACAGAGAGAATGGTTCCTTTGGATCTAATAAATTTTATTAAATTCAAAGCAATTATCTATTGAAAAATAGTCCAAATAAATCAATTTTTATTCAACAAATACGATTGTTTGATTTTTCAAATAATTTTATTATTTGGCTCAAAGAATTTGTTATTTAGTTTAACGAAAAAAATAGGTTAATTTTATCTTTATTTAATTTCCTCATTTAACTAAAAAAGTTCGGTAATTTTGTTTAAATAATTTTAAGAAACTTGACATTTCTTTTTCCATATTGACGATCCGTCTTGCTTCATTGTGTGCGTTCTCTTCCTCCTGTGATTTTCCATTCAAATATTCCATTAACCAATGATACGGTCATCCATTCTTTTTATTGACTACACTGGGTTGTTTGATACTTCAGCGATCGTACAGGAATTAATGATGCCAGCCAGCTACAATTAGTACACTGGTGAACTAGTGACGCCATGATTGCTATTGGATTTTTCATTAAATTTTATTTTGGTTAGTCCAAACAAAAATCGAAATTGTAGCCCGAATTGGAATTTAAACTTTCTTTTGACTTGTACTTTCTAACATATATATATTCTAAAGAATTAGAGTATGTTTGATATAAATGAAACCTGAAGTCCTAATTAAACGACAGAAGACAAAATGTAAATTTCTTTGGCAAAACTGATAGATTAAATAGAATCAAAAGATGTTGATATAGACGTCAAAGATATATACTTCAATGTATCAAAGTAGTTGGAAGTAGGACCTCAAAATGGAATATTGAAATCGAGAAAAGGATCAAAATTTTGACTCAAGAGATTAGATTGTGGTCTGCGGAGAGAAATAAAATTTTTATATATCGACTTTCATAATTGTATTGCCAAAAAAAAAATGAAACGATTTGTATTATTTATAATACGCGATCGAGTTCTCTTCCCTTTTTAATTTTCTGTATATAACCTTCATTTTTCAATTAATACTATTTCTAGGAAAATACCAACAATATTTGATGGTCAGCGCGAATAAATACGGGGAACAAATATCAGCGCGTCGAATAGTTCGCCAGCTGATTTCATATCACGCATAATTACGAAATATTTTCGCCGCGATTCTTCTTATTTGGATAATTTGATTATCAATTATTTTCCGACGCGATACGCAGTATTTTACTCTCTAAATTGCTGGAAATTCCGCACGGTGTTAATTGTTTTCGCGATTGCCGTGTTTTCTCATAAAACGGCACGAAAGTATGCGTTATGCAAATGATTGAAAACGAAGTGCGCGCGATGAAATCGTTTTGCGTTGATTTTTATTGCGTGATAATCGAAACGCTATACAAAGCGGCCTATAAGCACTGCTGTTGGTGTATTTAAAAACCTGACACATCTTAGGTGTCATTTAGCAGTGCTTATCGCACGGCACAGCTAGACGCTATCGTTTCCCCACGATAGCAAAACTTATAGTTGAATCAACTCACATATCACATACGATAACATCGTATCCTCTCAAAATCGCGTATTTTATACATCTCACTTCATTCACTTACTTTCAAATAATTATGTACGGAATAATTAAATCGTCTAGTGGATGCGGCGATTTCCTGCATTTCACAATCTTATCGCTAATCCAATAAACGAATTATCAAGACTGGCGCAAGTTTGACAGCGCAATTTCTACTCGCGGCGCAACATTAATATTTATACCCGATGTTTCTAGCGATACCGTGCATAGAATCGCACTCGTTTCTTAAAATTCACTACACTGAGAGAACAAATGGTTAATCCACCAAGAATTTTCATTGTTTTTAGCTCTAATTATATCTTCTTATTGTTCTAACAAAATAGTAGTAGTAACAATATACATATAAGGTTATTATTAATAACTACAATAATACTTATTACACAAAAATGATTCTTCTAATAATAATTCTTTCACTATGCATTTATAGTTACAAATATCTAACACTTTCTCTTAGTGTAGTATCTTTTTCTTTAATGCATACCGTATCTTTAACATACATTCATTAAAATTTTTACCCCTTTATCGAAATGTTGGTATTAAATTTTTTTTTATTCAAACAAGACATTACATGTTTATACACACTTAAAAAATGCATAATCTCATTCTTAGCAGTATCCTCTTGTATGTAGTCTTAAGAGGATTCCTCTAGAACCAAAAGGAAAATATTCCAAGCACATTATTCGTCTTCACTAGAAGAGACATATTCTTTTTGCTTAGAATATAAAATTCTACGAACTAGCATCTTGTAACTCTTTTTTGAATATTAGGATATTTTTCTTTTGATTTTAGAATCCTCTTGAGACCACAATATGAGAGTACTCCATTAAAGATGAGATTACATTTTTTTAAATAAATGTTTAGTCAACTTGTTTTATATGTGCTCACAGAGCGCTATAATCATCGTGCCGTATCACGAGCAAGTGTCACTTTGAGAAACCTCATTACCTGCCAGCGCGGGCGACTTACGATGACGCCTGCAGCAGGATCCCAGACACCTTAAGGAGCCGCCCGGCGCGGATTTATCGCTGTCTGCTCCGTTATTTACCGGATTACCGGCCAATTAATTCGCGGCGAGGTGTAAACCCGTGGAAAATCGATCGGGCGAATTTATTGGGCGGCCGGGCGGACGTGCGTGCGTGGGTACGCGGCACTGTACGTAAAACAACAAGCGAGATGTTATCGGGTTCTCCGCAACGCGTCCGAGGGAGAGACACCGGAATCGTCCCTAAGCTTCTTTACCTGCCATCCCGTTGAAACGAGTCGAGAGGACGAGTCGCATGCGCCACGAGCAGGCGAACAGATGCGGTAAAGAGTTCCTCGACCCGCTTCGATCCTCCAAGTTCTTCTCTTCCTGCTCTCTCTTTCTCTCTCTCCCTTCCCCTCCCCCCCCCTCTCTCTCTCTCTCTCTCTCATCGTGATGTTTAGCGTGCTTTCGATCGCGCCCGAGAGAAAGTGAGAGGAAATACACAGTGCATACACGACGAGGAAAAAAGGAACACCGACAATGTGCCGTCGCTCGCGTATATTTATCCATTGTCGAATGCGTAGAATAGTCTTCGTTTCTTTCCACGAATAATCGCGACACGCGCACGCTAATTGGCCGTAGTTATGCGAGAATAATCCAACCCACATGAAGTACGTTTCGAGAACAATGAAGATGAAAACTGTGGATACACGATTTAAAAAGTATAAGTAGGTTTGAAGTTTTTCGCATTCAAGAAGTCAATCATCATCAATTTTCTTCTCCATAAGGAAATATTCATTGGCAAGCTTAACCCTTAAAAAGGGGGAAAAAGACACAATCGTAAAAATAGTGCAACTAATAGAAAATAAAACATGCCTTTTTTAATTAATTTCAGACGTTCATAAGGCTTAATTTTTAATTTTTTTTTGTTTTATGTGGACGTATGACCTACTAATTGATAAAAAAAGACATACAAATTTAAAAATCATAATTTTGTGTTGGATTGTTCTTGCATAACTATTAGTTCAACGCAAAAAGTTACGATTGAGCCGAGTGAAATAGCTGTTTGAGAGGTATACTATTGTATCTGCACAAAATATTAATCACCGCAACAGACTAAAATCTGGATGAAGCAGTAATTCGGTTGATCCTTCGCAAAGACAAATAACCTACTGTTGTTTGTGGCTGCTATCCTGATACCCAGAATGGAGTTCTTCTTAAACTTATATCGTAACAATGAGTACCTCTGACGCGCGTATAGTAAACATACTATGCTGTAAAGGGTCATGATAGTTATTTATGAAAGCGAAGCGATTATGAGTGTGCTTTTCCGCGGAGAGGAGCACAATCGTTAAATTAAGACACATCCGAGAACCGTGCGGTTTTGTATTCCATAAGGATGTGATTGCATAATCATTTAGTCGTTTCACGATTATCTATGAGTCCGCGTCTGCGAACCACTGACTGCAGCGACTAACCGTCACAGGTGTTAAATATTAAGCTCAGTCGCGAGGGCGGTGAGGAAGGCAGGGGAGTAGAGGGTAGACACTTTAGAAATCTCGCCAGACATTGTCGCGCTCTCATTTGGGATATGATATTTAACGAAGCTGTGTCAGAATATGCGACAGCGTGTTACGGAAATATTACATGTAATATTTGATCACTCATTACTGTCTCCACGGATCAGATATTTTTATTACTCGGTATGGTAATCCGATATGGTTTGATGCTTCCGGACGTGAAAGATTGAAAGACCGCCGTCGCATTCTCATCGACCGTCAGAGAGACGATTTGATAAACATTCAACGTCACACGTGCGACTAGAAAAATCGTTGTTCACGTGTGAAATTTCATTCGAGCGATGACTTCTCAGCGGGTCGATTAATTGGGTAAATAAATAATCACGATTAGGAGTCGATTGGAAAATGTCCTGACACACACGTAATCCTGAACATTGTTTTAATCTTGAACACTATTGTGTTTTGATAACGGAATGGTCAATAATTCGGAAATTTATGTATAACGTGTGTATATTAGACTTCAACATCATAATATTTTTTCATCAAAATCTCACATGTAGCTTAGAAGATATTAGAAATAAAAACTAAAAATAGCGCGCTGGGAGCACGTAAGAAATGCTTTAGTTACAAATATCTCTCGAATGGCAAAATCTTTTTCTAATTACACAAACACTTCTATCTGAGAATTGCCACTTTTACATTGCGATTTTACAAGATTATCGCATTCAGAAGACGCTTTTCTACAAAACCATTTGCAAGTGAAGGCGGTTGACAGGGGTTGAGGGAGGAGGGTTGGAATATGATTAGTATGTCGTTATAATGACATCGCTTCGGATACTTAAATTAAGTTTATTGAGCAATTTTCACGACGTTACGTACTGTCATCGCGACCCTCGTAAAAGACAAGGGACGGTTGTATCGAGCGTCATAAAGGACTCCTCCGTCCTGATATTTCACCACGTTAAAATTTCGAAGTTAATTAAAGAAAGCAATTCGACGGTGTTTAGGATATTGTAGGCGAGCGGTAATGCGAAACGTAATATGAGACGCGCGGAGAAATGCGGTAAACAAAGGGAGTAAGTGGCCCAGACTTTCACGAGTTTAAAACTTCCTTCTTCTCTTCCGCGCTAGTATTTCGTAAACAATTAAGCCCGCGGAGAGTCGACCTTTCGCCGCGGTTTAATAGAGAAAACGAGAAGGCTCATACACGAGCATTTATACCGCGTCGCTAATTTTTGCGGAGCATTTCCTAGGTAGAAGAGAAAGAACCCGTAAGAAGAATTGCGTATACAAATGTTCGCGCGATACGTTCTACGAAAATAATCTCGCGTGCAGTTATTCTCTACCTGTTACAATTTCAAATGCAGAGATTTCTTCTAAACGCTTCCGGCATTTCTTAGTGCTGAACGCCGCACAACAGGTTAAGGAACTATGAATCAAGCATTTTTTCACTTTTGCTGAGTAGGACAAAGACGAAGTGGTTTGCAGCGATCATTTCCGGCGGGTGATCGCGCTCTCGTAATTAGCCGCGCGGGAAGTACGCGTCGCTTCTTAATTCCGCATCGATTGGCAGAACCTACCCTTCCCGCCCCGAAACCGACCGCTGGCCTCTCGCCACCGGGGGAGATTTTTTCTCCAGCGAGCTGCTCAGAAACGCGGAAAATCGTGAAAAATGCTTTAAATTCGCGGCGATTTGATTGATCGTGTTAATAAGAAAGTTTCCTTCCTTTCTTCGTCATCCCGCTCTTATCTCGAGGCCCGTGGAAAAGCGCGGGGCGCTTTAATCGATCGGTCATACCATTGATTACGCATGATTAATGAACCCCCAGGAATGTGGAAAATATAAACCCCCTCCCCCCCCCATGCGTTAACAAAACCCCCCGTGCTTTGCGGCATGATATGCGCGGCAAGTAATTAATAGCGCGGTAGCTGTTTTTGCCAGGACGACCATTGTTCGCAGTTTTTTGCTATCTTCGTGTACTGAAAATATGAGTATTTCTTATTTTCTGGGATATTTGGCCAAACGAAGTGTACCTTCTCTGTTTGTTTCAGGTAAGGGCAACTGTTACTGACGTCACCGTTCACGTTGCGAAAAACATTCGTTCCTCGCGATCCACAAGTCCAGGTACAATACTTTATTATCGAAACGATACTTCAGTTTTCATTACAAACATTTATTTGCCGCGTCCGCTCGCGACGTACCGCGTCTTAATCCTGCGATTTGAAATCCTCGGCTGCAGTTTATTACATTTCGCTTTATCGAAATCGCCATTAATGACATTTAATGATGGGCCAGTTCCTGCAATTTTTGACACTCCTTTGCGCGATAACTGTTATTTTCCTTTTATACACTTGCAGTTTTTCATTTTACCCTACGTCGGATATTCTATTTATGCGCGGCGTGGAAAAGCTCCGTTTGAGAATCACGGTCCAGCAGCCGCGTCGCAAGTGGCGGAAATTGCCGATTAATAATCTATTAAAGCAGCAATTTGTGTTTGCGCTAAGTAAAAGAAGTTTCGGAAGTTCGGTCTCGCGCATTAATTATTGCTGCGATAAGTCGCCAATTCTCTTCGTCTACCGTTGTTCCGCCTCGACGCTGCCTTTAGCGAGATAGATAAGAATTGGTTGGAAATTAAAAATCCATCGCGAATTTACGATATCCTACTTTCATCGTCTTTATTTTTGGACCTGCATATCGTATACTTGCATATTGTAAGATTTATAATTTATAGTAAGGATAGACGTTATCACTCGTAAATCGTGTAGTTTTGAAAATATCCAATTCCCATGAAATTTGATAAAATAACCTTAAATTTTCCTAAAAGAATATACTTAAAAAGTTTAGGATGACGTTATCGCTCGTAAATAGAGGTAAATAGTTCTGAAAGTATCCAATTCCCATGAAATTCGATAAAATAACCTTAAATTTTCTCAAAAGAATATACTTAAAAGGTTTTTTCCCGCAATTAGAAATTAACTGAGATAACGTTAAAATAATGAATGTAGCTTTTTTTCCCAAAAAATTATATACTACAGGTGTGGCATGATCTTGTCTCTGAAATATATTATATAGAGATTGACCATAAATATATCATAAATGTCATAGATACCGCCTTGAGTAATCACAAGGACGGATATGTATGGTAGATATTTGTTAAAGTGAGGTTATATGTAATTTAGTCGAAGAAGATTTTTATGAATTCTTTTCAAATGTATGAATAAAGATATCAATATATTTAAATCATACTATTTATTATTGTTTCAAATAAAAAACAAATATTTTTTATATTTAAAATAATGATAAAAAGTAATTGAAGGTTTTTGTGCGCCTACTTTCTGTAATTCACTTTAATTTTTTTTATACTTAAAACAATAATAAATAGTATATGGCAAATCCTATATTGATATCTTTATACGATTCTTTGAAAAACATTCATGAAAATCTTCTATTTTTTCCAATTATCTAAACTAAAACTTTTCTTAAAGAACGCCCAAATAGCGTCCTTCGCAAAGTTGACCAAGACAATAGTCATATGCCCGTTTTGCAGGGAAATCTGTGTGAAAAAAATTGTAAGAAATTTAAATAACATATTTCATAGGTCAAAAACAGTTATTAACACTAATAATGGACTTGTAATAGGGATATTCCTTACCTCACAAAACCTAGCTTAATCTAACCTAATTTACATTACATAGCATAACCATTATTTTAATGTTATCTCAGTTAATTCTTAATTATTCTAAGAAATCTTTCAAACATATTTATTTGAAAGTATTTTCTACCGAATTTCTCATAAGAATCGAAAAATGAATCTTTTCGGAACTGCAGTCGCCAATAACCAAAATCGTAACATGCCAAGCGCAATGGAGTGTCGCAAATCTGCTCGAGGAAAAGTCAACAGGACAATAACGATTACTGATTCTAACAGATGAACGAAACTAATAAGTCTGATCGCCTTATAGAACGCTGGTTCCCGTATAGCGCGAGCCAGCGTCTATATAATAGTTGCCCGTAATTGGCAACACCGATCTGCCTGCTAAATTACAGACAATGCGTACCTTATAATGTTGCGCGGCACCATTATATCCCGCCGTTCCCTTCTGCGCCATTCGCTTTCCGTTTTCCGTTACCCGTAATAAGTCCATTCGGCCTACGTAACGCCGGCATTGTCCAGAAATTTATCTCGAAACGATCTATGCTTGAAATTTTCCTTCATTCTTTGCCATATTGTTTCGTTACCTTCAACGATCGTTCGTTAGTACGAGCAATACGGAGCAATACGGCTATCGATCCTCGAGAGCTCACTTCCTTAGTGTTTTCCTTGAACGTTTTCATCGTGTTCGAAAACGATAGAATTGCGATTATCGCGATGAAAGCCGGCTCGTTAATGTTAACGTCATGAAATATGAATTTCTTGGGATGAGATTGCTTCAACTAGAAGTGCAAGTTGACAATATCGAATTATGTCAAAACCACAATGTGACATCGATAATTTACCACAATGTTTATCGATAATTTGAAACATAAATCTTTGTTTTTTTTTTTTGCAATCTTCGATATCAGAACCGAGTTGAACCTTCATCAGGCGCAAAATCAATCAGTAAAATCTTGCTGAGAGAATCAGTTAATAGCAACGATTGTTGTCATTATCAATGCAGTTTGTAAACGTAGATACTGCCATCGTACGCAAATTGCATGGAAGCCGTTAATTTCAACATCGCTAACACAAAAAGTTGAATTTTGTACTGCGTATTACGAATTTGCGTATTACAGATTTTGCAGTGAAATCTTACTCCCACTGATCAATGTCAGTGAGATGTACGATGGAGCTGTAAAGTGAAAATGTTTCCACTGAAAATCAGTAAATACTCATTGATTATTGTTGAAATACTCCTTTTACTGATTCGCTTTAAGAAAGTAGTGCGTTAAAAGTAAAAACGTGTTAACATGTTGTAATTTTGCAGTGCAGACATCTAAAGCAAAATAAAAAACGCACGCATTTACTGAAGGGTTAATTGTTGCTCTGACTTAATGATGTGCAGTCAGTATTGAGACGGTAAATGTCGGTAATACACCATACAACATTAGATAAGTGAGGAAGAAAGAGGGAGGGCCAATATCGCGAGGTGACAGAAAGTGGAAATTTTTGGCAGCGATATATATCATAAAGAAACGTACAATCGAGACGGTGAACGTAATTTCCTCAATTCGTATCAATTCTCGATCGTTCTTCCAGAACACACTCTCGACCGCCTTCGGCCGAAGTCGATCTAAAATTTAGGGTCGCACCGCGCGAACGGCGGGCAGGGGTCCGTTAAGGGTGGACCCTTTTACCGGGGGCAAACACAAAATGCATTATTTATTGCCCGTAGCGGCCGGCAATTCATCGAATTCCCGCTAAAAGCGAAAGAGTTGAGGTCGAGGGTTGGCACTCGTGCAACGCGAGGTGCGTTCGTCGGAAACGCTACGCCGGGGGTGAGGTTAAGTGGCACCTTTTTCCTTCCCAACCCCCCTTGCGCATTCTCACGCGTGTGCACGCACTCTCTCACGCGATTGAAAACTTTCCATCTCCTCTTACGCCGGTGTCTCTGTGCGCGCGCGAATATATAATCGCTCTCCATGTCCCCTATGAATCTACTTTAATGATAAAACGTTGATAAACGCGGCTTGATAAAACGTTTTCCTTTACTGAAATCTTCAGCGTAACACTTGCTCTGTAATCTTGTAGATTTTTCATTTTTTGTTCTCAGAGAGAAGTAGTACTGAAATTATTTCCCTTCTGTGCTCATCGAAGTAGATTGCCGAGTTTGCACGCACCTTTTATCCTTTTCAACCCTCAACGGGGTCAATATTCATCTGTGTACAGTCCCACGCTTCGGTGTAGCGCGTTCCTTCCCGAGAACGAATCACCCGTAAGTTTTCGTGGCACTAATTGTCGAGGCAGCGGACGAAATTCGCTGCTGCCGTAAAGGGGTGCGCGAGGGGATGCTCAAAGTGAATCGAATAAACGCTCGATCCGGGCTCTCTCTCTCTCTCTCTCTCTCTCTCTCTCTCTCTCTCTCTCTCTCGTTTTTCCTTCTACCTCCATTCATTCGTCCCTCTCCACCTCGTGATTTATGTTAATGTTTTTGTCTCGAAGGCGAGATACACCAAAAGGCGATTCGATTCGCACGGGCGCGGCGCCCCCGCCCTTCCGCAGTTCTCGCTACGGCGCGGATTAACTTAACTGCCTTAAGACGGCAATAAAGGTCGTCGACGCGATTTAACCGGTTCCCTTTTACTGCGGCACCGATGTCCCGACGCCCGGAACGTTAAACCAATGTCTAGGCTGCATATTGACGGTAATGGGAAAAGTTTGGGCTTTCGGTATCTGACTTTACCGCGGGGGTGCGTCGATCAATCAATCGAACTGTGGGCCCTACTGAATCCTTCCTGCCTTGTTCGGCCTTTTTCCTCCCGTTCTCCCGCCGACTTCTCCCAGTTGGCATTTTCAAGTTTTTCATCATATAGTCCTAAGTCAGTTACGAGAATGGTTGGTGCGAGAATACGCAATAATTTTTTTCCTGTAATTTGTATAAAAGATGCACGTTATTGATCGTAATATCGTCTCCCGTAATCAAGTATGCTCGGCGCTTGATACACTTTGCATAAAATTAGCATTAAATAAATACAGTCGTGCGTCTTAACTCGGGAGGCAGTCGATACTCGGGAATTGACTGTTGAGGAGAGCGAGAGGAGGGAGAGGGAGAAAGTAAATAGGGGCTAGCAATGAACGAGAAAAAATGGGGGAGCAATCGAATGAAGTTCTTAATAACGGCAATGCCTTCTCCGAGCTGCCGCTGATTTCCAATTCTTCTCTTCCATCACAACCGGCTTGTACATTTCCAATCAGCGTTGGAGACGCAATACTGACAATTTCACAATACTGATAATTTTGTTACAAATTTTTCAATGGATTTTTTCACGTACAACATTGCGCTCTTAACTTTACATCAGACACATGATCCACAGTAATTTCAAGGCCTTATAATATTCATGGACCGCGAAAGCCTCAAATAATGTCAACATGTTATTTCAACGAGTACGTTAAAAATTTAATACTAAAATCTTCACATGGATAGATTTCAACACAAATACAAGATGTTTTTTATCGTATGGTAGTATAATATAGTAATATTTTATAGAAATGATTCTCCCGACTATAATCTTTTCATTGTGAGATCACAGTTACAAGTATCAAATACTTTTTCCTCAGTACAGAAGCGTGCATAAAACACAACGTCAATTCGACTGTCTAGTAAGACGTGACATATAACGGGAGCTTGTACTGTTAACAACAGACAACAACCTACGATCCTCGTAAATGCGATGGATTACGACGCGCGACAGTGTCGGGATAGCAGCCGCCGGATCACTCACTTTCTCTCTCTCTCTCTCTCGTGGAACGGTGAAGCGCGATGAGGGTGGCGGATGCGCGTTCCGATAGCCCGTATATCGCATAATAACTGCTCTTCGGACTTAGCCGCGGTTCGCGGAAGGACCGTCCTCTCGGGCTAAATCGTCGCGTAAACGCCTCTGTATATGGATCGCCATGGATTTCGTTTCGGAATTGGCGCGCGCGAGTGAGACTCCGTAGATAAGGTAATCCGGACCTCGAAAACTCGCCGAGACCCCGAAAACACCCCCGCATGCCGGACACCGTGTACCTGCCGGGAAGGGGTTCCGCTTGGTTAAACCCTTTCACGGTGGAGGAAATGTAGTAATTGAAAAAAAAATTAAAAAATTCTCTGGACATTAACGATTATTCCGACTAACGTAACGCAACGATAACATATCGCGGGCATTTCAACCGTGTTCTTTGTAATCTTTTTATCATTAAAATGATAAAAATTAATCTTACTCGCACTACCGGCCCTAATAACTTAAAATGGGTCCTTTAAGATCAGAGTAACTTTTGATCATTTATATAAATTTGTCGGTCGAACATTAAAACGAGTCGTTGATACTAAGTAAGCGACTAACATCATTGTTTAAAGGAAATTATTAAACTTTAAATTAGTTTATTTGAAATTATAAAGAATAATTAGAAACATTTATGCATAAGTCCCAATTATGGTTCGGGAAATATTACACGCCTGTATAACAGGTTTACGATACTTAATTTTATATTAATAATGTTTCACATTGTTTTAGTCTATATAAAATAATATATGCTAATACTAATGCTAATACTATGTACGCATAGTGCAACCTATTAGTTTCACAAATCTGAGGAGTCAATAAGGCAACTGATCCTAGATTTTTTCCTTAAATATTAAATATCTTTAAGAATATAACTTTAGAACATAAAAGTACTAAGGAATCTTTTCGAAAAAAATCTTTTCCGTCTTTTAATATAATGCGTTTATTAATACATTAATAAATCAAGTTTGACTTGAAATTGGGATCCATAATAGAGACTGTTATTTTACTTAATGCTAAAGTGGACGATAAAATTGTCGATAACGTAAAGACCATCATCAAAATGTTATGTCCGATAACTAATACTCTATTATCCTAAAAGTAGTATTTTGTCGGTAAAGTTTTCGGTTCAGCTTAATATATATACTATTATACTTATGTTTACACTTAAGCATTGCATCTCATCTATCCATATCATTCATCAGTCTTCTTTAATTAATATCTTGAGATTTATTACGAATATTACAAAACGACATGGGACCTTTATGTCTTCATCTTAATCCGTTGCCATAAAAAAAATTGCGAAGAAGAGTCTGGGACACCCTGTATACGTGTTTCTTTGTTTTTCTCGTATTGACTGTGTGTGATATAAAGTCACTTGCACGTATGATAGGGCCACGTATGACGAATGCGACTCAACGTGTACCATCCGGGAAGCGGTTACGTCTTATCGCGTCTTACATTTCGCCGCTAGCGCAGCGACGGTTTAGAAGTAACGTACTCTTATATAAGGCACGATGTTATGTGTAACATAATGCACACCACGAGTAATCTTATATATCTATCAAATCGCAATGCAGTGTATATACGTGTGACTTGTCGAAGAAATATTCAATGTTAAGGACGCTAATAAATTTAGACGACGCGGGGGGTTGTTTTCGGGATAGAGTCGTGGGAATGCTGGAGAACGAACGTATATCGAAGAAGGAAAGCGGTGAGAAAGCAATAATAAGATAATAGCGTAATTTTCCGGGGAAGTCGCGATAATTGCGGGCCTCGCGCAGTATTATCGCGGTACGTAATACGTTACACTAGGCGGCCTAAGAACGAGACGAAATTAGCACACGATGAGCGACAGTGAGTTCCCACGTGTATCGTCGCGTAATTCTTTTCCAAGGATAACGACGCGCACTTTCCTCGGCGCGGCGAAGCTGCGGCGGCAGCGAGAAGCGCGGCGAGCGAGAAGTGACGGAAAGGGGGATTCCCCTGTACCTGATGCAATTAACTCGCTATTAGCGAAGCAGACGTTGAGCAGGCCGGCCGTTACGAAAGTGTAGCCCGCTGTACGTGATTAAAGCGGGAATTCGTTACAGGCACACCGACGGCCCGTCGATAAGATTAATTGATAAATGGCTGAATCGATCGGCGCCGTTGTAGTTCCGCTACGGAACGGCGGGCAGCCCCGCCACAGGGCGGGGAAGATAAATATCTCGTCGCGATGCGGTAATCATAAACGGGTTAATTCGAGCACACGTAACTCCGTGGCGATGCGCAAAGAAATTATTATCAGCCGCCGCGATATCGGTCATTAGCCACGTGCGTCCATCTCGGCTTTTCTGTCGGCGCGATAACCTTGTGAGAGACACTACTTTCTTACTTTTTTAAATAAAAAGCAAAAAAAATTGCGCGAATGATATTTTTTTAATTAAAACTTTTACGTTTTTTCCTTCTCTCTCTTTCTCTCTCGGTTTCCTCTTTCTCTTTCTTTATCTATCGAGTCAGCAATGGCTTCGCAACTTGAACCGCTGACCTTCGAATGTTAAGACGATCGTCGCTAAAATTGTTAACAAATTTCGAATAAGAGACGCAGACTCGTTTTGTGTTTCCCATATCTGCCATATACATTCTACATAAAAGAATTTCACAACCGTACGGGAAACACCTTTGACGTAACGAAACGAGTCAATGCTTCACCTCGAACCACACCTTTGATTGAACTTTCTTCAGTTGTATTACACGTCGGATAACTTGCTATCTTACACAAGAAATTGCGTGTTTTGTTATCGCAATGAGCGATAGATGTTAAATATGAAAGATCAGGATCGAGTCACACAGATATCAGTATACACGCGGAGAGGGATGCATTATAGTTGTTTTTCTCATAACGAATTCTTTTCAAATTTGCAATATTTTTGGTAATGCAAGAAAATTTATCTTGCTAGGAAAATTCCGCTGACAAATTTTTCAATAGCGCATTTCAGGTCCTAAAATATAAAGAGCACAAAATGAAAGGATAATCAGTTACTGAAAAATGTCGTCCTATTCCTCAGATACAAAATTCTACGATAATTTTCACTATAAAATTCTCTTCGTGTGTGTGTGTGTGTGTGTGTATTTGTGTGTGAAATACTGCGCAAACATTTGACAGAGATAGTTCGTGAAAGAAATCTAGGCGAGAATATTGTAACAGACGACACATCTCATCGCATGCAGATTGCCGTCAGTTTCGCGAAGACGTGTCGCGACATTTCCGCGAAGCGTCACAGGGAAAATGTGTGCATTAACACACTGGGACAAATAAATAAACGGCGTGGGCAGGATCATCATACGGCGAGATGCCGTAGCATGAGACATCCTGCCGATGGTGGGGCAAAAAGTGACGGCGAGGGCATGGCAAGACATGTGTGTATACATATGTGTGTGTGTGTGTGTGTGTGATGCGTGTATGTTATGTGTATAGTCCATCACGTAGATTCATCACGCACCACGTGCTCGAATAAGCCATGCTACTCGCGATGACGTCGCCGTTCGGAGAACAAGAAGATGAAGACACATCGCGTTTCAAAACGATATTCAGGTCGGTGTCGCAATGAAAAATACCGTTTGGAAGTTCGTGAAGTAGTGTAACAGGCGTCGCGGCTCGCGGTGCCGCACCTGAATGATGTAACTTCATCCGATACTTGCTACTTCGCGGGTTCCAGTAAAAGGAATGTCAAATAGAAAGTATTCATATATTTAGTCAACTGAAGCACGGCGCGGCCTACATCAGTTCGCATTAAATTTGTATTTGGCAAATGCCGAGGGTTAAAAAACCTGTCGAGCCGACGTTTGGCAAATATATCATTGTCTATGACGACCAGATTCCGTCTAGTCCATTCTCAGCCCAATTGTGAGTATTTATCGGCTCGTGATGTCTCTATTTTGCCGCACTATCAGAATTTGATCGAGTCACTGGCCCGCCGAGCCTGTCGATCCCGATCGAAGATCGCGTCACAGTCAATCGCGAATGATCACGACGAGACGGATCGCGTTATCTGTCGTTTAGCCGGGCATTGTTCGAAAAAAAATCGCGAGTCGGGGACGAAAACGTTATTGTGGAGATGTCATCGGAGAGGAGAGAGATAGAGGAAGAGACATAGAGAGAGAGAGAGAGAGAGAGAGAGAAAGAGAGAGTATCATCGCGCACTGACACCGGCGTCGCGACGCGAGGCGCGAAGAGGGAAGACAGGACATTCATACGGCACTGTGTCACACTCGGCGAATGCAGAAAACGTGAGCGACGGAGACCGACGAAGCCAGCGGACCATGGCGGTTCGTGGGAGGAGGTTAAAGCCCGCTCTACAGCGATTTCTGTGCCTCATCAGCATCGTCGATCGACCGTTTTTCGCCTACGATCGAACAAACAGCTGGAATTTCAATGAAAACGCCAAGGCTGTTGCGCAAATGCAACCGCCGCGACGCGAGACTACGCGTTTTATTTGATAAAATCGTTAACGCGACGATTAATTCAATTCTCTTTGGTTTACGGATACGTCATGTATATACACCCGTATGATATTTATTAATTTAACGCGTTGTATAAAATTTAATGTACAAAATTGAACGCGAAAACATCATATCAAGAGACTTTGTCGCGCGCCTCCTCTCCCCCCTTTCTGTTCATGATTATATAAAATCAGTTTATTTATCGTGTTAAATTGCTTTAATGTGCGCTAAATGGTACGATGTAGCGTGCGCTTGAATTATGCATTATTTCTAAAACGGTGGTATCTGACACAAGTAAATTGTGAAATTGCTCTGCAGATAACAAAATACACGTAATAATATCCATACTTCAAAACATAATTGTTAACGTAACGAGGGAATAAAAGCAATGTATGTAATCTATTTTCAGTGAAATTGTATTTATATAACTATATTAGAGTAGAAACGTCACATATAATTATCGTGGCATTAGATATACGAAGAAAGATTAATAGTGCAAGTGCAATGCGACACATACAAGTCGTGGAAATTAATTGCTTCTGACTGGAAAGTGTACTGTTTGATGACGATTATTTATGCGATATTTTAATGACCTCGGGATATGGATCATTAATTTTATTAGGCTATTAGCATTTTCATTGGGCGTTTCGATGATAATTGACGAATCATTACTTAAAGTGCCTTCAGTTATAATCATGGCAAAAATCGTAACAAGTCGCCCATGTCGTTTCTGCAAATCATGTTTCCCAGATACAAGGTTTAGAAAAGATATTTCGCTCGCCGGTATAAATACAGGTACGATTGCGCGTTTGATAAAAATACCAAATCTTAAAGAGTATGGCCAAATAACCATAGCAGCGATGCTCTCCAATTTGTTCGTATTCGATTTTCTAATTAATTTGATTCTAAAATCAAAGATAGTCACGAGTACATTACAAATATATAAGTAATATATAAGTATTCAAAATATATATTTTGTTATTTTATGTTATGTGCGTCATCTCCCGAGTCGAAATTTTGGTCCTATGTTAAGAGAGAGCCTTGAATTTTATAACGCAATAGGAGCTAAGTTAGCAAAATAAATTTAATTCTAATGATACAATTTCTAATAATACAATTTACTTCTACTTTGACTCTAATAATGATCGCAATTTATCTTTTCTCTTTCTTTAGAGTCAAAATAGGTAGGTTATATTATTGAGGATATCAGAATATCAAAATAGGTGTTGAATGAAATAGCAAGATTGAAAATAGGATCAAAATTTCAATTAAGGTAGGTCAAACAGAATCAAAAGTGATTGCTGTGGATCTCAGAGTATTAAAACAGTTGCTGAATAAATTAGTAAAGCTGAAAGTAGGATTAAAATTTCGACTCGAGCTGGTATCTGGGATACAGCCACTGCCACGGTGTTACATAAACGGCATGAGAAAACAATACAAGCTATTAGCACGCATTGGTAATTTGACGGTGCACGCTAAACGATCCTGCGGTCACGTTCTAGTTTAATGAATACGGGTCGCAAAATTTTTATCGACGTTGTGTCCTCAATAAATATGCCACGTCGAACGCGTAACGTGTCCACGACAATCTATTAATATCGCGGATATCTCGCATTAGGCACAGAGACGTAAACAATGTGTGGAACACGTTGTTAACTTGATAACATAGGCGCACGCGTCGGCACGCGCCTCTTCGAGACGACGGCTTCAGCGTGCATGAGTACTCAATGAATCCTGAGGAAATTTTCGTCACGCAAACCTAGCCTGTCGTCAGTCAAACGTGGAAGGCGTTTCCCAAGGCTGAGACAGACATTCGTTACGGTCAGGTGATACGCATTGCCGCAAACGGTAAACAAGTGTCAAATCGCTTATTAAGCGGTGTCATCTCGAGTCGAAACTTTAACCTTACTTTCGACCTAAACTTTCCATCTGTATTCTGAAGGATCAGTGTATGTTTAATGTACATGGAAATTAAATCCTATTCTTAGGACCTCTACACTGACAATATTTGAAAATATTTGAAAATTTGTGAGATATAAACTTTATTTCTATGAATAAGCTTTATATCTTATAAATAAATTTTCAAGTATTTATTTCTCAGTGCACAAGACACAAAATGTCATTTGTATTCTGAGAAAAGAAATATTTAAGAAACAAAAAGTATTCATTCGCGATGAATACACAACAAAATATAATAACATATTTACTCTAATATATAAAATATTTTTCAAATAAAAAAATAATTTTCTTAAATTCTTAGCTTTCCATGAAAACATTTGTTTATTCTATTTGATTTAATGAAAGAATTTAGATTTAAGTAAATATGTTATCAGTAACACCGAATAAAATGTTTTTATTTTTTAAATCTTTTCTCTCAGTATAACTTCTAAAAAAAGAACCTCTTGGAGAAATTAAAAAGTTAAATAGAATTAAAAGAGACTGATATAGGAGCTTCAGGGTACTAAAAGTGTTAAATGGAATATTGAGATCAATGGAGGAGGATTTAAATTTCGACTCAGAGGTGTCTCAATGAAAAATATCGCATCCGAATAGGTCGGAAAACAAGAAAATATTGATTTGTTTTGACGCAAAGCCGGGAACTAATATGCGTGTGTATGATGCGGACATTCGGCAGCAACTATTTAATTGACGTGATGTCTGAATAGCGTGAACACGTGTGTTAATGTAAAACGCGCACGAGCGATTAACTTGGAATGTCATTACTGCCTTCGATATATACTCGCGTATCATTCCCGCCTTGTTTCTGTGTTATTGTGTTTCGCGTGCTCGATGTTTACGCGGATAGACAAACCGTGTAGTATCTCAATTCTTATGCGGATCGATTATTTCGATTGGACGCCAAACACCGAATCGTCCGCTCGGAAGCATCGACCAACGAGCCGCGAACAAAAGTGATACGAATGCAGTTTCTTCATTCGCCAAGTTAACTACGACTTTTGTCTATGTAGGTCACATCTACTGGCTGACATTCTCCGTATCCTGATATTCGCGAAACAAACAACGAATGCTGAACAGTCAGAATTGATAAATTGTTTTTTTACGGCGCTATCGAGTTGAAATTTTAAAAATAGGTCTTAGATTATGATTACATATTTTAAGGGGAGGGATTGAGACACTCTTTACAACTTTACTTTACAACGCAAATACGAGAGTCGCAAAGATTGTATTAAAACTTTAGAAAGGGAGGAGGAGGATGAGGGGATTATAGAGAATGTTACTCTTAAGAAGGATCCGAGATGGAAGATTAAACGGAAATTTCATTCTCTTCGACCGATTGAAATTAGGCATTGTCACCAAATTGAATTCGATCCCCGTCAAAGGTTCAAAACGCTAAACAAAGACGCAGTATAACGTTATAATTTATTCGCATTTCTCACACAGAGGATTATACTGGGTGGTTCCAGTTTGCGCGATCCCTCGCGTTAAAGTCTGTCGGTTTTTCGGACAGGTCGATAATTCTATCGGCACGGCAGTGTGAACCGGGCTTTATTCGACATCGCGAATACTCGCGTCGCGACGGACAAAGAGAAAGAGAGAGGAGAGAGCGAGACAGATAAACAGAGAGAAGGAAAGAGAAACGGCGAGAAGGAGAGAGGCACGAGACATCAGAGATACCGACAGAGAAGGAGAATGATAGAGCGTGCGGGAGGGAGAGGGGGAACTGCGCGGGTCGTCAGTGCCAGGCGGCGAGAGGGGTGGGAGCCGCGAGCCGGCGAGGTTCGGGAGGGGGAGGAAAACGCGTAAACAGAGAGTCAACATGTAAACAGGCCACTCGCGAGACAAACAACGTGGGGGCCGCGGGCTGTTCACCGAACGAGGCAGGCAGGCAGGCAGGCAGGCAGGCAGGCAGGCAGGCAAGCAGGCAGGCAGGCAAGCAGGCAGGCAGGCAGGCTTGCTTGCTTCGTCGCTGTACGTTCCGCTTTCCGTCCGCGCCAGTCTGTCGCACGGCACCGTATCGCCGCGTGTTCGACTTATCGAATCGCGCGCGCACGCCGCGAATCGAACGGTGGCCGGCGAACGATTGTTACCACGCGAGTTCTCGTCCGCGGCGGCGATTCGAAAACGCGCCGAAATTGGAAAGCGAGGAGAGGCCGCGTGTGAATCGGGACTGTTCGGCACGTTCGACGAATCCGCGCGCCTCGGTCGGTTTTGCCGGTGCCGGGAAAGAGTGAGGAGACGAGCAGAAGGAGACAGGAGAAAGAGAGAGAGAGAGAGAGAGAGAGAGAGAGAGGGAGAAAGAAAGAGAGAGGAGAGGAGCGGTTTGGTTGATAACACGTCCCGTAGTACATGTGAATTTTTGGCGTCGCGATGAAGACGTCAACGTGCGTCTCTCCGATGTGTCGAAACAGTTCATAGCATCGCTAATTAAAGCGATCGCGTGTGCGTGTGGCACTTAATTAACCGCACGGTTAATCAATCGCTCAGCGATGCACGTTTCGGCTGTGAGTGTAATAATAACCCGTGTGTGATAAGTGTAATCTAGCTGAGAAGAGAAGAAGAGAAAACCGGTACGTGTGGGGAGAGTGTACTCACCCTGAAAGTGCGCGAGATTTAAAATCAAAATTTTCGAATGCTCTTCCTCCCCCCTCCCCCACCCCCGGAGCTCTTCGCTTCGATGAAACGTCTGATTCACGACACGAGTTTTCCTCGAAATTCGAGCCGAACTCTCCCGGTAATTTATGGAATCTTTCGTAGTGAAGATTCCTCGTGTATCTCGCTGTGCACGCGCTGACAATTACCAGGCCAGTCGAGCGAGCAAATGTATTCGGTGATTTAAAGTGCTCTTTCCGTCAGTGCCCGTTTAGTTTGTGTTTAACCGGCGTTCCGTCCATGCATACTGCAGCGCGCGTTTTTCCCGGCCATTTTCCTACATTAATAATTTTCCAACGATGAGTCGCGCGCCCGACGGTGAGAAAAATACGGGGAAATTCCGAATTCCGCGAGGAGAGAAACCGGCGAATCTCAATTGAACGATACACGATAAGTGATAATCAAGCAGGTGATCTTTAGACCACTTCACTGGGACTCTTTAAAAATGCTAAGTTACAAGTGACAATAACAATGCATTAATAAAGTATAATCACGCGACGTGGGAAACAGGAAGATACGTTAATGAGCAAAGGATGAATCTGCAATTATACGGTGCGTGTATACAGTGATATGTCATTCCGTTGAGCATTTTAGATGAATGTGCTGCGAGGATATTCGGATTTTTTTTTTTTTTTTTGATTGTGACGGGTGGAGTGTGTGTGCACGGGAAAGTCTCCGTACGGGAGAGCTTCGCGGGACAGCACGCTGTGCTGGGGGAGAATAATTGCGTGTTTCGCGTGAAAACCTGGTAAGTGCACTTGATACGAATCCAATACGACTTCTGTGTAATATAAGCTGTCGGGGGACAGAGCGATAAACAATAAATTATTCGCGCAAGGGTCTCGCGCACCGATTCGCAACGAGATATATCACGGCATGCAGAGCGCGCTGGCCGCTTCCGGCTTAAGTCTGCGTAAAATCCACACAAAGGCCACGCGAACTGCATCGCGGCCTACGGCTGAATGCAATCGTTCTGAGATTCGCGACGCATGCAATGCACACTGCGGCGCGCGCTGCGTTGCGTTACGTTCTCGTTGCCGGGAACGCGATTCCAGTCCTCCGTGACACGGGCAAATCAGCGAGTGATAATGTTTACTGAGGATGAGTAGCCCCGACGACGCGACGTGCTGGGAAAATGGAAGTCGCCGTTAAGTTAGCGGGTAGCCGAGCGGAGGGAATTATATCCGCGCATTGGCGGCCACTCACGTGAATCATTAGCCTCTCGCGAGCCCAGCCGTACCGTGTGAGTAAGCAATCGTTACCGCGGCTTTTATTAAGATTTATGGGACACGCTATATACGCACGTTCTCTAATTGTGCGCACACCTTTTAAGAAAACTGCCGGACGCGTGTCCGTTACTCCGCTTATTACCGTGGCTAGTTCGCGCGCTCATAAATTGCCGATCCCGCGGCACAAGCATTCTTTTCCGGGTATTCCAAATTTAAGAGCGGCCAATTAATTATCGACCAGCCAGACCACCGCCTGTCCGTCTGCCAATTCGAAGCGTCCGGCCGGCACGCGTGAACGGCGCGTCGCGTTGCGCGATCGAAACTGGAGCGCGGGAGGAAAGTTTCGTGCGGAACAGAGAGACGTTAATTCCAGGTAGAAAGGCGGCTGAATAACACGAATCCGTGTCTATTTAAGCATTTAAATATTTACCTCTTGTTAGCACCACTTGAAAAGTAAAACGTTCATCAGTATTCACTTTCCTTTTTTCGTTAGAAGTCGAGCATTTTTCTGATAGAAGAATTTATATTTTCTAATTCCTTCAAAGAAGTGTTACACAAATCTTTTATATATATATATATATATATATATATATATATAGCCTTATATTTTCTACCTTATATTTTCTAATTGTTAAAGAAGTGATACAAACCTTATTAGTCCTAAATTGCTCGATTATGTTAGGAGAGTTATAGCCTAAACTTATTTTATGATTTATTAATTTCATTGTTTTTAAAACCTTGAATATACTATGCCTATGCGAAGAGGATATATATATATATATATATATATATATATATATATAATAGTTTTTTCTTTTTCTAAATATAAATTCTCTCCAATTTTACTATATTTTCAGCAGGAATGAACCGTCAGTCTAAGAAAAATGGTTAATTACGCTAGAATAGCAGATTTTTTAATGGTACATTTCAGTTCCTAAAGTATAAATAGCACATATGAAAAATGAAAGAGTAATAAATATGCGAAATGTCGGTCTATTTCACAGTTACAAAATTCTGTAGTAATTTTTACTATAAAGTCCTCTTCGTGTATAAATTGCAAGTAAATTCGCGCGATGCATATCGATGTTACGGAACGATAGCTCTCTATTTACAAGAGACAGCTGTGCTATTGATCCACTGGCAATAATTATACGTTGGCTAATTCGTATAGAGCAGTTCTTTTAACAATGCATGCTTTGATGAGTATCGGGAACTCTATTCCGCCTTCTCGCGCCGTTTATGGAATCTGGTTTGTCGTAACACGTGGAACGGCGTACGTATACACGCATGCATCGAGCAGCTAAATCAATTAGAGTGCCACGGACTATGTCGACCGATCGTTTGATTCGAACGCATTAGGCGAAACGCTTAATTGATCGGCTTAAGATGAACGATCCGATCTCCTTTAACTTCCCGCTGCGGCAAAATATACATGCATCTACAATGTAATGTAACGCGGGTCATAGGTTGAATGCAATCGCCGGATCCGGAATGAAGAAATTCTCGCATAGATATTATTGCACAAGATAGATTAGGCCTGATTAAACTGTTATGACAAGGAACGATTACTGTGTAACAGGAATGAGTACACAATAGCTGCTACGTCATATTGTAAAGTCCAGTTTTCTGAGATAAGTCTGCAATCAATTAAATTTCACGCAAGTATCGTTTAAAAGAGTTTGTCAACTTAAAAAATGTGGTAAATATATACGTTACTCGTAAAATATATCGACAGAGTAAGTGTCTTTAAATAAGAGAATTTCTGTTCAGAAACATCGAATTTCAGAAACTTAACATTTCTTCGTGGGAACGCGCAAAGATAAATAACAAAAATGACGCGGATCATTTATGATAATTCCATGGAAATTTGCTTCAAGCCAATTACGATAACGAGCGAGATAAATGCTAAGTAAGCTAAGTAATGCCTAGTAAGCTAAGATAGAAAGAAAAACTCGAAAAATCTTATTGGCGAGCGTCATTATGTATCGATCTGTAAAGCAGATGCTGCGGAACGGAAAGTTTGCGTACACGAGATGCTTGTAGCACTAAAAGATTCGAGATACCGCGCTCACCTACCGCTCTCGACGTTATATTGATGTTTAATAAACTATCGCGGGGCTATTTAATAACGTTTTAACTATCGATCCCGCCGCGTCAGCCGAGGATCGATCCCCGACGAGCGTTCGATTCGATGAGAGGAAACGTTTAATTGGATCGGTCGTCGATTTGATCTCGTTGATCGAATCTGAACAGTTTAACGATTCGTGCCAGACGATTAATCGGCGAAATTCGTGCTGCAGTCTTGTCTGGAAACGCAAAGCCCGCAAATTGTCCGTAATTATTTATTGTACCAGCCTCCATACACAGGATCAAGCATTCAAACGTCAAATTAGAGCCGTTGCTCCTCAATCGTAATCAATCTTTTTGAAAGACAGTTATTGTCCGCTGGGAATTATTCGAACGGTTTATTACGTTAGCGTTATACAGATATCAAGGCGGAGAGTATCGACGTCTTTCCGCTTTTTGAAAGAATCGCGTCTAACGTTTCGTAAGAATTTGATGAAACTTGCACTATGTACACAATGAGATATTATCTAATTGCTTGTGTATTAGATGAAAATTCACTATTTAAGAGCTGAGATATTTGCTAAAGTTGACACTTTTTACACATGTTCCTTGAAGCTATCGTTCTATTTTTAATTTCCATTCCTAATATTACCTAAACTACATGTGAGATTTGGATGAACAACTACTATGATATTACAAACTAATACACAGATATTATATAGAAATTTCAGAATTATCAACTATTCCGTTTTCAAGATACAGCAGTGGAAAATTTATAGTAATACTAACTCGAAATACATACATATACATAAACACAAATAAATACGTACACATCTTTTTTATAATATCTATTAGACAAACTGACGCATAAATGAAATCCTTATCAAAAAAATAAAAAATAATAGTGTTTTATATTGTACGTACATATGTATTTATTACAATTTTACTTCAAGTTAACAGTAACCTAGATGGTGAAATAAATGTATAGAGAAACATATAATTTTGTTTAATAAATAATAAGTTTATAAGTGGTTGTTGAGTCACTGAAAACGCGTCACCTAGCGATATAACTATTTTAATTTCCGATTTTGTCATACATTCTTGCACAAATAAAATACATGCATAAAATATCTTTAGTAAACGTCTCATTTGATCTCCTTTATAGGTTACTGGCGTGCCAAAAACATTTAACTCTCGAAAACACAAAATATAGAACGTACACGACTCTCGCGATTAATCGATACTAACAAGAACGATCAATGTCTCGAGCAAGAACTCCCGCTAATCTCGCAGACTTACCGCACGACGTTAATGGGGAAGGCAAAATGACTGTAACAACATTATTCAGGCGATAAATATCGAAACGATACCGATAACGAAGTAATTTCCAAATAAACAAACGTCCATAGAACGTCAGCGTGACTCTTCGTGTTAGCGGCTACAGAGATTATTTTTAAAGCGGTTTCTCATTAGTTGTTCTGTGTTACGATCGTTTTACAGCCACAGATAAGAAGTTAATTTTATTTTCTTTGCGGCTGCGTGTCTCTCGTAGCTTTACAGCAATGCTCGCCTTTGGATAACAAGCGAGTATCTATTGCACGACTGTTTGCAAGGCGTTTTCTCGCGATGTGTTCGCGCGGATAAACTGGAGCGGGTACTCGTCGTTTTCCGCAACCTCGCGTTGTCGCGACGTCGTGCGTCAGTCTATGCTTTTAGACCTTCATGGGAAGAGAGAGACAGAGAGACAGACAGAGAGAGAGAGAGAGAGAGAGAGAGAGAGAGAGAGAGAGAGAGAGTAGGATACATTAAAAAGTGTTTGCGAGCAGCAACGAGTAAACAGATGGTTATATTTATAGCCAAGCTGTGCGTCGACTATAAGGTAAGGTAAGGCGAATAACGGGGAAAACCGCGAGGCTCCGCCATGTATTCAAAACTTATGTCGTGTAATCTTCGTCGTTCATCGCGATTATTTCGTGAATTAGCCGGATTGCGGAATGATCGGGCCCATTCGCATACAAAATAAAATTGCCTCCATCATACGCACGGAGCGCGATTCGTACGCTTGCGACTCGGCGCAATTCCCGTTAAACTTCATTACTTTCCTGCCTCGATAAGTATCAGGCATCAGCTCGAAACGCAAATGAAGTGTAGGAATCTCCTTCCCGCTGGAATTATGCTACACCGTGCGCGCGGCGAGACTCGTGTGTCTTGACCTTCGGGGATAATCAATTCATCACGGCAAATTATTCTACCGTTGCGTTAGATTCGTGACTTTGTTGTGGAATTCGAAGAATCGCTTGTCGTTCCTATAGAAGCGATAAATTAATTTTCCAAGACGTTTCCTTAATTGGTTTTCGTATTGCCCTCTCCACGATATTCAACTTTCTTGTAATCTATTTCGAAATATTAATTTGTACGTTAAATGTCAGGTGAGCTGGGAAAATTATCCTTTAAGATAGTTATATCACAAAATGAGTTTCGTGAGAATTTGATGAAATTTGCACTACATACACAGTAAAACATTGCCTAACTGCACATGTAACTAGAAAAAGACCAATCATTCAAGAACTGAGATATTTGCAATTAAAGTTGACACTTTATATACATGTTCCTTGAGGTTAACGTGCTATTTTTTATATCTAAATCTCTTAATATTTAATGTTTCTATTTCTAATATCTCCTAAACAACATGTGAAATTTTGATAAAAAACTACTATGATATTAAAGACCAATAAACAGACATTATATACACAAATTTCGACTATTTTGTTTTTAAGATATAGCGCTAGAAAGTTCATAATTAAATAATAATAATAATTAAATAATAGTAATAATTAAATAATATATATATTTAGATATATCCGTATATTTTTTTATTATCTGTACACTGCTATTAGATAAACTAATGTATAAATAAGACACTCATCAATAAAATAAAAATATAATAGTTTTTTCATATATTTGTAATATTGTGTAGATATGTTTATCTTAATTTTGTTTCAAATTTACAGTGATACGCAGACAATGAAATAAATGTATCAAAACATAGTTCTTTTTGCTTGATAAATAGCATATTTATCCCTTGATGCACCGCGAAATACAGTATTTAGTAATACAGCTATCTTAACATTTCGTTATTAGGACTGTATGTATTTATAAACGGTGAGAAATGGCGCTCCGAGATCTTGGCAAAGTTTAAAGTTAACTCGTGCTCGCGATATCATTTCATGTAATCAGTAATATAAACATAGTGCTGAAAGTGTCCTTGAAATTTACTATAAATATAACTATTTAGTTGTCCGAAGAAACCACGGTAAACATTTGCAAGGAAACGAATGTCAAATGCGACGAATAAATTAATATCGTGAACAATATACGCGCTATAACCTGCAAGCTACGATGACGTTCATATAAATCCTGAAGCATTCGGCAGGAAAAATGTATTTCATACGATTCTTATCTCCGATTCCGAGAAAACGCATAAGGACAACTTCAAACTTATGGCCATTAGAAATCCAAGACAACGCAAAAATACTCAAGTAAGTCGTTGACGCACACGTCGCGTCATATAATTACACGACTGCAAAAACTTTCTTCGATGCCGCAATCGCAGGAGGCAACAGCATGTCGGCGTTTTGTATCTTCATGCAACGCTGCGTCAGCTGCAAATGCATTTATCAGTGTAACAAGTTGACTAAATTACCATCTTAAATTGTGTGCCTATTAATGAAGTAAACGGTCACTATACTAACCGTCTGTATCATGTCTCTTGTTGCCAATAACGCCACTAACGAGAATGAAACTCTTCGAGGCTCAAATATCATTTTGAAATTTTGCTGCGACGGCAGAAAATTCTGTTGTTCTCCAATTATCGTGACAGCTCATCAGATATTAGTCGATGTTTCTGTACTGGTCAGTGTTTTTTTTTTTTTTTTTTTTTTTTTTTATAAATATGTAACGAATATATACATTAACTTTGCTCCATAACATCGGCGGTTGAGCTCTTATTGACTTAAACTAGAAACTTACATACTTTGTTCAATATTTATGACTATGATAAATAATCGCTAGCTACTTATACATGCACGCAAGTTGAAACATTGAGTTATTGACACGTGTCAGTATTTATTAACGGTATCGCGTTAAAAGTTACAAAATATCTTAAACGCGTCACAATATTTTGTGCTCCTTTCAAAATTGATGGTCTCCTTGGTACTTTTGCCACGAATCGGTCTTGCAAATTATCTCACGTTTCTTACTGACCTGCTTTTCTTAAAGGAAAAAAAAATTCTGAAACGAGTACATGAGTGTAATCTTCATCGAAAAACTCACACGGTGGAAAATGATGTGCGTTCCGCGCGCGTCGTATCCTCCATGTATCCTGTTTAACCGGCAACGTCCACGTCGCGCGTCGAGGGACACGTTTATGCAAATTCGACGGAAGGTATTGTCTGTGTCGACGAAGAGCAAAAAAAAAAAAAGAAAGAAAGAAAAGAATGCATGCATCAGCCGAACAAAAGCTGCCGCGGCGACAACGGCGCAAACAGCATCGGACAAACAACTGATACAGGCAGAATAAAGAGAAACGGTCGTTTAAAGATTTCATTGAACTGCCACGATAATGGACGCCGCATATACGCAGGCCCGGCGGCGCGACGCAGCGCGCCACGCCACGCCACGCCACGCCACGCCACGCCACGCCACGCGGTTCGTATTATCAAAAGAAACTATTGTCGAGCGGTTGTTAACAATGCGCTGTTATTAAAGCGTGTACCGGCGACACATCGCGTCGGAAAAATCATCGCGATCGGACCGCGTTCGCACCTCGAGTCGCGGTGACCTTGGGTTGACCTTGCGCTCAGCTGGCCGTCCGGCCGCGCGCGAATCAGCTGTGAAGTTCGCGACGTCACATGCGGGAAGCCGCGACCTCGCCTTTCGAAGGTCGTGAAAAATTGTGTTTCGGCGCATGGTGTGGTGTACGCCTATGTGTGCGGTGGGTGTATGTGTGCGTGGATGTGGGTGTGCGTGTAGGTATGTGCGCGCGCGTGCAACGGAAGATCCGCGGTGGTTCACGATTGTGGGACTAACGCAGCTGTCGGCGCGCCACACGATGTGGTAAGGCTATTTTTGCGCTAACTAGCTCCGATTAGAAGTTCGACGTTTGTATCCGCGGATAGCGATGGGAATTCCGATAGAGTCACGTTTGCGAATTTATCGAACTCACCGATACAACGTTGCTTCAGCTTACGGCTATGTTGTAAAAAGATGCATGTCTACGACTCGATCCGTACAATTTAATAGGTTCTTCTCTGTCATATTGCCGTATTATTTGTTGGTAACGCGCTATCATTTACGTACGAGTCATGCCACCGCGACGCCGCGTGTGCGCGCCCGCGCTCCTGCACGCCTCATAGTTGTATCATTATCATCGCTTTTCTATAAATAAAATCATGCCCTCTGATAAAGTGGCGCGCGGTGCATGCGCGCAGTCATTTGAGGCATGAGATTTACGGAGTCGTGTTGTATAAATAGCCGGCGATCGCGCCTGGGTGACGTCTCTCTCTCTGTACAGTTCGCACGCATTTGATCGCTTCCCTTCTCTTTTGTTTTCAATGGAGATTAATCGCTTGTTCCTGCATCGTTTCGACTCGCAAACAAAGCAGCCGCGCTATTCAAACCTCGAGTGGAACGACTTTCGATCCGCCGATTTGTGTCGTCCGCGTTCACGCTCCCAGCGCGGCGCTCATTAATTCGTGTTGCGTTGTAGTAATCTTTTCCAGTATTTAAAGAGCAAGAAGTTAAAGATAAATTCCTCAAATGCGATTTCTTGCCGTAAATAACGTCTACAATATGACCGACGACTCGAGTTTTCTGCGTCTTACGAGGCGACGGTTTAGAAATCGCTTATGTTTATAGCTTAGCTTTACGCGTGCGTATAGATTATTAAAATGGCATTACACACGGTAGAGTGCTGCCTTACTGCCTTTTGTACGATGTTCAAGAAGAAAGCTCGAGAGGAAAGCTCGCTTCATGCGTTATTCTCGTCTCTTTGCGTTTGCCGTTTGCAGGCATGACCGAAGGAAAATTATTATTTCGATATTAAAGAGTCATACTTGCATGTAGCTATTTATTCGTACCACTTAGTATGAAAGTGATTACTGAGTCATATGCATGCGCACACATACGCCTGTGTGTGACGGTCTTGAATATTTATCATGGCACACACCGGTTTTTAAACGGCGAACGAACACAACTTTGTTTTGTTCGTTTGCACAATGAATGACTGCTGTCATCTTAAATTACATTTTATAATTCGTCAATCTTTCACTTTAATATTAACTCTGTTCATCCGAAATCTTTTTCATACTTAAATAAGCATATAACTCGCGAGAATCGTAAATAATTACGCTGCGTTATGACGAACTATACCGTACCAACCTTGTTCTAAAAGCAATATATACCCTGTCGTCCGTACGTCTCGCCAAGTTGCGAAAATTATTAAAATTTCCTCGGGACAAACGATACGTAACAAAAAATCGGGTTTCCTGTAACAAGGAATACAAATGATCTAATTTTCAAAGCATCCCCAGGGCCTCAGAAACTTTTTTATTTCACGCTTGCCATATTCCCATCGTAAAAACTAATCTGGGAGATGTAATAGATCAATGTTCAATATTCGAAGTTCGATGACCTGAGTATTGGTATTGGTATTACCTCTGGGAGTGCCAGCTCAATCAATAAGCTGGAAATAACAAAGTTAGCGTCGCGGGACGCTATCGAGAAACCGCCTATGTTTTACAAAATTAACTAGAAATCTCTAAAATCATCACTTTTTCTTCATAATGTATCCTTAAGATACTTTTTTAATAAATGTGTTGGCGACTTTCAGTCGATCTTTTTTAGTCATAACTCGAAAAAGATAATTATCATCTACTATATTTTAATATTAAATTTTTTGATAAATTAGCTTTAAATAAGATAACTGTGATGTGAAATTGAGTTGAAATTAACCGAATAAAGATTTGCTATTTATTTACATCTCTATGGATCCATATTAACAAGCCATTATTATTTTTAACATAAAACAATTCCAGAACCAGATCTTCTTAAAAATTGTAGTTCTTCTTAAAAAGTCAGTTCAAGATTTGTACAATTATTCTAAAAATATTTTTTGTTATATTTATATTGTTCGAAAAATCGTAATTTTTAACAAGAAATATATTAATAAGATTGTGTCAGTACAAATATAATATTATTAATCATCGTTACATTTTTAGATTGTTAAAAGAATATACACATACTTTACATGATATACAAGTAATATTTGAGAAAAATATTAACACTTATATGGAAGTAACTTTTTCTCACATATAAGCGTTAACATTTTTTCAAAACGAATTCTGCATAAAAGTATTTTTTAAACGCTCTATTATATGTATAATATGCTATTAATGTCATTATTTTTTGACACTTATGACCTCCTGGAAGTACTCGATAACAGTAGCGCGAAAAGTATCATTCTCTCCATCTCGGGGAACTCTTAACACAATAGTTCTCGCAACATAAACCCACGAAGTAGCGGCCGGTGCGTGTCGCAGTCGATTTTCCGGGCTTACCACGTGTCACTGGCCGCCACATTTTTCCCTAAGCTTTAAGGTAAACTCATTGTTTGCGCTAGCGTGCGCGCGGACACATACGACATTATAAACGCGCGTGTAAGGCTATCCCGGTGTCTCTATTCAAGAAGGTATTATGAAACTCCCTCGGGAAACGTACTCCGCTTTGTTTCACCTTTTATTTTGTTCTGCTTTAACCGGATGGGAGGAACGAAACCCGGGCACACGCACACGCACTCCCACCTTGCAGCGTGTGTTGCACACACTCAACGGCGAAATGTCGAATCGCGTCACTTTCGCTTTCTTTTTGTCGCGCGCGGGGGAGTTGGGCGCGCTCTCTGGAAAAATTCCAACTCCAAAGTAATTCTAGCGCTCGCGCATTTTATAAACAGGGCTTTTCGATGTTGTCAGTACTTCGATTCTTAATCATGTAGTACAAAACGTTCCTTCCAAGTGGCCTTTTAAATTCTTTCATTATAAAGAATCATTATGAAGAAATCGCGTCTGGATATCGGCACCTGACGAAAAAAATAAAACAATTAAAATATTTTTATTATCTCAGCGCCGAGCGTATCTTTGTCTACATTTCTCGCAACTCACTTCTCTGTACAAACAGTTGCTTGTTAATAGAATGTTCTCATATGCTTTCTAAAAGTTTCCTTCTCTAGATAATCAAATCTCTCTCTATTTCAGGCGTTTACTAAAAAGATCTTTGTTATTACTTCGAGATATATGATAACGTAGCAGGCTACATGACGCGCCACATGGCAGCTTGCTGTGTATCCATGAGGCTTCTTATCTCATTGATAAGAAAATATTTTCAGTTGTAACTGTAAATTAAATGTATATCCCGATTCCTGGTGGCGAGTAAACTCATTGTGTTGATGAGCAGAAATTTCTTTCAATTAGCCTTTTGTAATCTTTCATTACGTGACTCGGCACAACTCTCTGTAATGTCGCATAGCCAACGTACCAGGTAAAACGTGTAATCTATTCGTTACAATGACGTGCATTTAATTTAGCTACACAGATAGCCACTTAAAACGGGGAAGGATTTACAGTTGTGCAACCTTGCACGCGCGCGCGCGCGCGGTACACATCCAAACAAGTTTGGGCGGGCACCTTCCATATATCAAAAGACTAAAACTTGGTCATCGAGGCGAACGACCTCTTGAATTAACATTTACACTTTTTGTACCGCTTGCCTCATTCATTTTCTCCCGAGTGTAAGCAAGATTAATCTGCTTGTTATGTAGCGTGAAATTACCTTGTCCCAGCTTCAAGAGCAAAGAATACCAAACATCTGCTCTCGGAGCACGATATAAAGTAAAAGTACCAATTCTCGAACACGTACTTAATCCTAGGCATTTTTATTATTTTAATCTTTAAATATAGATATATGAACTCTTTCAATTATTTTTTGTTTTCAAAGTACAGCGGTGGAAAGTTTATAATTTATAGTAATACTTGAAATACATACACATATGTAAATACTTCACATATTTATACATTTCTTTTTACTACCCACACATCTCTATTAAGGTAAACTGATATATAAATAAAGCAGTCATCAGAAAAATAATAGTTTCCTTTTTGTACTTGTAATATTGTACATATATATTTATTTCAATTTTAATATTATATAAATATTTTAATATTATATAAATATTTATTTCATTTCAAATTAACAGCAATAAACAGTTAATAACAGTAATCAAATAAATGTAAACGTAATTTTGTTCGATAAATATTAAATTTATGAGTGGCCACTTGATGCGCCACTGAAAATGCGGCGCTCAGCGATGCAGCTACCTTAAAATCTCCGCGTAATTTAAGTGCACCAACATCACGGCGGTGGCAAAAAACAAATATTTTACCGTCGGGATACTTTCCTCCTAACGTCGCGCGACCGTCATTTCGTTGTTTCACGTATTTCACAATCAAGTGCGTGCGTTCACCCTGCCAGTTCGCAATGGTATCTAGCCACTTTCTGGCATCAAGGACACCGGCAACGATGTTTTAGAACAATGCTGAATACGCCGTTTAATTCGGTTTTCTCAGTCACAAAACCGGCTCGACGTGTTTCCTTCTGTGGTTTTAAGGGACGCTTCACAACCATCTATAGTATTACGCGGGTGTACGTCTATTGTTTGCAAACGTGTTTGCGTTCGGCAACGTGGCCGACTGGCAACCGGTAATCTCGAACTGAACGACTGAACGAATGAGTGCGGCATGACGCGTATATCAGGTCGAACGCGTTTAACGGTGCGATTGTGTGAAGACACCTTAAAGCACGCTCATTGATATACTGGTTCAGAGATTATATGTATGCGCTCATATACACATACACGCACACACATACGCGTACGCTTATGCTCTTATGAGATATACGTATATGTGTGCCTTGTAATACGTAGTTTCACGTGCACGCTAATATGCTCACTCATGTACGCACATATGCACACGCATCGTGTTGCGTGCGTGCACGTACAAGTATTACCGCGACAATATTTCCCTTGAAATCTTTCTGTTGCCGTTCGCACTTTCGATGCCTGTAAAATCACGCACAGCGGCGTATGTACCTTAAGCCGCGAATTTATATATGCAAATTACGCGGACGCATAAATTCGTATTTATCGTCGCTGATCGGAAAGTCTTGATATTTAGAGCTTGTTATTTAGAGATGTAAGATTCGTATTGTTTTATTGCTCCATATTTACGTAGGGTAGTCATTAGGCGCTTTAACGGTTTGTCAGATAAGTGAAGGCAGGTGTGTGAGAGTTATGTGAAAGGCAGCCTTTCCGTTGGCATACGTAATCGTGGTAAGAGATGAGATTGCCTCTCTTTGTCTTTCTCTCTTAACGTATCATTATCAAATTGTTCAGTGAAAGAGTAAATTTCAGGCTATCAAAAGCCTAAGACGATAAATTGTAATCGAGTTACGGTGCACGTGTCATGGTAATATATGTATCCGCGATGCGAAATTCATTCCCGCGTTCATTACGCATCACGGATGAGGAATTCGGCCGTATAATGAATTCATAAAAAGTCGCGAATCGCTGGCGACAATCTAGGCTGAGCCCGTAATTGATTAATTGAGCGAGCTTTGGCCGTTTGCAAATTTAACTGAGTCACGCAATTACCTGAAAAGAGGATTTCCTGTTTAGGCCACGGGATTAAGTGGGTGTTCGCAGATACGCTCTATCCGCGCTAGTATTGTGTCGCATTACGCGTACTCTGGCTAATGCGCAGATTTAACAATTTCGCCAGCTCGACGTGCGACATTTCTTAAACACGAGATCGTGTTATCGCAAGAGCACGGTGCGCGTACTGTATAACGATGAGTGAGTATAAACGTGACTTCGGCGGCGTGCATCCCGCTCGAGAATCGCTAAGGAAAACAAAAAAAGTTGTTCTTTTATTACAAATAGTTCGCATACATTTCACACACATATGCATAAAAAAAAACATTGTAGCGCTTACGTCAATGATGACTTCGCATATTTATAAATCGGCTGATATTAGTGTGAGAAAACCAGCAATGAAAGTTCTTAGATTGATGTTTGCATAAACATAAAATGCATATACATTGTATCTGTCGAGTGTGGAAGAACAGACTCTCGGGATCGTTTCAAGGAAAACGACATTTTTAACATTTTTTTTCTAACTACAACAGGATATACACGTTTTACAAGAGTATTAATTGGAGTATGTGGGGCGAAAGAGTACGGATTATCTTGAAAGCATTGTCTAACGTAGGACTGGAGACATTCAGTGGCACATCGAGGGGCCAATATAATCATAAGCTATTAAGACGACGGAAGGGTTTCGTCGGAATCGCGTAAAATATATCGGGTGGCCGGCGCGCCGTATTGTAAGATTACGTAAATCACGTTAAGGAGCACCTTGCTTGGAGGGAATCCCATACATTATCCCGGCTCTAATATGACCGTACGTGCGTGCATCCCTGATGGTTCCCGACTCCTTGAGATGACGCGCGATATCACAACCCTTCCATTCGTCGTTTGCCTTGAGTCTCTTATTTCCGGCTTATGTCCGTCATGTAACGTTGTAGCGTAAATAGCAATATTATTAATGATCATTCTGTCATTTGCTATGACATGTCATCTTCCACGTTTATCAACGTTAATGTTATACTGCTTAAAGGTCGCGTAATTATTCTAATAAGAGTAATACGCACATTTGATGATAACAAATCGTTCCGATTGTATAATATGTAATGAGGACGTTAATATCTTTCAATGTTTTATTCATTTGGCAGGAATCACACGTTTCTGCAAACAATACGTAACATATCAACGCGGATTGGATATCTCTACCTGTTTCTGTCGGAAGATGCAAACGGACATTGTTTTGCATTTAATACGGATCAAAAGCGTTTGTGGCGATTATTTAACGTCTGCAATAGCCTCGTCAACATTTGTCCCATGCCGTTCATCACTTATCCCTCCGAAATTCTCTTTCAACGTTTCTTCGACTCGATCGCCGAAAATTGATTAAGGAAAGATATCGAGGGATACGTTGAGAACCACTATCCCGATCTGCGCGACGGGAATCTCCGGTAAAGGGTTAAAGGAAGGGAGTGTAACTCTCCGTTATCTCGGCGTGCTTCCGTTGGACGGAGGCTCGAGGGGTGGGGGCGGTTTCTCGAGGGGTAGCAGAGAGACCGGGGGCTAGTTCTCCGGAGTCAAAAGAGGTCCGTTTTCATGATTTTCCTAATTGTTATGCATGGCGCGCATCCCGGCCATTTAGCCTTTAAACTCCTCGACCTCCTCTCTCTCTTTCTCTCCCTACTCTCTTCTCTTTCGCTCGTTCTCCCTTTCGCACGTGTTTGAACGTACACGCGGCCTCCAACGCATTCCTCCCTCTTTCATCTGCAAATGCCCAGCCACCACTATCTCTGTTTATCTCGTGGAATATCGTTCTCATCCCCCGCAATTTTCCGACTACGCCGTTGAATCTCACGTCTCTCCGCGCACTACCGCGCCGCATCTTCTTATTTTTTATTCCTCCTCGTGGCACCGTGATAAGAACGCGCACGTGCTTCAGTGCACACCCTCGAAAGGCCGCCACCCTTGGCGAGAGGATGACGGGTGGTGACCCGTTCGCGCAGGGAGTAAATGTCTTCCAGGATATAACTGAGATTCTTCAGATACTCTTCCTCGTGCCTTCCGCGACCTCATATTTAGATCTTTAACCTCCTCGCGTGACGTAACATGAAAATTACTTCGATTCAAAATAATAATGTACAAAATAGAAATGGTAGACTTCTTTTTTCATGTGTGACAAAATACGACGAACACAATTGGAAAAAATGTATTTCACTGTTACACGGCTAAAGTATTATTGCAGAGTAAAGTAGGGAACAAGGTTATACTTATTTATATTCAAGATACTCAGCTTCAATTACTCGTTTGTACTCGGGACGCTGTCGAACAGTGCATCGGCAACTTTATCGCAGCGTACAGTTGGATTCTTAAAACATACATTTGTTCTTCGCGCGGACCATTCATTATATCGATTATATTGCATTGAAATGTAAGTTATGGGTACCATAAAGTGCCGTTCGTAAAAACAGCGCGTTCATTTCGCCAGTTAATGGACGTGGAGCGCGCGGTTTGCTCGCCGTGATTTTACAGCACGCACTAATACACCCACACACACGCGCGCGCGCACACACACGCACACTATAGACGCGCTCCTGATTTCACACAAGACTCTCGACTCGCGCGCTGATATTGTGCGGTATCTCTTATCTACTGACGTAAAACATCGTTATTCTTTAAATCGCACCTCCAGGAATCGTTTTGTGTTACACAAACGTATCGTTGAATTATTAGAGCCGGCGCGCGCACTGCGCAGATCGGTCATCGCGGTTTTCCTCGTGTAAAACACGCGGCCGATCGCCCGCTCGCTCGGTTGCGTGAGCGTTGCAGCGTTACTGTAAACTCCTGTACGTTTCTCGGTTCGTCCTGTGTCGAGTGTACACGATATAACCAGCGTCGCGTGACGCTTCGCGTTGTAGTCGATACACCTCGCAGTGAGTGAAGACATTAAATAACAAAGCGCGTATCGGTACGCACGTCGACGCGAAGTCCGATTCCCAAATGCGACAACGTGGAACGCGGCAAAACACGTCGTCTTCCTCGTATCTCCTCGGCACATAATTATGCATCAGGCGAATCCCCAGTGTGCAAACGTCGCTAATCGTAATCGTTGCACGATGTGTGCTCTGAAAGACTAAAGACGACAATCGAACTCTTCGAATGATCGAAGAGTGATGCGCTGAGAGGATCAAAAGTAGGGCTTCAATATTTCTTCGGACCTCACACTTTATCCATGCTTAGTCTTTTCGCTTTACCAATGGGTCATATGTTTTTCCCTCTATTAGTAATAAGCAATTCAATAAATAGCTCTTTTAGTATTTAAAACACACTGACTATCACTCCACTTATTACCGTCGAGAGAAATATGTCCTTCCAAGAACCTCAGTGTGACATCAAAGTCTTCATCCCTTTGACGACAAACATAAAACTTTTAATTTTGTGCCTAAAACTATATTATATTAATGTATTTATTGAAATGAAAGTAAAAAAAAATTTGCACCTTTAAGAAGCAAAATTAATTAGATTAGATTAGGTTAAACTACACGGAAAAAGGAGATTTGGTGCACCTAACAAAAAATATTTAGTTGTAAGCAAATAGCTGCATCATTCTACATATCTTTGTATGATAGTTATGTGTATGGTTGATTTGACTTACTTACTTTAGTGTGTCAACTACATCAATGAAGTTGCGCGTGATCTGGTTGTGGCAACCAGAAATTAGTAAGGGAATCATTTTGCATAGACAAGCTAAATATCGATATAGTTGCATTAATCAATGCTATATTGCAAAGCAGCGATGTTAGAAAACAAAAGCAATTCACTACGCGCACAGTTACACTGAGAGAAAAAAAATAGTTGGAATAACTATAATCTCACTATATTTTATAGTTCGTTTTGGCCTTAAACATATATTTATAGTTCATCTAAACATGAAGATATAGTAGAATGAACACAGATTTATAGTCACCATCTTATTACTCTATATATATGGTAAAGCACCTTTTGGGAATATAGTTACATGTACCTATATTTGCCAAATATTCCAATTGTATTGACTATATAAAATAGTTAATTTCTCTTACCATTCAATATTTGCCACCTTACCATATTTTTTATTTCAAATAATTATAATTCTTGGTAAAAATTTTGCACGGATCAGTTATACTATACTTATATTGTAAATATTACAAATATTATGGTAACATTTACTATAAAAATTATATTCCTAACTATAATATTTTTACTATGCCATTATAGTTTCAAATATCATACATTTTTCTCTCAGTGTAGAGATGTATACATGTGAAAACTGGTTCTGAGTGTATAAATATACATTTGTAGTTGCCGCGTAATGAGCCACGTTTGTATTAACCATGTGTTATCACTGCTGCAACATAAGTAACTCAGCCATTGCTCTTTGATTACAGCAACCACATAAATAGTTGTTTCGTATTTTACTATTGAATCTGGTTGGCACAACCAGATTTCTGTATGGATCAACCATATTGTTTTTTCCGTGTACAGTTTTAAAAAGATCTATTCTCTGCTTTTTATGAAATTTGATATAGTCTCAAATACTCCCAAACAGACTAGGATATCTGAATAGTCGAATGTCTGAATACTTGGCAACCCCAGTCGAAAGTAAAAGTGAAACGCAGCCACGTAAGCGGTTCAGTCGGCTGTTTAACGAACGCGAGCATGAAGGTGCTGAGGGTGCGTGAGGGTGCGTGAGGGTGCGTGAGGGTGCGTATTTACGTGTATATTTGGACGCGAGCGGCGTAATTCGGGGCATAATTTCTCGTTTGACCGTACGATTTATCGTCGTTGTCAATGCGTACATCAAACACGATAGTTTCCCGGCGGAGCGTGAGGTATAAAGCGAGCTCGTCATTTCCTTTGTAGAGACGTGTTGTGCCCGATGCTAAGTTTAGCGTATCACGGCTAGGCTGCCTTCAATAGTAAATGACACTCGGATGCAGTAGTTTGCTGTGTTGTAACGATGACGATTTGCGACGCGACGCGACGTTGACGCGATGCTTAAGGGAACAATGAAGCTCGATGCGTTATCTTTACGTGGGCGAGATGCGTTACGACGTCATTGATTTGCATTTAGTGCAACGGCTGGGATACGCGCGTACACATACACACACGACAGACACACGACAGCCGCAGTCGATCGGGGGTATGTGTCGGAGATGCGTTGTGGATTAAGTAAACAATTTCGCGAAAACACAGATTTCGCTTTGTTTTCGCCTGCTGCTCTGATTTATTTACGGTGTTTGTTCACGACGATTTGTCAGTTTCGTCGTAAAGCGAGCACGAAATATTTAAAAGTTCGGGACCGCGTTGTGCGTTGCGTATTACACACACAGACGCGAATAACGAGACCTGAAAGTAACGATGATAATATAAAATACATTTATTTTATAAATTTACATTACGCTCCCTCTCCCCTCCTTCATACTCCTCCCCGTCGGCCCTTCCATAAATGAAAAAGAAGAAAAAAATATTACATGCGTGTATATGATCATAAAAATATCTCCAAATATAATATTGCGCTTATTATTTTTGGAAATGAAATATTTTAAAATCGTCATGTCTCGCATGCGAAAAATTTCCTCGAATTCCGGTAACTTAATATACAGTTAATGCACCGTTAAATCAACGATACAAATAAACATAATCCGACTGGGAAATTCGCGAACGCGCAGCTCGGCACTTTATAAAATCGCCGCCTTCCCCTCTCTCTCTCTCTCTCTCTCTCTCTCTCTCTCTCTCTCTCTTTCTCTTTCTCTCTCTCTTTCTCGTCGAGTCTCGTTCCATTTTTGATACCCGACTCCCTCGGCTCCGTCTGACACCGCGTAATTATGACATCTAAACGATTTACGATGGAGGTGTGACGGCGAGGGAGAGCTCCTCCTCCGGCGTCGCGACGCCGCGCGTACAAGCCGCATCACCACCGCGACGCGGACCTCGAGGAAGGGTTGAGCGTGTCCGGTCGGGAAATAACTTTCTTACCTACTTACGCCTTCATCTCCTGGGGACCGACTAACTGCGCGAAACTCCTCGCTTCCTATCGCATTGTGACGTCGCGGAAGGCGTCGCGTCGCGTCGCTTGAGTTTCTTGTTTCGCGTTCGACAGACCACGACCTCCGTGAAGTTTCGACTGGCTAAAGCATGTTCTCCAAGTTTCGATGATCGCCAAGATTAGGAGGTGCACGGTGTCTTCACCGGAAGCGAGACTCTCTCTCTCTCTCTCCCTCTCTCTCTCTTTCTTTCTTTCTGTTTCTCTGTTTCTCTGTCTCTCCCTTTCTCTCTCCTTCTGGGGAGTGGCAGAACCGCGAGTTGATGTCCAGGGGCGATTTCTACCCCCTCGGCTGCGCGCTTTTATTTAATTGTAACGAACATTTCAGCGTCGTCTGTGTCGCACAGACTGGGGCGCGCGAGAGCGTCGGCGATATTATTAATCGCGGACGGCAATAACCTCGACGGGGCAAAGCAACAACCGCGACGGCATTGTATGCCCGACGGTCTTTAATTAAATATTTATGATATTAATTCCAGTTTTCATTCGTGCAATTAAAGTCGAATAAATATATAGGTTGTCGCGCAGACGGGGTACTGTCCGGCGCGTTGTCAGTATTGTCACTTTGGCCTCCGCGCCAACGGGATCCTTTTATCGGTCCCTCCGCGTCGGATAATGAAATATGGATTGTTATAGATAATAAAACTTACGGAGCGCACACACGCGCGCGCGAATTACAGCACCGTCGCGCTAGCTAATTAAGTTAATAACGCGAACATATAAATTGCCGGAGCCGGCTGCAAATATATAACGCGGCAACTAAGCAGACGGGGCGTGAGGGAAAGCAGATCTTGAAAAAAAACAAACAGTCGTATCTCGTTAACTGGTTCGATCAGCAGAAGCGAGTTCTACATAATGTGATATCGCGTGGCGTGACATCAGCGAGATAACTGATATCCATGGTGCCGGTCAGCAAAACAAAAAAACGACGTCAGATTAAGAATAGTTGCATTTAAAGGCAGCGGTGTATTGATGTTTTAATAATAACATTAAGAAGTATAAGCGGAATCGGGTTACGGATTTATAGATGTGCTCTTGGTTATAATAATAGAGAGAATGGCGGATGAATATCGTGTATGCTGTATGTATATCGATATATCGGAAACACGGGACGTTATTTCGGTGATAGTTTCGCGGGAGCAACGGCGTCCGAAACAAACGAGTCGTCAATATTTTCTCCTCTTTAGAGGGGAGTGATTGCGATGTCATATGATTGTTTAACAAGACGACTCGTCTATTTTTTATCTTCTAATGGACTAAAATTGCGACTCTACGATCAGAGACGATCGTAAGCAACGCCTGCAGAAGAAAGAGAGAGAGAGAGAGAGAGAGAGAGAGAGAGAGAGAGAGAGAGAGAGAGAGAGAG
>NW_022639458.1:2439391-2471718 GCF_010583005.1 Odontomachus brunneus
AGAGAGAGAGAGAGAGAGAGAGAGAGAGAGAGAGAGAGAGAGAGAGAGAGAGAAAGCTTAGTCATATCTTCGATCGAACTAACGCACAGTGCAATATTTTAAGATATTCCTGATCAATATTCCAAATCATGTTCCAAATAAAAATTTATAACAATTTAATCGAACTGAACTAGTTCAATTGAGTTTGATTAAAGTGAACTAGTTCATTTGTTGTATATCAGATTCTGGTAGCAATTCTATGATATCATTAAGTAAATTTGTAATATTTTTACTCGGAATTTTATGAAACTTTGATAAATATGAATAAGAAAAACTTTTTTATAATATTTTTTACATTTTTTATCTGCTACACATTTCCTAACATAACATTCTCTGTACTTCAAAATAGACTTAATCAAGACACATGATATCGATTTTGTCCTACAACCCGCATAAATTTCCACAACTTCTTTAAATTGTAAAATAAACTAACGAAAAAAAAGATTTAAATGCATCTTCAAAATTTTCCTGAGGAATACCCGGAAGTATAATCAAATAAAATCTTATCGGAAAATTATGACAGTGAAATCCCACTTCCTTCTTAATGATATAATTCTATATTAAAACAACAATTTCAAAATAACAGTTTTACCAAAAAGGAAGAAAGTATTATAAAATATTATCTTATCGACATATATCACTTGAAGTGTCGTAATAAATTAGGTAAAGATCATTCATCATGCACATACAAAATTTGATTTTTGGCCAATTTTATTTAGATTCTTACACTGTGCGACGCGCGAATAAGAGCAAGCGCGAGTAAGAAGCCAGCCGTGCGTGGAAATCGCTGCGCCACATGTCATATCGATAATCGTCGGTCTTTCTGCGTAAGAGAGACCGGTCGGGGGTTGTCGACTTGGGGTTCGCGCACGAGTGTCGCCGTACATACATACGTGGGACACGCAATCTCGCTAGCGCGCCGGCTATTGTTTATTCGCGGCACATGTGCAACTTGCACCGCGAAATGCGAATGCTCTCTCTCTCACTCTCTCCCCCTCGCGCATATATGTATGTGTTTGTGAGTAGGTATGCATACGCGTGTGACGAACCGTATTTTCTAGCATGTTATACGCCGGCCGTCGTATTCGACGGCTTGCGGAGCACGCACGTATGCGCGCATTATCGAGCCGGTGTCGCACGAGCGCCAAATGTCCGGCGTTACGCTGATAACCGTGTTCAAGGCGAGCTTGCCAAGATCGTACACCTGTCACGAGTTTTCTCCGTGCGCGCGCGCGCACGCGAACGCGTATATTTTCGCGAACGTTCGAATTTCGAAGGTATTAATTTCCAACAACAGCCGAATGTGTGAAGTTATCGCGGGAGAAATCGTCGCACAATGTTGTGAAGAGGCTATTCTATAGAAAAAAGTCGTTTTATGAAACGCAACATAGAAAGTTTTTCTTCATAAAAATCAAAATGTCTGAAATATGATAAAACGCACAAATAACACAAATTTTTATCAAATATCAACCCTAGTTTCAGAAATTGAAGCGAATCAAAAAAATTGTCATGTAAATAAAATCGTATCTATATTAAAGGTTTATATTCTTCATAAATTAGTACTAAATTAACACTAGACAGTTAAATTTATAGTTTAAAAATACCTATTCATTAAGCTTCTAATAAACTAGTATCGGTTCTCATATATTTTGATACTTTGCATATATGTACATTATAATCTAAATTATTAATAAATTTCATAAAAAGAACAAAAATGTTTAGTTATGTCACGTATATTGAGTTAACTGTATTAATGTTGATATATATTGTAATTCGAAGGACATACACAGGATGGGTCCTAATGCGCACGCGCGATAGAGCGGTTATTAACGTTATACTAGACTCAACATTGGGAGAACGACTTTTAGAAGTTGAAAAATATTGGCAAAGTTACTGATGTGATAGAGAAATGGTTATCCAAAGTGTATTCCAACCAAAAATATTCGACGAAATACACACGTTTGACCCTACTTTCGGAAATCGATTTATAAAAAGTCGAAAATTATTTTAAAAATCTTGAGACTGTTACTCAGTGGGCAGAAAAACGTTCTCTTAAAGCGTGTCTCCGGCAATAATATTCTATGAGGTAATCTAGACTAGCAGGGCCGCTTCTTGTGCTTACACAGGTTAAATTCCAATGCACATGCGTGAAAAAGCGATTTTGTTATCAACGCTACGCTAGACCTAACCTTCGGAGAGCGACTTTTAGAAGTAGGAAAATTATTTTAAAGATAAGAAAGTTACTGAGGCAACAAAAGAACGTTCAACCACAAATTACACGAAATAATGTTTTCTTGTGTCACGTGCGTTGTGTTAATGTTGTAAGTTCGTTGTATTAATGTTGTAAGTTCGAAGCATTATTACTTTTATTGACTCTGTACTGTTGATTCAACCTTACCTTTCTTATATTAGTTTGTTCATCTAACTTAATTTTTATTCGACTTGATTGCAGTTTGTACCACAAAACTTAACTCTGAGACTCAAATCTTTTTTTACCCAAATCTTTTTTCTGTAATCTTACGTAATTGTTTCAAACATTCGTCGTTACTTTCACTTTGTATCATACTCGAATTAAATTTGTTTTTACTTGGAATTATATACTCATCACTTTGTCATTTGATCGCTCGTTGAATATTTTACGTTCCGCATGATCTCTTTTAATCGATTTTATTTCCCAGTGTTCACAAAATCGTTTGGGACCGTCATTAGTTTCGCGTTATGATATTTGAATTCGGTAGGTTTGCGCTTTGAATTATACATCCGCCAGTCGTCATTCGATTCATCATTGAATGTTTTAACGTTCTGTTGACGACTTGGATAAAATTTACATGAGATCTGTATATGTATGCAAACCGCTGGTTAACTCCGTTGTGTTTTTCGCTACATTATCTACCTTGCAAATGGGTTTCTTAGGATATAGTATACGCGTATAATTATCTTGAATTACCAATAATGTACGTACATTGGGAACACGGCAATACGCGCGCCAAAGTATATTTGCTCGCTGGCTATCTAATGGAATTAAATACGGAAGATGCGAGGTATGTCAGCGGGGAAAACAGTTATGCTTAATGGTACGGCCGATAACGGTATTTAAACTAGGCTTACTAGCGCTCAACATCTGTTACGAGTTTTCTCCGTGTGCGAGTGTATGTGTCCCTCCATTCGATATCCTTATCGCCATATATCTATTACACGAAAATCGTTGCGTCACGTCGATTAACTCCCGCAGGGCCGTGAACGATGACTCAGTTTGATATTATAATTAATCCGTATGCGTAGTCTTACTTTGTTGACAACGTTTAAAAAAGCGCTTACATATCGCTGACGCGTCCAAAAGGACCAAATCGAAAACAAAAAAAAACGGGACGTAATAGACAGACAAATCAAAAACAAAAAATTTCGCGGAGCGTGTAATTGCAGCGATAAACATTACACGCAGAAATTACTGGGTACACCTGGCGGGAATGTTCACGGTGTATTCTCAGATAAACGCAAATTATCGAATCACGCATTATCGATTTTCATAGCACACAGAAGCGTTCACAGATTCACGACCTAGTTGCACGAAAATAGTGCACGAGCTGATATCAAAGCATAAAATAAAACACGCGATTGCACTTGCAGCTATCGGATCTTCGTTGCAAATGCACGATCTCTCTCATTCACGTCGAAGAAACGCCGCCGAGTGACGATAGCCGTTCGTTTATTATTGGACGCGTTTCACACGCAGTTATTCCGCTTACTCCGATGTCATGCGAACTATAACGCGGAAACGGGCAGAACGTGTTCCTCGAGCACCGTCTCCTACGTTAGATCGCACAGTAGGCGTTGCGCACGCGGCGCAAGAAGTCCGCATGCAAATTTCCCAACGGCAAATATTGCGCTTCCAGTCCGACAGAGTCTCGAGGGCTCGTCGTTTACGGGTGATACGAATTCGCGAGCGGTATAGGAAGCGCGAGGCGAGAGAGAAAGAGAGCGGCGAGGGAGAAGGGAAGAGAGAGAAGGACAGAGAGGGGGGAGAGAAAGAGAGGAAATAGACGAACCGTAGAGCTTCCTAAGCACACGCACACGGGCGTGCGCGCTCGCGCTCGCATATTTTCTCGTAATCCGTGGCATTGCGTGTTTCGATAACACCGCCGGCCGACCGACCGACCGACCGGCCAGCCGACAACGGTATTTTATGGTCTCGCACCTTCTCGCCTGTCTCGGGTTCTTCCTTTCAGCGCCGATATCTCCGCGTTTGCATTTACGTTAAGGTCACCGCCCACGCGTGTGCAATACTGATGACATTGCTGCGGTATCGGCGATCGGTGACGCGATACGCACAATTTTCTGTTATCGCGCGCTCCTTTAAGCTTCTTTACGCGTCCGCGATACTATCTCGCAGCGTTAACCGGTGAAATTAGCGATTCGAACGAACTGGCGGCTTTGCGAGCTCATTGCGCACCCGTTACACGGTGAATCTATATAATATTACGAGAGAGAGAGAGAGAGAGAGAGAGAGAGAATTCGCCGCCCGGCAATTGGCGATGCGCTCGTATCCTAGAGTCCTACATTTTTTTAAACTGGTTTAACATTTAGGAAATGTCGAGAATATATATAGGGGTGGAAAACTATCGATGGCACTATGGATAACTATCGATAGTTTACACTATCGATGACTATCTGTAGTTTAAAACAAGTAATCGATGATTCTTGATTCCTTTTCTTCATAATTTCACGTTGAAATAAAATTTTGCGATAAAATACTTTTAAATTGTTTTATTAACAATTCAAATTTGTTTCTTTTGCTTAAATTAACAAATAAATATGTTTGAAAAATATATGTCTACAAGTGGCTTAAATATATGGGCAGCTATAACAGCGCGGCAACACCGTGAACTATTTTTTTATGTAAAATATAAAACTGTTTAATTAATCTTATATAACTATCTACTACCAAGTGAAACCGAATCAACTATGATAAAATAATAAGAAGGAAAGGAGGTCGAAATTGGGAATACCCAAATAAATGAGTACGGTCATTTTACCAATGCTTTGTTTTTAAATATCAGAATTGTCGAGAACTTTATCGATAGCTGTCAATAGTCGCATTCGATAACTACTACAAGTTATCGATAACTACTGAAATAGAATATCAATAATTTTCCACTTCTAGTTAAAAATCTTTAACTCTCCATAGATATACAATATTACGTCTATGTGTGTGTGTATGTATGTATATAAGGAGAGGATCCTTCGTTAAGGATTCGGGAAAATCTCAAAATAACATGGATTTGTTTGTAAATTTTGATTTTATTGTTAATTATATATCTTATAGCTAAGGCTTTTTTTATCTCGGGGAAAATGTGTTGAGGAATATTGTGTTTCAAAGTTATGATAGTTCGAAGTCGCCCGAGCCTACAGATACAGATTGTACCAAAAAATATGACTATATGCGGAAAGTTAAAGTCACTGGAATGTCTAATAAACTGTGAAAATTAAAAGAAAGTTTCACCTGCAAGTCCATTGAAAGTCTTAGAATTCTTGAAGAAGCGAATGTCAAGAATGCGTCAAAAATTACGCGGAATCTTCAACGCGATGTAACGCAGACATGTCATAAATTAATATGTAACGCGCGCGCGCATCTGGCACTATTACACGTATGTCGTTGATGCAAGACGGAAAATCTCCAGCTGAAAAATTGACGAAATCGCGGACGTTTTTCAAGACGATGTGACACGACGCAACGTGTTAACAGGGAAATCACATTTTTAATGGCGTAACGTGATCGTTTATCGGTAACATTCCACATATTGCCAAAGCGTAAAAATATTGTATCGACGAGGGTGCGCACCGGTTTTATTGTAAATCGCGGCTGTATTTAATCCGCAATATCGTATTCTACATACCTAGCGTGCTGGTGATGAATTCCTTGCATTACTGGCGTTTTGCCATCAAGTTATGTAACGCGTACGTGTGCCGATGCGCAACACATTAACCGCTAACGATACGTTACGATCAATTAATAGAGTACCTTGTAATATTCGACCAGCCGTCGATAATTTCTCCGCGCCAAAAAATTCTCATTGAAACTGACATGACTCGGCTGTTTTTCCATTTTTTTTATTTTCAATGAAGCACGATCGGTTATATTTTAACAGGCTATTTTCAATATCTTTCGCGCATAATGTGAAAAAACAACGCATTTCATAAGACGTCATTGTAAATACTTTAAATTTATAATTTCCTTTTAAATTTTTATTTATGCGTAAGTCAGTATATAATGCTAAACAAATGAATAATTCATCAGGGAATAATAAAATTCGCTTGAACCGATTGAGTTTTCAAGACATGACAAGAGAAGTGTACCTCTTATCTAATGTTTCAGCATTTTCTTATTCAATTTAAAAAGTATTATCCAAAATTAAATATACATTGAGAAAAAAATCTGTGAAAAATAAAAAAATATTCCATGAATATTAATAACGTATTTATTTAAATTAAAAAATTTTTTTAAAGAAAATAAGCAATTGCTTTCATGAAAAGCAACGGTTTTAGAAATATATGTCTCTTTTTTCATTTCAAAGAAATTTTTCTAAATGTAAAAATGTAAAAAATATAACAATATCAATATAAAATATGTATATTAATACAAGAAATACGTACTCAACGTGTACATATTTCTTATTTTCCGATATGTTTTTTTCTTAGAATTGAGAAATACACTTTCTGCTTGCTTGTTGAATATGATAATTCCGGATACAATCTATGAGATATAGGTTGCAGGAGCGTGATGTGAACACGTAAACAGTTATAATATTGAAAGGGCGACGAAAACAAAGGCGACATTAGTTCATGTTCGTCAGTATTTAGTCATGCTCTCTAAACCATTCTAACTCCGATACGATACGAGCACTTGTATCGATCGTAAACGCAGCATTGCTTGATACCATAAACCCACATCGGTACGTTTGGTTCCTGCATTAAGCACGCTACCAGTTCTGTTATGTTTTCATCCATCAAAGCATTTGTGCGAAAGCTACTGATTTGTTGTCGCCGGCATCTCGGCGCTATTGTGCGCGGTTACTTTCCGTAACCGGTAATAATTGCACCTTCAAGAAACATCAAATATATACGTAGGTATTTAATTAAAGACTTATCGTTTCAAGTCACCTTATTCTGCGCATCGTTTAGTAACACGAAAAAATTGTATTAACGTATTGTGGGCAATTTTACTAATGTATTTTACTAATTACTAATGTATTTTGGGCAAATATACATAGATATATATATATATATATATATATATATATATATTACACACACACACACACACACACACACACACATATATATATATATATATATATATATATATATATATATATATATAATCAAAAAAGAGAAATATAGCAATGCGCGACTTTCGTATACATGTTCGTTATACATTATAGAAAAGTTCGTTCTCTGCACAAATTATAAATAATGTAATAACCGTTGTATACACTCCGTCTGCTGCGCCATACGAAATAATTCAGTAAAGTGTATTAGATCACGTTGAATTATACAAACAACGATGGTATCTGTCCGGTGCAACGGAGATAAATAGTTCATCCGGGTAATAACCAAGTCCGCATCGAACGTAAGCGGCTATAAATACCGACTGTCTTACGTACGTATGCGCTGGCGGTGCCGATGTTAGTTGATACCGCGATTGTATCATACTGATTATAGTGTAACGCCGAGTCGGCCTGCATTCTGCTCTCCAATTGCAGCGGAAGCGATGGATAGAGCGAAATGAAATGGAGAAAAATAAAAAAAAGAGAAAAGAAAGGAAAGAAAGGACGGGAGCCAGGCAGCGAAAGTTCCCAGGTGATTGGTCGTGGGAAATATCGCGGTTAGGAAGAGACTGATAAAATGGATCGATGAGTCGATATATAACGGACGGAGGATGAGGAAGAGCGGAAGGGGAGAAGGAGAGTATCGTGCGCGGCTAGTGTGAGAATTTATGTGGATATAAACAGACGAAAGTTTCGCGGGGATATGAATGGCGGTGCAGCTCATCGCGCGCGGCGCGGCACGACGCGACGCGTGTACGGAAAACAGAAAGAACAAACAGGACCGCGCGCGCGAGCGCGCGTTGATCGCCGATATCGGAAAAATTAACGGGCAAAAGAGCGGAGTGACAGGCCATTAAATTGAAATCAGCGATCCGATCGAAGTCAGCGGGCGTCACTTCGCGAAAGTGCGCCGCGCGTCGTTTTTAATCGAGAGGGCGGCTGTTTAAATATAAACGGGTATAAGCTGCGGCTCTCTCGTCCGGGCCGTCGCGTTTGAAAACTTAGAAAATAGAATATTAAACGTATTCCTAATAGACACGTTGATTATTGAAAGGATATGATGTATCTGCGCCAACGTGTCGCGTGTTATATACGACGCCGCAGAATACGAGAGAGAGAGAGAGAGAGAGAGAGAGAGAGGGAAAGAGGCAGAGTGTATTTCGGGGTGGAAATTGTGAGAGTCTTTTGACGTTGTTAGTCGTGAACGACTAACTCGTGATCTCGTGAAAACGAGATTAAGGGTGTATGAAAATGCCTATACCTTGAAAATGAAACAAATTTTTTTAAATTAGAGTTTAATCTATATTACACCTAAAAGTAATTATAAACTATTTAATTGTCATTCAGTCCGAATCAAAAGTTGTTCCACTTTGAAATACAAGCCCAGCAAAGATAATGATGTCGAATGACGCTTTAATGATGCTTTATTGATGTTTCTCAATAATACGTTATTAATACGTCAGTTGCCGTCATTCTACCACTTGGGAGTATTTTATGTTTGCTATTATGGAAACGTACGATGCTGTTGTACGACGTTGCTATCTTTCTAAAAGAAACTTAATTAAGCAATTAAGAACAGTGATAAAAATCTCAATTTTTGTATACATGTATTTTAAGTTAGAATAGTAAGACTACTTATCGAGACTCTTAAAAGTTGCAAGGAGTAGCAGCATTTATGTGATTTACGATGAACAATTATTTGATCGAAGAAGCAATGAAATTGCTAAATTTAATAATTTACGTGCAAACTGACTGATCGCGCTCGATCTCGCTCAAACTTGCGAGCCATGAATTGTTTCCGTTGCTCTGCCGCTCTAATGAATCTTTACGGGGTGGAATGTGACCCAAATGATGCCGAATTTGAGCGTTGACACTGAGGGACACCGGCGATCGAAAGCCTATCAACACTGAGGACTGAATCGCGTATGTACGCGCGCATCGCACAAATGCACACCCTTCCAACCCCTAATGCCAATGACCTGCTCGCTTATAGGCACAAAGTCCTAGCTATATCCGACCGTCTGTATGTTGCCTATTCTTAGCACGAAGAGCTCCATATGCATACTATATCCAACGTACCGCATGTAAACGTGTGTACTCTTACGTGCGCAATGCGCGAAAATACATCGGCCCTGCGGGAAACCCAATAATTGATGTAACGCGTGTTTTCGTGACGTCGCGCTGCAATGGACGACCGATCAACCACAAAACTTGTCATCTTCCGTAAAAGATCAACACGGAAATTTTATCTGATTGTTGAACGCAGTAACGCGCTCGATCGTTTAACATTTGTGACGTCTCTTATCTTGAAAAACGCAGATAGCGAAGAATTGTACAGATGTTAGATCGATTAAACAATCTTTTCCCATAAACACTGAACAGATGTTGATATCGAAAAATATGGATTAAATAGAAATACACTGATAAATAAAATGTATATTTTATGAAGAAATTTTTAACCTAATATATATCCAAACAAATATATTTCTTTAGCGAGATGCTCTTATATATATACATATATATACATTTTAACTTCCTTTTAATTTTAAAAGAATTCTTTTAAAATTAAAAAGAAAATATTTTGAAGAAGAAAACAACTCCAGTTGCAAAATGTCATTTTTCCTATATTATTTATATAGTTATATACTTTAAATAGAAACTTTTATCGAAAGAATATTTTTCTTTTAATGAATAAAAGAATGAAAAAAAGTATTTCAAATACAAAATTATCATATTAATAGTGTAATAATAATAGAATAAAATAGAATTGCGCTTAGAATATTTTATTAAATATTTTAGTAAATTTCGAACACTGCATAAACAACAGTTGACAGTAAAAATAAAAAATAAATGAATTATAAAAGATATAAACGAAAAATTGCATCTTATTTTATCTTATTTTTATTATTATGTAGATTATATCTTATTTTATGTGCACTACAAACATAAAAGAAACCAGTTACGATTTAAGAGACCGGTTTGCCGATTTCGACAACTCTCCCCTATATACAAGTTTGTTCAAGAACAAACTTTCATATGAGTGTGTTTAAGTCAAAATTCTTTTCCGAACTTCAGACAAAGTCTTTATTCAACGAGTGGATTTTGCCTTCGCGCTCTATGCCGCTCCGCATTTCGTGCGAGTTGCGAAACCGCGCGAAATAGTCGCACGTTGCCGCGCATCATTACGCGCGTCACAATCATGTTTCGCGGTTCATGAAAGACGCGGTCGTAAGTCACACAGGCAGCAGGAAGAGAACCGTCAGGGCCATTTGATAAGCAACCATGTTCATTATTGCACATTAGCCCAGTTATCGTCACGTCCTCTCTTTACCTCCTACTTCTGGCTCGCTAACGTCTTTGCCGCGTCCAGCGGCGCGAACACGGATTCTACGCTGTGCTCTATACGTTTCCAGTCGCGTTAATTCGCACGTGTGTCACGACCAGCGAGGTGTTATATTTACGTTGAATTGTTCACCTTCAAAATACTCCGTGGACGACCCCGAATTTTTTAATGTGCGCACTTATTTAGGCGATTTGACGCGAAAGTCAATATTATTGTCATTGCAAGTGTGATTATCACACAACTGTATTCATTTGATTTTCAACAATACTCGGCGACGAGTCGCGCAAAATGATGGCCTTTTTCGAAGATAGAAAAAAAGAGAGAGATATAAAAAGGAAAGAGAAAGAGGACGTTGGCCGTATATTTGCGCGGTGCCGGAAACCGCCCCGAATTAAAAAAGAAGACATAACAAAGAGTCCTTTCTTCGCGGGTCGTCTTCCACTTTTCCTCCCGGAGTCTCCGTGAAAGGTGGAGCGTCGTAAGCGCTGTCCTCTTTCTCATAAATTTGTTTTTCGTGTTCACGGTTTACCTTCGCGTAAAGATAGATGCGCTACATAGGGCAATTTACGAGAATAATAGAGGTTAGGGCTATTCGAGAACTGACAAGCCATTTTACACGGAGATAACGGACGTGTTGTAGCGTTAGACACTGTTCAACTTACTGTATGCAATTTTTTCCCAGTCCAGTTCGCGGCTAAGCACATAAACACGGAATTGGAAGTGAGTTATTTTGTTGCAACAACGCAAGTGTAAGACCTCAGTTTTCAATTAGTATGATTTGCGTACAAACGCGCATGTCTTATTGCGCTGTCAAAACAATCTCCACGCGTCGCGCGTCAATTAACTAGTCATCAACGAGTACATCGCCTCTCTCTTTCTCTCCCCCTCTTTCTCTTTCCCTCCCTTCCTTCCTCTCTCTCTTTCATTCTTTCTATAATGTTCTCAGTCATAATATGCTTGTAAATGCATAAGAATTTTATTTGGAAAATAAATCAAATAATGTGAAAAAAATATTCCTTTACGTAACGAAAGAGAAGCAAGAACACTTGATACTCCATACAAAAATTTTAAGATCAGTCGAGCTTATCTTTATGTTTCTCATCTTTATCTTCTCGTTGTTCTTATTTTTTCCGTATTATTTCCAATTATTAAAACCGTAATTTATACCGAGTATTTGTCTATAACGATATTTGTCCAGTGGATACCAGTCCACTATTTTTTTTTTTTTTTAAGAATTCTAGGACATGTATGTCTGTATAAGACATGCACGCATGCGAACATATATTAATATATAAATTCTGTTATAAAAACTTATTATACTAATCAGTCCAGCGTATCGAGGCAAAAATATCCTGAGTTGCGAAACAGTATATCTCTTTCGGATATATCGCGCTGCTGGTAACATTTAAAAAGATTACTTTTAAAAATAATAAAACATGCTAGCAAAAGCCAGATGTGTTACTAAGCTTCAAGAGTGTGCAATCTACTTCGCACAAAAAAATGAAAAAATGAAATAGCAGATCAACCATACAATTACATCTTGCAATTAACACCCGCTGTGAATCCGCCGATCACAGCTCGAGAAGGTTCTCTACCTAGTGCGCCCAATTAAACAGTCACTCGGAGTGACTCGGGCGAGCGCTCGGATCTATTCGCACACGTGGCTCTACGTGGTAGCGCGTTTGGTGCTTCCAAGGTGGGAACGAGTCTGCTCCTGCTCGTCGTAAGAGTCAATAAGGTACACATGCCGAAAAGGGGTAGTCGCAGGGAAACGTGGCGTTTAATGAAAACAATCCTAGTTTATAATCCACAATAAGTCTTGTGGCGCCGCCCTCATCGTTGCCGAATTGCTCTCACCTCGATTCGGGGGTGCAGAAGGAAGCGGCGGGAGAGGACGCCTTGGCTTCCAGCGGGAGTGAATTGGCGGATACGTTCCACGAGATGACACAAGTCGAGAGGAGGATGGGTTAACGCAAGCTCTGGTAAGGGTTGAAGAACTGGTGAGGGTACGTGCGCGCGGAAGAGAGAGACTGCCGCGACACGGTAGGGAACGGATGGCGACGAGGAGAACGACTGTCACGCGAAATGAGGTGCACGGTGGCGAAGAGGCAAGACGGGGGTGGAAGGACGCGAGCCCCTTCTCGGAGACTATTAGCAGTTTAGCTTCTACAAAAGCCTTCTAATTGTACATGAAATTTGCTCAGCGGAAGAGAGAGAGAGAAAGAGAGAAGCCGCTACTACGGTCTACGCTACTACGCGACAATATACCTCCTTGCCACGACGTGGGAGAGAGAAAGAACGAAAAAGAGAAAGAATGTGTATGAGAGAGGGAGATTAGGAAAGAGGGAGCATGAGGGAAGAGGGAGCACGTGTCGGTGTGTGCCGGAAGGGGCTGATGGCGAAGGAGAAACGGAGTCGGTTCATTCCTCGGGCGTTTGTTAATTTGCCACGCGAGCACATTATGGGGCCGTTTGGTCGTCTCTGCAAACAGAAATGAGAAAAGTCGACGGGGTGGTTTCGTAGCTTCGTAGTGAATATGGATGTCGCCCGGTGTCTTATTGTCAGCGCGATGAACGCAGAATGCGACAGAGTCAATGAACTCCAAATTTTGTGACCGAAGAAGAGTTTAAAGTGGTACTTTTCTTTAAAATAGAGTCGCCTTGAGGTCAAAGGATATTTTTTATCGTACAAATATGTATCCAAACCGCGTCATAAAATACACTGAAGAGAAGTATTCAACGAATAATGGAAAAATTTATTTAATCTGTTTCTCTCATAAGTCACGCCACATCGAGCGCAATGTACAGCTGTATGAATGCAATTTCTGACAGTTGTTGCAAACGTTCCATTATTATTACTGCGAGACTCGCCGTTGTGGATCGGCGAGAATGCGTCGAGCGCGAAAGAAAAGGCGCTCTCCGGATTCAGATTTTTCATTAAGGAGACGTCGACTCAGCTATCCGGTTGCCCTACCCTACAGGGGGTGCAAAACGGGAGCCAACAGGCGACGGCAAGAGGGAGATATAGTCCCTGCAGCCTCGCGGTATAATATGGTGGATTAATACGCGCAAAATCTGCCACCTAAAAGTTATTAATGACTGTCGAGGCACTGCCTCGCTCGACGACGCGTCAAAGATTTTATAAAAGAGGGGTTTCAACCCTCTGGACCGTCCAACGATGTGCCCCGTCCATTCTTTGAAACGTCGAAGGAAAGATGGTTGGGAAGTCAACGCAACCATTGAACGAGCAATCTTGTGTGTACGCGTGTCCCCCTGTATCTTAATTATTAAAACTATAAAATTGTGACAAAGGGCATTAAAAAGTGCTAAAATTTATTTCTATTTTGATGTTTCCGCGGTGGGAATATAAACACTGAAAAAAATTACTAACCATCAAGCCTGGATAATACACTGAGAAAAAAACACTTGAAAATTTTATTGTGAGATATGAAGTTTATTCACAAAATGTTACAAAAAAATAAACTTTATATTTTATAGAAATAAACTCTATATGCCACTAATAAATTTTCAAGTATTTTCTCTCACTGTAGTTACTAGATGTGTTAGTGAAATAGTTCTATCTAAACGTGTAAGTGAATATAATTAAGTAATTTGATGAGTATTAATAAGAAACTCCTTAGCAGAATTGTTCGTCTGTTGTTAAAACTTAGTGACTATTACCAATTTATGTAATACATATCGCCAAACAGTTTGTTAAATAATATCGTATTTTACATATCATATCTGGGCAATAAGCAGCATAAAATGCCGTCTGCGATTATAACGAACAAAATTGGCGCATCAGATATTCCGCGACAATCGACGACTTCTGATTGATTATCAATGTGTCTTTAATGAACTTCTTGATACAGCAGGTAGCTATCGATAACGACGGCGTCACTTGTGATTCGAGCGATTGTCGAATGAAATCGACCGAGTGGCCGACTGACAGAAATACGCGTCGTTTTCATTTTTAATCTTATCGCCGACACGGAAAGTCTATTAGGGCTGGTATCTGGCCATGCGTATTTTTGACTCAGTCGGACGACGGGCATGCGCCCGAATCCCGTCGACATATTCGATTGCAGAGCAGCTTTCGGTATCGTATTATTTAATGTGCCGATACAGTCTGCGAATTCCGGAATAAACGGGAAATGTAATTTAACGCACGTTGGGTGGGACGCCAAATAAATGTTCAACGTTGATGGAATCCAGAAGGGGAACTATCTACATGGGATTACAAATCGACGTAATCGATGTGTCGGTTGTCGACAAAAACAATTGATAAAAGATACATGTCTAGGTTTCTTCGGTGGAAAGAATTTTACTTGCTATTTTTATTTCTTAGCAAGAACGGAGATATTATTTATTGAAAGGGGAATTTTTTGTCTCGGTTTGGCTTTTTTGTAGAATATAGATAGCATCTGGAAACGTATTAGATTTCTAGGATCATCTATATAATTTATATTTGTTTAATATCTCGATAACTGTGCTTGAGAAATTATATTTTAAACATATTTTAAAAATTAAGCCACTTTGTTACATTTCAGAAGGACCATAGTTCGCCTAAATAAACGCGTAAACGAGGAGAATTATGTCAAGATAGAGGACAAAGATGGACGTAATTTTTTTGTAATTTCACACATACACACACACAATTAATAGTAAGGGTAATTATACACTTAATTAACTTAAACTACCCGGCATTGCTTGAGCTTCTTATATCTAGAATAGCTAAATTTAAATTATCACAAAGTGTCAAGGGGATGAAATTAGAGTAAAGAATGTTTAGATTTTATGTATCCTATATATTCCGCAAGGTTCTAGAGAGTTACTATGCAAAATTTGGTCCAGATCGGTCGAAGAGTTTCAGAGCTTAGTTTATAATTTAGGAGTTTATTAGGAACATACAGACAAACTTATTATTACATATATAAGATAATATGTTATTATGTTTTTAAAGTATAGCGCAGCGTGGTTGAGACGTAATCGGATAAATGTCAGCGAATATTTGTTAGACGTGGCAAATAACGTCGTCGCGCAAGACACATGTTACGGATTCCATGAAAATTTTAAAAAAGCATTATGTTAGTAAGTAACGCGGTGAATATCTGAATCGCACAATTGTATGGAGTCGCATAATGGACAGGAATGACTGACAATGGAGAAATAAGAGGTCGGAGCGAAGAAATGCCACATGTCACAGCGTACAGATTTAAGAATCAATAATGCATTTTAGAAAGGAAATTCAACGTATAAAACGTCACATTACAAACCTGATTTGCTTGATTTAAAGTTATTTATTTGTGTCTAAGACAAAGACGACTTCGTTCCATTGGAAACATAACCCTATTTTCATTCTTCGTCGCGGACGAGGCGTCTGGCATGCCGAGAGAAATTCATTTATTTCGGTCGGCGATCAATCCCACCAACCCCAGCCGATACCTGACCAAAAAGAAAGAAAAAATCTCTGTCTTTCGACAAGATGTTGGATTAAAATTCGCGTTCGCATCGAAAAGAAAAAAAAATGAGCATGCTGCGTGAGAAACGGGGTAAAAGCTGCCTCACGATTTGAAGAGCACCCTCAAGTTATCCCCGACTCATCCCCGGCAAGGAGATTGAACGCGAATGCCCGGGACGGAAAAAAGCCGACAGCGTAACAGAAACGATACGGAGTGCCTGACGAGGAGCCACGCTGGCGGCCGGGGCAGGATTTGCAAGGGGTTGCCAAAGGGGTCGAAACAGGGGGTGCAGATTTGAACAAGAGCTCGGTTGCTATGCAAATTGGAAAGATAATAATCGATTGTCGGAGGATGGTTGCGTTGATGGGCTCGCGGATGAGCGCGGCACACCTCCCCACCTGGAAAACACGCCGATCCCCTTCGCCCCCTGCTCCTCTTTTTCGCTGGCCCCTCCGGCCCACCCCCGTATCGCCCATCCCGATCTCCCTCAAGGGAAATTATATAGTCTGCCCTCGACGTACCCCAGGCACCATAGACCGTCAAATACCTTACCTGTCCCGTCTGCATTCATTCCCTTTCGTGTCTCGTTCCTATATCGGTAGTCCGAGAGTCAGGATGGACGTTGCGAATTTTTTAGACACCTTCGGCCGCGGCCGGATAATCGAGTGCGCGGCGATTGATACGTGTCGCAATATTTTTCCGTACGAAGTTACCGCGAGTGCCTTAGTGAGGGTGACTCGCAGCCGAAAGAGAGAGAGAAAGAAAGAAAAATTGTGATAGCAATCAGGTAGAATCGTGTCGCTGCACGAAAGACATCCCCATCGTTATAAATGTAGATAATAGCATTCTACTTGGTAATTAAATATCACTAACGTTTCATTAATGATTTATTTATTGTTTAGTATTAATTGTTTGTTTATTTTTATTTTAATGCACTATTGTTGTTACTTATGCTTTGGTTAATTCTATTGTATTAGTTTGTATTATATTTGTATTTGTTTGTATTGTATTAGTTTGATTTTTATTGTATCAGAAGGTGAGAGGGGAGAGATATAATTAGTTATTAACGTTTCCAATAATAGAAATTAATTTTCATATTATTATATATAATAAAGTTTTCTTTGCAGTAAGAGAAAAATACTTGTAGGTTTATACGTAAAATATAAAGTTTGTTTCTGTGAAGTAATGTTTATTTTTGCGAATAAACATGCCACAAATAAGCTCTTAAGCATGTTTTTCTCTCAGAATTTGTTGCCAAGCGCGTGTAATGTGGTAACCGTGCAGTCATTTTGAACGAACTTGCCTAGCGGTAAATTGACGGGGCAGAATTAATTAATCAACTGACATAAAAAATTGAGAAAAATAAGAGGCAGCGGACATTGTGACAAATGGTGTTTGTAGCTTCTCTGATTCATCGGAATAAACGGTGTTGTAATAAAATCAGCATTCGGATGTGGATGCGGGGGCAGATAGCGAGTGAGTTCGCTAATTGAAGAAAGCTTCTGCGTATCAATCATCCGTTCAATGGCAGTTCTTCTAGATTCCGCGATTGACCCAATTTCGCTATGTCGAGAGAGAGAGAGAGAGAGAGAGAGAGAGAGAGAGAGAGAGAGAGAAAGAGACGGAAAGAGAGAGAGAGAGAGAGAGTCATGCACAAAATTATGGATATTCTATGGTATATTGCATAAATTTGATCGAAACGATGTTGTTCTATTACGAAAGAAATTTGATCCTGCTTTAATATTTATTTTCCCCGAAATGAATTTCTCCTCGCACACGATACAATTTATTTAATAACATAATCGTATGAGTACAGTTGAATTGAGATAAATTTCAAAAAATAGTAAAAAACGAAGTAAAATTGAATGTTCTACGCAAAGTTCCGCTCTGCACTAATGAGAAATACAATATGAGAAATGCTATTAATTAAAAAGTAAAATAAGTTGAAATTAATAATCGTTTTATAGAAATGTCTCGAAAAATTATACGATATATATATATATATATATATATATATATGTGTGTGTGTGTGTGTGTGTGTGTGTGTGTGTGTGTGTGTGTGTATGTTACGCGACATGTACACGTATATAGCGTTTAATATACAATAATGTTTCGTTGCGAATATACGACAAGCCGTAGTCGCGTATTCCGTTCTGACAATTAGCTCGCTCATAAAAGTTTCGTTAGTGCGGCTTTGCTATTTGCTTCTGCCTATTTGTATTGGCGCAACTTGTTTGCGTATGTAAATTTGCTAGGTACGTCATCGGCTGAAATTGTCGACTATGTTCAGCATTACTAAGTCCATTTTCTTAAATGTCATGAAGTTAAATTGTAATATCAACGAAAATTATTATAGTTTTCCCGCGTTTAACTAAAATGATATTGCATTTAATTTACCATTCAATTTCATTGTGTAACTAAAATGATAATTTAATGTTGGAAAATTTATTGCCGCTTGAAAGTATAACAAAATGAATCACTTGTCGATTAACGCTGAAACTATATAAGTAATTTGTTTCCGCATATGCTCTGATGCAATATCAAAACGATATAATAAAATGTATTAATTGTAGTAAAAATAATAATTAAGTTTTGCAAAACAAAAATAATTTTTTCAGCTACAAGTAAGCTACAAGTAAGCGCGTCCCGATCATTTTGCTGCACTTATTTATTTTTTAATTATATCTATCAAATTTATTGATAATTTCATATTTCATTTTTCACGTAAATCTTTCTTAGTCTTTCTGTGCATAGTATAAAAAAAAAATACAATATGTTTATTCCTGTATAAACACGTAAAATATGACATGAATATATATATTTTTATACGAACACATACGTAAGAATTTTAATTTTATAAATTTTGTCTTTTCATAAATTTTAATACGCATATGTTTTTACGTTAATAAAATATATTCTATATCTTATCAATAAATTTATATTTCTAATGAAAATAGATTAAATAAAAAAAAGAAGTGAAAAAATAAAAAAGTTCGAAAACAAAAAAGAAGAGGAAGAGAAATATTAATAATAAAATATATAATTAATAAAATTCTTTTTATTGTTATTTCAATACTAAATTACTATAACATTTTTTTATCAATTGTTATCAATTTGTTATAATATATGTATGTGTTAATGTATATACTGAGAATATAATCTCTAACAAATTAAAAATATTTATTCGATGGATACTAATAACATATATATACTGTATAATGATATAAAATATTTCTTAAATAAAAAAATATATATTTTACTACAAACTTAGTTTTTCATGAAAATAAATGTATATTCTATTTAAATAAAAGAATTTTAATTTAAATATATTATCAATATCTGTATCAAGTATTTTTTTTTTATTTTTTAGATATTTATTAATATATATATAAGTATTTATTTTATTTTTTAGATATTTTTTCTCAGCGTAGTACAGTCAAAATGACAGGGACGTGCTTACTACACTGAGGAAAAACATTTGAAAATTTATTTGTGGCATATAAAGTTTATTGCATAGGAAGTTTATTTCATAGAAATAAACTTTATATCCATTAAATAAATTTTCAAGTATTTTTCTCAAGTGTAACACTGATCGAATTCACATTAACTCTATTCCTGAGTTAATACTAGTAGATCCTCTAAAACGGACATCCGAAAAGAAACTTAACTCATCGGCATTCGAAATAAGGGGTTAAGTTATCCAAGACACAATTCCCTCACACGGATTCTCAATCACTCCCGCGTTCGCGCGCGCGCGACCTGAACGTACACTCTGAAAACTTTCTTGCCCAAACAATTCTCGGGGACCGCTTAAAACTCATGCTCCGAATCTGACACAAGAAACGAGCGTCTCTCAAGGAGCGAGAAAATCTTTAACGAGATATCAGGTGGGGAAATTAAGTAGCGACGTGACGGAGCGAGCAAGCGAACGAACGAACGAGCGAGTGAGCGAGCGACCAGCCGACAGGGATGATGGGCCAACAAGCGGCGGGCGACGCGACAGGTCGGTGGGTGCTTAAAAAAGTAGGTTGCAAATGAGCGGCGCGGGCGAGGCGGGGGCAAGCACGCGGCCAAACAAACGAAAGCGAGCGGAAAGAGGACGACGGCCGTGGAAGAGAAGAGAGACGTACGCGAGAGAGGAGGAACGAGAGTTTCGTGTTTGCGCATATTTCTCGTAATATTCTCTGTTTATCTCTATTGCCCCTTGTTTATCCAGTGTCCGTCCGTCCGTCCCGCCCGGCCGTGTCCGTCCTTCTATTTTCGTTTCTCCTTTTTCCTCCAGCTAGGTCCTTGCGTGCCCCGGCTGTCGCCGTCGTTGTCGCCGTCGTTGTCGTTGTCGTCGTCGTCGTCGTCTTCGTAGTAGTTCACTGTCCTTCTCTGCTTCTCGGCAAGGTACGCGCATTTGTTCGTACGTGTATCTTCGTCGCTCCTAACACCGCCTCCTATATATTCCAAGCGATATTTACGTTCGAGATAAAGCGAGGAACAAACAGCGGCCGTCGAGCTCTCATGGTCACCGTACAGTCCGTCATAGCAGCGTTCAAAAGCAGTCGAGAGATCGAAGGAACGATCACTCGGCCGGATCGGCCGCGAACGATTCCTCCCGAAGTCCAAAAAGAATGCTTCAAATAAGTTTCAAGGTTCCGGCATGCTGCAACAGTAATCGATTTGCTTAAGACGGTAACAACTGCGCGCTGTTTTTATTTTATTTTTTTTTTATTTTCTCAAGTCACACATATAGACAGCGACACTGAAAATATGAAGTCTATGATCATTAACAAAAACGCCAGTGGAAGGAAACGAGCAGATGAAAGCAGAAAGATTTGACGCGTCTCAAATATCTCCTTCAGTTTTTCTGAGAAAAACTGAAGTAATACCCATTTTTCTGCATATGCCTTAATTTGCCCACCAGAGGGCGTCAAAGGCTTTAGAAAAAACGTGCCCTTGTAACCTATATCGAGCAATAACTCAAACGAAAGATCTTGTTAAGTAGATTCACTAGATTCAATGGTGCACCCTGAGTAATACAAAATGATCTACCAATACGTATTTGCATATGTACATATAAATATTACATATTTAGTACATATACATATTTATATGTACATATAAATATATACATATAAATAATTTATCTATAAGACCTTCTATTTATAAACTATAGATATGTAAAAAAAAATATATATATTTATATGTAATTCATATGTAAAAAGAAATATATATATATGTGTGTGTGTGTGTGTGTGTAAAATTTTTTTTTCTTAATGTATTTGTCGAGATATTTCGATTGAGTTAATGCTCAATATAGGTTATAGGGAAATGTTTTTTTGGCACCTTCTGATGTATGTGAACAAAAACGAAGGATATAGAAAACTAGATGTTATATTCTGTCTGAGAAAGCTGAAGGGAATAGGATAGGTGCGAATCAAAATCGCTCTGGTCATGTCGGTAGTGTTCATTGTCAGTTACTTTGATACATCAACTACATCAATGTAATTGCGCGTGATCTGGTTGTGGCAACCAGAAATCGGTTGGGCTGACATTTGCCATGGATACACTCTGCTTGGAGTAACCAGATATGGTCACTACTGCAACGCCAATAAATCAGCAATTGCTCTGTGGTTGCAGCAACCACATAATTTGTTGTTTCATATTATATAAACTAGAGAAATATAATTATATATATATTACAAATAAAATTTGGGTTACTTACTATATAGAATCGAAGCAACTTTTTCATTGATAAAGTTCTATAACATTCTTGTACACTGAGAAAAAACACTTAAATATTTATTTGTTCGTGCGGGATAAAAATTTATTTCACATAGATAAACTATATTTTACAGAAATAAAATTTATATTTCATAAATGTAAATTTTCAAGTATTCTTTTCTCAGTATAAAAAAAAAATTAATTCTTTCGAGTTACACGATAATGAGTTTTTTTTTTAATTTGCGATGTGAATATATTTTAAGATTGTTATCAAGAAAATATTTTTTATTGAAGATAATCATTACTTAAAAGAAAAAACTGAGTAGTTACTCTTCTTTTATACTGAAAAAAAATACTTGAAAATTTATTTGTGGGATATAAAATTTATTTCTGTGAAATAAAATTTATTCCTATGAAATGGCTTTTATCTCACAAACTTTAAAATATGTTTTTCTTAATATAGCAGTAGAACGACATTTTTCTCTGTGTGGCGTTTTCGCTAATTATAAATATATTTCAGAGCAACTTCTGATTAATTTCCCAAGGCCCTCGCTTTGACGTAATTTCAATTGGCACGCGCTACAAAGGCGTTTAACGTCGAAAGCGGAGTGGACTTGACCTTGCTGTTTATCGTAACTTCGTGAAAGAGACGTTGCCGCAATTATGCCAGCGCGGTTATTTGCTCTGGCAGGGAATCCGTATTTCCCAACAATTTCCTCAGCATTTCCACAAGCGTTGCATTCAAGCTGCTTAATAAGGGATCATTAACGCGCGGTCAACAACGAAGATCATTATCCACGCAAACAATACGAAGATCTCAACGGGTATGCAAATGCACTTGGCGCAGCCGATGCACCAAGAACTCGGGATCAGATTTTTCCTCCTACCGGCGCGGTGTTACGTTTCATCGGCGCGCCGCGGAAAAGCGTGCAACTCTGTCCGTATTATCGCCATTACGCGCATTAATTTGCATCCCGAATTACCCCTTTGCAAACACTCCGTCTCGTGGGCGCGACATGTTATTACAGTCAAATGAAAGTCCGCGCGCATATCGCGTACCGTCCCCGATAAATATCGGCTCGCTCGCTACGCCCGCAGTCCGCTGGGACTTATGCTTGTTCATTCGCTCGCTCGTGCTCGGACGACGAATTACGAATATCTATTTCAAAATTTGCCGGCGAAACATCCTCCGGTTAGTCGACAACCTCGGGCGCGCAGCAGGGAAATCCTCGAGGAGATACGAGCCGAACTCCGGAGCCGGACTCGAGTGTGATTTACAGGATCGATGCCTAGCATTCGCCTCGCGCATGGTCGCGCAGATGGAAAAAACAGCGGAATATTCGCGAATCAGTATTACATTATACCGGAACAAATATTTCATACAGACGTACGATTGCTCGAGAGACAGAAAGATCGGTGTGTAATTTCGTTGCATCCGCGCCTGTATCGCGTGACCTACCTTGTTATTCTCTATTCTACGTCGTCCGCCGTGCAAGTCCATCATCCCTCGAGAGAGAGAGAGAGAGAGAGAGAGAGAGAGAGAGAGAGAGAAAGACAGCGCGCGAAAGTGAGAAAGAGAGAGTATGGCGGAGGGAACAGGACGGGGGAGAGTGGCAAGGGAAAGAGCGGTGGCGGGCGAAGGGCGAAAGGGTGCGCGCGAGCGCATGAACGACGGTGAACGATGCAGGACGACTCTGGGGTTGATCGAAAAGAGAGACGGACAGCGGCCGCGCGCGTGGTCGGTCCTTTGGATACTAAAAAAGAAAAGGAAAAAAAAAAAGAGAGAGAGAGAGAGAGAGAGAGAGAGAGAGAGAGAGAGAAGAGTAAACGTCGAGTCGAGATACAACGCTGATACGTTACAACGATTGTTCCTCTCCCTCCCCGCTCTTCCTCCTGCTCCCCGCGTCTCGAGAGAAGCAATACGATAAAATCGATCTTTTAACGATCGGACTATCGATCCGGTAAACAACGAGCGCGTCGGGTCACATCGCGAAGAAAAGCCGCCAATGAAGCCCCGCAGCGTGTTGTTCCAATGCATTTACAATAACGACGTTGTTTATCTGTCGGACGACAAACGACTGGTGGTTCTGCCCCTCGCGCACCCATCACCCATTGTCCACCCCACGCCCCTGCAACCTCTCTCTCTCTCTCTCTCTCTCTCTCTCTCTCTCTCTCTCTCTCTCTCTCCACACAACGCGCGTGTCGTACGCGCGCGAACACCCGCGCTGCAACACCCCCGTCCTCCTTTGTCGTATTCACCCCGTCAACCTCCCGCCTCTTTACCTCATTCATCTCCGTCTATATCGCTACTCCATTCTGCCCGTTCTCTGTGCGTGTATATACAATCGTTATATATTAAACACAGTGTAAGCTCGACAGCCGGCCGAGTTACAAACAATCGTGATGCGCTCTCCGCGTTGACGCACGCGCTCCCACGTCGACATAATGTGGCAAAATACTCTCTCCGCGTGGATGATCATCGGTAGGTTTTTTGATGCAATAGCTTCACAAACTACTGTTGTAAGCTGCGCGCGCGATTCCAGCGGAGGGTAGCGAGAGAACGATCGTACATTTTGCGGGATACCGTGCGGTTTGGTGATATAATTAAAGTTTATAGAATATACAGTCGTTGTGCAAGTGAAATGATACAAAAGAATTTCGCCGCCAGTTTTCTTCGGATGCTCAATTTCAGGGTGAAATAGTTTCTCGGCACTGGTTCGGGTCAATCGAAGCTACATCAAAATACTGATGGAGATTATATATTTATTTAACGTCGAACTTCGCAATTTTTTATTTATCTTTGAAGTCTATAATCGTGGCTATCCAGATAGAGAGGCATGTTTGTGTAATGTAGTAACCTATCATGTATGAGAATACCAGAGTCAAGAACTTATTCTCGACGCTTCACCTACTAGCTTTGCTAAAAAATCCACTTTAAAACATACTAAATATTTTGTACGTTTTCTGGAAATACTAAGAATTTTCGCTTTTTTTGTATATTAAATATACATTGACCTTGCAAGGTATGCAGATATTACGAAAGTAGGACTAAAAAATTTCGACTAGACTCTACGTTAAAGAATCAAACTTATACTGAATAGAGAAACCTAAGTCAAAATTATGATCCTACCTTCGACCTGAATATTCCATTTAACACCTACCTTGATACTCTGAAGCCTACACTAACTCTTTTGATTCTATTTAATCTGCTAATGGCGTTTGGTGTATTTTCTACATCTAGAAGCGCTAAGTAAAACTTTAGCTCTCATATTTATTAAACACACACTAATCTTTTAGAATATACAAATGTAAGAAAATCCAGATTGAAAATAGAGCTAAAATTTCGACCTAGTTACTTACTACAGATAGAAAAAAAAAAGTGCTCGATATTTGTGATTAGAATTGCATAGTGGAATAATTGAAAATAATTGTTATGGTGAGCGCTACCGTAATTACTATGATGAACAATCTTAAATACATATTGCCATTGCTACTTTTTCGTTGAAACAAAGAGACATGGTCGGCATCGAAAACGACTATAATTTTGACGATATTAAGTCTTGTTTTTTTTTTCTCTCTAGGCGCAATCTTTTCTTTTTGTTCGACTTGACGAACAGCGCCGCGCGGAATAAAACGGACGAATTCGTTCGCTGCCGCGGTGGCTCGTCAGCGTCGTGAGGTCGCAGGGGATCATGAGTAGACAGGAGGCCACACCGAGAGCCGGAGAACTTGTAACGAACTTCCGCAACAGCTCCGCGTGTGCGTGCACATGCACCGACATTTAACACGCGCTCGCTCGCTCTCTCACCCCGCGACGACGCGGAGTATCGTCTGGCTGATGTAAAAAACATAATGGCACACAACGTGTTGTGCGTTGCTTACATTGCGACTCTTCTTATTCCCATGGGGGTTGAAACGCGAGGCGGTAGACGCGAGGTCGGCGGTTGCGAAGGGGACAAGGGGTATGCGGCTGCTTGCACTGGGTTAGTATTGTTTTGTGCGACGTTCTCCTCTCTCAGACTCCTCGTCAAAAGAGCTGCTGACGTCGGCGCGCGTCCACCGACGTCAATAACGCATGAGGCCAAATTAAAAAATTATCACACCAAAGCGAGCTCGCTGTTTAGAGAGAGGGTGGCTCTGGGCCAAAGATCGTCGTCAGTTACACGCTTCTAATTTCTGGAGAGACTTTTCTGTCGAGCAAACTTCTTCGAATTCGTCTGGACGATACCAGCTTTAACTTTTAACTCGAAACTTTACAAATGTCTCTAGAACATCCAGAGACATAAGTTATAGAAAAGTGTGAAAAATGTGTTTTTAGCAACAAGCTTTCGCGATATCTTGACGCGATAAAGACATTTCACGCCTAGATTTGTGTTCAGCAGCCAAGGAATGATTTAAAACAAATTTGGTGTTGCTGAGTGTAATTAGTGTTTAATTATTTTTAAGTAAATCAGTTTTTTTTTAAGTAAATCGGTTTAACTTTTTGTATAAATTTTGTTTATGAATAAAAATAGTTATACTAATTATAAACACAAAAAGGGAGATGCAGATTGAGTAAAAGTGTCCAGACGGTTAGTGTTTAATGTAATTCGCGATTTTCTCAAACGCGCACCTGGCAGAATTCGCCACACCACAATTGCCAAGTTGAATAATATAGACTGATCTAGAAGTTGAAACGGAGCGATTTCCAATCAGAAATATTGTTAGAGCCGTTCTATTTCGATGATATCATCCTTGATATCGATATAATTCGCAGATGCGTGCTTCATTATGTCGCCGCATCTTCTTCGTTAGTAATTCCGATTTGATCAGCGTCAACATCTGTTTGTAGATTCACGGTGGAGCGTATCTGCGCTTATATATGCACTGTACGTCGGTGCCGCCTGCAAGGATTGAGCACTGATATAGCATAGTGCTTACATTATTAATTCCTCGTGTCGGTGTGTTGAATTGAACCCGCCTGGTAAACCGGTTGTAGCGTAACGATTTTACCCAGTTCTCTCGTCGCGACCTGTTCTCCGGCCTTCGTACACGCCCGGCCTAAGATCGCCTTTAAAACGGGTCAAGATTTACGGGCCAGAATTAGGATTCCTCTTCGTGACTCCGAGATTTATCACGCCATCGGCGTTTTCAGTTTTTAACTAAATACTCCTCCAACCCCTCTCGCGAACTTTCGGAACGAATTGGATATTCTCCGCGCGTGTAAGCATCCGTCAAATTGGCTGGCTAAATATAAAATCCCGGAAACGACGCCACTTGCGGCATCGTGCCTCTGGTCACGTAGAAACAACGCTCGTTTCCTGCTACGTCGTCCCACCTGCCACCAAACAACCAACCAACCAACTAACCAAACAAACAAACAACACACAATACGCCAGAAATAATACGATAAGGCACCGTATCACCGTCGTATCGAAATCGTTATCACCGTCGCCGATAAAAAGCGTGCGCGATATACGGCTGTAATAACAATTGTTATTATATCGTTACACAACGTCGATTTGGTCGCAGTGCCGAGTTAACCGGGTCGGAACGTTTCCTCGCCGACAAATAATGATAGATGGACAAAGTAACGGGCGACGAGACAGCTTTAATCATCCCGAAAGACCGTGCTCGGGGATGATCGGAGGTCGGAGGCGACGGAGGGAGGACGGACGGGCGGGGGTAGGCAGGAGGCGATGAGGGTGGCGAGGGTGGCGTTCGCGGTGCTGTACACACTGGCGCGCGTGCGAGGAGAGTCCGAGTGAGCGAATAAATATAACACGTAACGTGCTGTGTGTAGCGCGCGGGGGTGTGTGCCCCGATGCGTCGGAGAAAAGCTACTTTACGAGGGTGGCAGGCCTGATCGTCGGCCTGCCCGCTTTCTTGCCGGCGAATAATTAGAGCCGATAAGTCACAGCGCAACACCCTGCCGTACGCGGGGCTCGGGGGAGCCGTGAGCGAAGTTGAAAGTTAGAATCGCGGGAGGGGGGCTCGCGCGGAGGGGCCGGGTGTGGGCTTGGAAATCGCGTGCCGATGCCCCATTACACGGACAGACTTAGCTTCAGCAGTAGTCGCGGTTCCTACTTTCGAGTTGCCGGCTTGCGAGGGTGGCAGCCACCCTCCTCCAATCCCCTGGCCAACGAGTGCGTCCCTGCCGCTGTACGGCGCGCCGCGCCGCACCACCGCCGCCGCCTCCGTCGCCCCCGCCGCCATCAGCGGTAGATACCCTCCGCTCGTCCGATACGCGCCACCAATGCTGTTGCTATTTAGGGTAATTTCGACTTTCCGATACCCGTTACGTAAGCGCGATTTCGAGGCCGCTCGCGCGATCGATGGCTCGCGCCGTTCACAGGAAAGGCTCTCGATAACGAGCCGCGGGCTCGCGTGCAATTTGCAACGCCGCAATTATATTTGGGGTCAGAGATTTTCGTCTCTCTCGCGTATGCGCCCCGTTCCCGTGTGTGGCGCGCGTCGATTGTCCCGAGAGCGCGCGTCAAATTATTCATTGCACTTGGCGGCGGCGGCAGAAGAAGAAGTAAACGTCGTTATTGCATTATGCAATTACAGGAGGAACCGCGCTCCGCCGCGTTAATAATTCGTAAATGTTCCGTGCGGAGGCGAACGTAGAAATTGGATTCGACTAAACTGTTGCACACGGCGTTGTATTTAACACTCGTCAATTTGTAATGTCAATCCATCTTACGTTGGCACACGGTATATTTTCTACTTGATCCGCATTAAACATGCCCGATATGCGGACACTCGTCCGGTACATTGGCTTCCGCGGAAATTTCTCACGAATTACATGAATTACACCAGGATAAGCCCCGCTGCAATTTCGATATATTATTCTATGGCCCCGGCTTTTCTCTCTTTCTGTTGTCTTTTTAATGTGAAGGCCGAGATGTAAGCCCGACCGACGTCGCACTTCAGACATTACGGACAGCTGTCCCCCCTTGCGTTGTACTACCACGACCACAACTACGACGACGACGACTATCACGACGACACCAGAATACTAAGTGATTACGAATTTAGATGCGTCATTCTGGGTTATTCCGTAATCAATAATTTAGATGCGTCGTAGCGTTGTTGAAAAGTACCGACTACAGTATCGCTAAACGTATGCTCTACGGTAGATACGTGCGGAAGGACACGTCGTGGCAATTTAGCGGAGCTGCAGCAGCAACTTTAGAAACATAACTTTGTGTTTGATGCGACTGTAACTACTTCGGTATCTATACACCCTCTGCATTCGTTAAGGATGTGTATGGGCTCGCGCGATCAATTCTTCAACGCTCCTACCCCCGCGCGTTCCCGGAACTCGAAAATATTGCCAATATGCATAGCCGTGTCTCCGCCACAGTTTATTCATAATATCTTTCCAGGAAAGAGAGGTCGCGCTGTTGTCGCAAGCATATCCGCACATACGCGCTTTTGTTATATCACCGCGATTGTCGTCCCCGCGGGCGGAGCTTTCGACACCGCTTTCGTCCTGGCTCTCGTATATGAAACAGTTCTTCTTTTTACTTATTTCTAATTTTGTTTTGCAAACGCTCGAGATCGATATCGCGAAGACATCGAGAGCATTTTTCACACGGCGGTCAGGGACGTTAAAGCTCAATGGGACCGCCCGATGTCGCGTGTGTGCTATCGCGTGAAACCGAAGATTTGTCCGCCGGTAGGGGCTGGGGGAGAAGCAGAGGAAAGGGTGGTTCTATCTCGACGGATGGACAATAGACGCGGAAAGGAGTTTTTCACACCGTTATTTTTAACGCCCGGAGCTTTCCGCCGGCGGTGGCGAGTAAGCGCGGAGAGGAAAGCCCGACGCGTTTGACCACGTGCCGGACACGGATGATATCGTTATTTTGATATCGGGACTTCATACCCCATTAGGTCGGTCTGACGATTATTTCGGAAGCGGAGCAGGACAATACCTTGACAATACTCCGACCAGCGGTTTCGTTCGATCGCCTTCCACCACCCCCACCCCCGGCCGCTCTCCAACCCCCTGCAATCGTTCACTGGACAACGGAGCGCTTTCAAAGGCTGATTTCTGTTGTTACCGCTGTCCACCTCGAACGCGCACAAACGGTGCTAATCGTATCAGTCGAATAGGTTCGATTGCCTCGATCGTTCAGGTCTATCATAATAAGGTTAATCAAGTCTAATTAATGACAACAAGAAATCAGTACATGCTCGAGTGAGTCAAAAGAGTGCGGACATTAAAATTTTATGCAGAAAAATATCACTCCACTGCCAAGAAAAGTAGTTATTCATACTTTGCTTCGTAATACTACTTAGTAATACTAATTAGTAATTAATATATAAATTATTAAGTAGTACTAATTAAAAAGTAATACTTAATTAACGTAAGAAGAATTTATTTTTCGTGTACACGAAAAGAATATATTACATATATTAAAATACAATTAAATTAAATTTTATTACTAAAATAAAATTACAACTTTGCTGAAGAAAAAGTTTACTCGACTACTCGGTGTAGTAAGCAAACCGAATTTTGAATAAATTTGATCAATAAGCTTATGATGAATTTGTAACTGTTACGCGGATACGTAAACTTATGAAATATTTGAAGCAAATAATATTATTTGAATGCAGTATGTATTTTCCTGTATGTTCCAGTGGCGTTATATCTGCTGAAATTGTTCGCATCGTGTTTTTATTAATGATCGAAATTACTGTATACAACGTTTTGTCGGAGCAAATCCTATGACGCATGACGTGCATTAGTCAGCGTTTGATGAAAACGCGTTTGACGAAACAGCGTTTGATGTAAGCGTCATTAAATGTGTCTTAATAAATCCGAATAAATATCTTTGTTTGCTGAACCGGCTTTACGGGAACACGCTGATGGCCGTGTCACCTCTGTCGTCTACATGATCGTTACACACTCTATGTCACTGTGTTACGTGACGATGTCGCGTATAAAAAAGAGTTACGCGGAGGATATATTTTGTCGGAAAAATTGGGAAATTTTTCCCTCAATTTTATCGTTACAGAGATTATGCTTTTTTCGGGGCTTACTCCGCGTGCCAATATTTACTCGTTTATAATATACATAGAAGCGAAAATGCTTTGGTCGAATGTGAATCTATTCGAAAATTTAGTCGCAGTAAATAAATATTTGTTTATTTCAACTCAAATATATTTCGAAAAATGAGATACGTCGCGGAGGGGGATATTTTTTTATTTGTCTGAAATATTTATCGTCGAGCGAATATGCAATTTCTACGACGATATTCGATAACCAAACCGGATTTATATCAATTAAAAAACTAATTTTTATTTATCGAGATCGAATCTTTTCAGATTGGAAATACAGTGCGCCTATAATGGCCGTGATCATTTTACGATGGACGGTAGCGCGAGAAAAATGGCTCAGCTACAAAGATAAATCTTTATGTAATACTCATTTATAATAGGTAGCGTTCGATATCGTTTCTGCGGTTTCGTCTATGGCAACGCGCGAAATTGTTGTCCTGTTGACAAAATTCCGGTCTGTCTTAGCATCTTTTTGTTCCTAACGCTGACCTGGCGAAAGAGTAAGGAAGTTTTGGTGTTAATGGGTGCGTGACACGACACTTCCTTCAGTGCAAAACGTTAAACAATAAACAGCATACGTTATACATACAAAGGTTCCACGATTTAAACGCGAGCTCGCAATAGCCGGAAGCGCTTTGTGCTGTTTTTCGACGGCGAGCATATCGCAATAATCCTCTTTTCCGGGACAACATAATAAGCGGTAACGTAAACGCGCCGTTCTCGTCTCACTGCACGGCCAGGTGGTGGACGAAAAGCGGCAGGGCGGCGGAGGGGGCCGCGAAATTTTTTCAGAGAACAGAGGGAGAGAGGCAGAGAAGGAAGAGAGGAGGGGGAGGGGGGAAGGGGCGTTCAGGCGAATTGAACTAACAAGGTCCCTGAGGGCAGTTTACGCCCGATGTCCCAGTAAACCCCAAACTGTCGGGGGATGATCGTTTGACAGCTTGCGCGGCATAACCGAGTGCCTATAAATCCGCTTCCACGCTAACCTCGTCGTTTCTCTATAGCGACTGCGTTCCACCTTTATTTCGCCCTCCAAATTAATCGTTGCGCGAAGGAGAGAAGAATTACTCCGAACTGCAAAAAGGATCAGCAATTCTGTCTGAATAAATCAGTGGTCAGTGTCGACGTTGTCGTTGCAGAGGAACGATCGAATTTTGTCTCCCATTCCGAACGACTGTTGCGCGGTCGTTTTTGAGACATTATTCGGCCTTGCACAATCGACGTATTTAATTATCACATTATGCTTGTTTGGATGTTTAAGGAAGTTGCAAGACCCAATGTCGTATTTTCAGTGATGTATCAAGGGGACAACTCATGAGCTTGTTACTTATCGAGCAAAATTATATTTACTTCACCAAGTTATAAATATTAATTTCACACGGATATATATATATATATA
>NW_022639458.1:2471728-2472999 GCF_010583005.1 Odontomachus brunneus
ATATATATATATATATATATATATATATATATATATATATATATATATATATATATATATATACAATATTACGAATATGAGAAATATTTTCATTTTTCTAATTAATTCTTCATTTGTGCATCAGTTCATTAGTAGAAATGCACAGATAAAAAGATGTATAAGTGTTAAAAAATTCAGTTTACGAGAAAATAAAAATATTATGCCCACACCAAGGAACACTTAATTTTCGAATATAGATAGATATATTTAGACTCATATATGGGATAAGATCTTTTCAGATATATTCAGATACAAAATATGATTACAGAATAGTGTCGCTTCAAGTGAAAGTGAACAAGAAAAGAAAAAATATTAAAAATATATATAGTGCACGTTTCAATAAACTTCTCATTTTGCCTTACAATTTCCTTAAGAAATCTCGTTCTTTGATGTCAGTGACAATGGCAGCTACTTATCAGGAAGTTTTTTGTCGAGCTTCTCTCCTCATGAGAAACCTAGTAGACTTGTAATCGATTCGATACGCAGTTCTGGTCGCTGTGTGTTGCCGCATGAAACAATGTGTTACGATTTCCTAAGGGCATGGAGTTTCCCCGTTATTATAGTCCATTACTTTATCAAGCCCGGTCTCTCACTGGTGTTTCGCTCGAGTATTTCGGCAAAGCTGCCGGAAGCCACCAGTGACGGTGATCAACCTGTTCGGGGAGTCCTTCACGGATGTCCCAACAGTTCTTACGCGGCTCGCCCGGGGTATTGCTCCGGCCGCAAAGTGCCGGTGAGAAATGGCGGACATAGATCCTCCGCATCTCAAGTAGGTGCGTTTCGTGGCAACGACCGAATGACCATTTGTTAAGTTCCACTTGCCCCGCCGTCATCTGTCCGCCATCGGCCGGGAAAACAGCTTGCCACGGCAAGCTGCCCCTCGATCGTCCTCGCGCTTTTTGTCGCGTCTCGACAGACGTGGAAACCGTCGACGGGGGAGAACTTGTCGTTGTCCGAGTGATGGCGATCCCGCGAGAATATTCTTAAGAGCCCGCATATCGTGCCCGCCGACGCGCTCTGTATGAACACTGCATCAACATTTGCGACGACACGCTGCACTTAATAAATTCCGCTCAGTCTCTGCGTTTTCTCTCTCACTTGTGCTTTTTCCTCCTACCGTCGGGTGACGTTCTTCTTTCTTCAAATGGATTATTCATCCGTCTATTTTCTCCGTTCTCCCCCCTCTCTCTCTCTCTCTCTCTCTCTCTCTCTCTCTCTCTCTCTCTCTCTCT
>NW_022639458.1:2473009-2480013 GCF_010583005.1 Odontomachus brunneus
CTCTCTCTCTCTCTCTCTCTCTCTCTCTCTCTCTCTCTCTCTCTCTCTGCCGTAAATCACTCGTGTTGCGCAACAAATTCGGAGCTGAGCGGAGAATAGTTCCGCGAATGGGCCTCTTTTTCAGATAGATTTGCACTTCACGTTAAATGAACTACATATCGCGTTACTTACACAAATTTGCGAGCGGGCAGCGTGCGCATCGCGAATTCCAATTTCAGATCGGCCTTCCGTAATTTCCGGAAATTTTCAAAAATCGCCGCGAACTTCAATAAAGCCGTCGTAATTAATTTGTGATTATATCGTGAATTCCTGCAAATTCATGTTACGTTGCATAGCGCGATAGGAATGCAACCGACCTCAACAAGCCCGATACGAAGTGCCTGATTTAGAGAGACGTATAAACGATATTTCGATACTATTTCCACGCGATACTTTCCAAATCGAATTGAAAGGTGCAAAATTGACAAGCGGCGCGGCGCGGCGCGGCGCGCGCCGCGGGCTACGATTTTTCCTCGGAATCGCCGTATCATTTTTCCCCGATAGTTTCGTTCGCGAGAATGCGGAAAAATGTAACGCGCGCTCGCCCTCAGATATGAAATACTGCCTCGTGCCGACAATCGACTTATTAATTATCGATCGCTCTCTTCCTCCCCCCCTCTCCCTCTCCCCTCCTTCCACTCTCTCTCTCTCTCTTTCTCATCCTCGATGTCCTCGATATCGTAGATGCACAGAAAACAGATTTTAATCGGCCTAGACTTTTTGCGACCCGCTGTGTGAAAATTTATGCGCGAGCCATATTTATTTCTATGCATATTTATTCGATGAATTTCATAATCGCGCGCAAATTGCGATTTTTAATGGCTTCGCACATATAGCTTTCGTTAACTTGATATCACTTGTGCCTTATAACAAAGTATCATTCTGATGCACAAAGTCAAAGTGTAATCGCATTCGCGAAGAATAGTATCCTGCTTCGGGCATAGTATCGAGCTCCATTTTGCGCGTGCGAGCACATAAAGGTAGAGTATTAAAAATTTATCCTAATTATCCATTCAGTGATTAATTCCAAATGGAACATTGACGGAAACATTCACAACCTAACGGATTAAATCGCGCTTTTAACGCGATATCTCCCGATTGTGTGGGTGTCTCACGCGAAACCGTTTGTTTAATTAAGGGAGAGATGATGCGGGCGTGTGTACCTGCAGCGGCGCGTTTGTCCCTCTATATTGATATGCAAGATATATCTCGGGTTTATAGGGTTATTAAGGACTTCATCCGTGTCTCATGGCGGGATTACTACGTTATTATCCTTCGGTAAGTGGCAGGCAGGCTGGTCGGTTGGCTGGTCGGCCCCTTGTAAGGAAGACCAAACATCGCCTCCTCCTTACACGCTCCCTTGAGCCACCGATGAAACTAGTAAGACGTCCGCCCCACCGATCCAGTCCATGGAACGGGACCCAGTTGCGAATCTGACCCTCGTAATTAATTTATAACTGCCGTTCTTGCTGCGATATTGTATCGGTCGAGTAAGCAGAGGGTAACTGACCTCGCGTGGAGACGCATCCGGCCAATTACGACTCGCATCAGCGATTCCGTCAGTGACCAACTCCGCAGTCGCTATCATATTTGAGGATCGTACGTTATGAAAAATCCTCGGTTTACGGGACAATTTGTGAACAAATGCCGTGTCTCTCGCGTCTATACGGTCGCGCGCGATTCGTTCATCAGTGCCGAGCCGAATTCACAATCGCGATCGCGGCATCTCTCATATCCCCATACCGATCGGAGGAGCATTCCTCCGATACCTCCACTTCCGCTCAGCGCACACGTAGCCCGTACTTATTACGGGCCTAACACAAATTCGACGTGGAAGCGGGAGTCGTTGGAAGGTGCTCAAGCAGGCCGGGGGCGCGCGCGGCGAGACATAGGAATCCATAGATCGCGGGGCTAACAATCAGCCGTAAATTATGGTCTCAATATCCATTGTGTACCCTCCTCGCTCTCGAGCGAGCCTAACCCCAAAGTCTGAGGCCAAGACTACCCACCCCAGCGACGGCTGAAGGGCGGTTGGCTCTCTCGCGGCACGACTGAACCAAGAGATATGTATATTAATGGGGCAATCTTACATAGTTTTGTTTACCTTGCCATTCTCCCAGTACGTATACAATTACTATCCCCGGTCCCTACGGTGCGTCGGCACAAGGGCCGCTTTTCCACCGCCCACCTCTCTTCGGACTACAGTAGTCTCCGACCTAACTAGTTTCTGCCGACGTCACTATCGCGCTCGGCTTGCGAGCGTTCTGCCCGGAGCGAAATGACGCACGCGCGGGCGAATTTCAGGAATCTCCACGGATTAGGTTCTCGCTTTTTCTCTTTCCTCCAAGATTACGTCTCCTCAAATCTCCACGCCCACATTTTCCGCACGGATATCCTCTAATGGATCTCACCGCGACGGCGGAGTCCGTATAAATCGGTCGCGCTTGTTCGGGGAACGGCGCGAGTGAGAGAGGAGAAGAGAAAAAGCGTATTTATACGAAGCGCTTTAATAACACAGCTTTGCACTATTACGAGTGAATAAGACGTCAACGTCAATGATATTCGGCTCGCAACGCTCCCCCGCCGGGGCATTAATTTAAAAGCGACGTGACGCGACGCGGCCGATTTGTCGGAGCGCTCCGCGGAGGGTTGTCGTAGATTTAGCGATGCGCGTCAACGCGCGTCGCAATATGTCCAAGCCGCTGACGGCGACGATCGAGGTCGAAGGATGCTATTTTTAAAAACTACACCGGTTCATGCGGCGATATTCCGATGCGCGAGAGCGTATCCGATAAAAACGAATTCCGTTCTTGAAGGGCTCAAACGCCGCCCCGATGAAAATCCATTCTACGGCGCGCCGGCTTTCAGCAAAGAAAATATTGTCCGCGGCGCGGGGGTGCCGCGGGACGATCGCGCGGCAGAGAGAGCGGCACTTTTCACCTTCGCTCTTCCACCCCGGTTTTTAATTCCGTGCGTGGCACACGGCGCGCGCGGACCGGCTTTGTAGCGGAATGTACATTTCTCCCGCTGAACAACCTCATTTGTGTAATCCCCGAAGCTTCGACAACAAACTGTCTGCGGCATCGGAATGGCGCTGGGGGTGCACGGGGGTGTGAGCACGACATTAACGTACTTTGTAGTTCAGCTCTCTGCGGCAGTCGTCCTTCTCCCTTCTTCCGCCTCCCCATCCCCTTACCCTCCCCCTCCCCGCCTACCATCTCCCTCCGTTCCCGCTACGTTTCCGCTCCACGCACCCCGCTACCCTTTACCACCAAGGTTCCGTCGTCCTGGATGAAATTGCGATTGTAATAGCAATTATCTTATTTCTACTATTGCTTCTTTGTACTTCGATTCGCGACATACGGACTTGGTGCTGATGCGAGCCGAGGGGCGGGAAAGGCCGCCGCCGCCGCCGCCGCCGCCGGGGTGCAAGTGGAAAGGGGGTGGTTCGCGAATGGAATTAAACGTTCGCGGGATAACTGGAAGGACCGTGACGCAATTTAAGTCGCGCGGCGTTTGCCGCGAAACGGAACGATGGCTCTTTCAGTCCAACATTACGCGCAATAGTTATAAACGCTTTTTTGGTATTGTTGCGCTTTTCGTTTATACTTTTTCATGCGTACCGCTCGCGCTTTTAATACGCGTTGCATTTGAAAGGTCGCTCGTACCGTAGCTGGAGAGACCCGGCGGCTTTTTATTGGCCGCTCAAGGGGGTTGCGTGATGGCAGGAAACATATCGAGAGAGAAACTAATTATGTCTTTTAATTATATGTGAGTTTTTATCGCAGTTTTTCATTTTATACGTCGCGGCAAGAAAATTTTTGCATGTTCCGCTTGGTGAAGATGTTGTAATCTTTACGCTACAGCTGCGATTGCCATTTCGGTATTACGTTTTTGTGCTGCGTCGAGAGATGTCGACGTAAAAGAATTTCTTCCTGTCGATTTTCATTCGAGAGATATACCCAGCTCTTGTTTTATCTTGGATGAAAGGCCATAATATCGCTCTCGTAGTTCAGTAAATTAACCTTCCGAATGACAACGTAGTTTCGCTACCTGCGAAACGGCAACCGGGATCATTAGCGTTTTCCCCGATCTTCTCTTCCTTTGGAGAAAAATTTAGTGCTAAAAAAAATCTCAAAAAATTGTTCAGATTTCCTTTACTCTTCCAATTGAAAACACATAGTCCTTTTGTAAAAAATAAATTACTGAATACTTTTCTTTGCAATTCTTAGAGCAATATGCTCCGAAAAACGAGCACTTCTTAGAGTAGCTCGGCCACAAGTGACCCTGGATGCCACTCGAAAGGTTACATCAAGTGTTCGAATTTCCATATTAAGACATTTCCAAATAAGATCGTAAAAGGTTGCGAGAGATATCGAATGAACAATGTATCCCGTGAGACACCCCGTTGGGAAAACAATAACATACCCGCGCGTTACAAGAAGGACCTTCTTAAATTTCAATAGCCGCGAGAACGGACTTTTTACGACTTCGAATTCCGCCTCGAGCCGTTTAAAGGGATGCGCCCAAAGTTTCGCCTGTCCTCCGCGTTGCGGCATTGTATCGTCTCTGCGTGTTGCAAAGTGCAGTGACAAACTGAGAGGTCGAGGGCGAGTCGCCGAACGCAAAAGCGAAAAGTCTGCATTGCGACGTCGGATGGAAGAGGAAGAGGAGGAGGAGGAGGAGGAGGAGGAAGAGGGTGGCCGGAGCGGCGCGGCGTCGACAACGAGAGATTGACTGAAGGCTGGCCGCACGCGCGACGGGGGTGGCTCGCTCGCGTAGGGGTTGTCGGCACGACGCAGCGTGGCGCGGCGCGGCGCGGCGTGGCATGGCGCGGTGAGGCGCGGCGCGGTATGGCGCGGTGAGGCGCGGCGTGACGGTTCGAGTCGGAGAAACGGTCTCAGCTCGCGCCGCTCGGCCTGAAATTCGCCCGAAGTAATCAATATTATAGCTCGCGAAGATATACGCGGGAGGATGTGGGCAAACAGTGTACACACGTGCATTGTTACATGGCCGTGCGCGAGCGTCAGAGGCCAGCGCGGCGGAGCGCGGGGAGAGAGACGAACGACGGTGTAAGGAGGGGTGGCGGAGTTGCCGAGGTAGGTAGGTAGGTAGGTAGGTAGGTAGGTAGCTGCCGAGGGGGGCTGAGGGAGGAGGAGGAGGAGGAGGAGGAGGTGGAGGTGATGAAGAAGGGGCTGAAGGGTGCCACAGGGCTCGCAGGGTAGAGCCATGGCCAGCGGGGCTGGCGAGAGCGGGAAGGGCTCGAACGGAGAAAGGAAAGGGGTGGACAGCCGGACAAACAAAACCCTTGCTGCTTCATTTCTGCCCGTCTGGCCAGACACCGACCCTTTATACGCGCGCGCTTCCGTCCTACGCTCTCTCGCCGCCACCCCAGCCCGACGCCGCGCGGTGGACCACCCGCTCGCACACACACCAGCTAACGTTCCGAGACGAGCGAGACTTTCGGCTGCGGTACTTTTCGAATTCGTTAATTAACGCCACCGGAGTCGAGTCGAAGGACATTCGCATTGCGGTGCCATCGAATGGGAACGATATGAGTCTCAGACGCGCCATGGTATTGTTCTTGGCTGACGGAATGAATATTGCGGCGGTGGTTTGTTGTCGTTGCGAGCATCGCAAGGGAGAGGCGAGCTGGCTGGTCGAGCGCTACGCTTCACCGATATATGTATTCTCCCTCTCCTCCCTCCTCTCCGCCTTTTTTTCCTTTCCACGTACGCATCCGTTTATCTCTTATTCGCGTGGGGAGCTGTAAGTACAAGCGACTCTTCATGCTTTCCTTCTAGTTCTCTAACGACATCGGAGGTTATCTTGTCCTCCGGTTATTTTCAATAACTTCTGATTACAGGCTCATCAATGAAATTATCCGGTTTTGTTGCAGGTCAGTGGTGTATACTTCCCTGGCTTCTGAGACACAGTGACGTGGCTTGTTGATGTGAGTTAAAGTACTTTTAGTAGTTGTCGTGCCATTTAAATCTAAGTGGTTTCGCGAGTTGCTTAAATCGCGAAAGATTGTCGCTTATTTTCTCGTTAAACATTAAACTCTATACGCTCGTGAGTGAAAAAGCTCGACTTGAAAATAAGTCACGTTGAAAGACATCCTCACTCTTCGTCAGAAGAGAGAATCCGATTTGCGCCGAACGCGTCATTCTGCCAGACAAACAATTTAAGCGGACGGATTAGTTAAATAGCATCGATTCGGTTACCAAACGGAGTAGCGCCACTTTGGTCGGTAGTTTTTCATCGGCGTTCGCGACTCCTTCTGAATGTTTAAATAACAAATATTACAACTTTCGTCGCGCCGCGCCGAAAGTTCTTCCGGCCTTCGTAAATTCGCGATCAGAAAGATCACCCTTCGCGCACGGCGACCCTAAAGCGTTATGGCTGTTGACGACGAGCGTTGTCAAAATTTCGGCGTCGTAGAACCCCCGATGCATATAAGGAACCGCGATTTGGCCGGGGTGGAAGCGCGAGGGAAGGATACGAAGGATGCCGCGCGAATATTCGGCTGACATAATACTTCTTAAGTCGTAAACCTCCCTTGCTTCTTGGCTGAGCGGCATTCCTGAAGTTTCGTATCGACAGTCGTACAACAAACACGATTATCGATGTCTCGTTTGTCCCCTAAAGCGAAGGGGAACAAGACTCGCCCTCGATCCCACGTGTTCTTTTCAACCCTCTCCCTATCTGCGCCGCGCGTATTTTACGCCGTCGTTTTCCCAAAGATCCTTTTCCCGTCAAGACCTTTAGAATTATCGCTTTCGTGTCGAATCGCAACGACGCAACTTTCCTTGCGACAAATCGCACAGGAAGAATCGGAATTTTATCTTAAAACTTCCTATTCACGAATAGAACATCTTTTTTTTTATTTTATACATTTTATTTACAATTACGACTCTCTCTCTCTCTCTCTCTCTCTCTCTCTCTCTCTCTCTCTCTCTCTCTCT
>NW_022639458.1:2480477-2483928 GCF_010583005.1 Odontomachus brunneus
CTCTCTCTCTCTCTCTCTCTCTCTCTCTCTCTCTCTCTCTCTCTCTCTCTCTCTCTCTCTCTCTTTCTATCTATCTATCTATCTATCTATCTCTCTCATTCATTCATTTCGACCAACAGGTATTTCTAATTATCATTTTACGCGCGAAGTCAGCTGGAAAATTAATCAGTGTTGCGACTAAAACTCGAGACTTGACATTTTCTGCTTCCTGCATGGAAAAAACAGTATAGTTGATCCGCATAAATTTGGTAGTACTATCGAATCAACCAGATTCGATAGTAAAATACGGAACAACTAATTATATGGTTGCTGCAACCGTATGGAACTATTGTTGAGTTACTGACGTTGCCGCAATATTTGGTAGCTCCGATCAGAATATATCACAATAAATGTCATCCCAACCGATTTCTGCTTGCCACAATAAGATCACGCGCAACTACATTGTTGTAGTTGATGTACCAAAATAACTGAGCCATGTCAACTATATCATATTATTATTACAACCATATCATATTATCATTACAAAGATAACAATGATGATGCAACTGTGCTGCTGACAGCTAAACGTTTCTGTTTACGCGCACAATATAGTTTTTTTCCGTGTGCTTGTTTCGGGTGTACGTTATGGGATGTGTATGGGGTGCGATACGCGCTGGTTTCTAGATGTTTGCGGAGACGCGGTGGTTAGTCCGAGGTGTAGTAGTCGGCATGCCATCCGGAATGGGCTCGGGTCGCAGCGTTCATTGGCTACTTGCTCGCTCGTGGTACATTAGTATTCTGTGCTAATTAAAACGTAACTGAAATTGCAACGGTTCGCGTTATCGGCGGTGTAACGCGCGCGCCGACAGGAGGGGGCAGTCGGGTCGGTGGTGTGCCGGAAGGTTAGCCCGTTAGGAGGCACGCTGCGTAGCGTATACTTTTTCTTGCTTGGCTCGCGGATATGAATAGAAGGGAATGTCTGATTATTCTAGAAAAGCAGATGCGCGCCGACTCGTAGCACTCCTACACAAAAGATGTTTCCGCCAATTAATATTCGCCGACTCATTCTTCGACACCGTTAACCCCCTGACGTATCATCCGAACGGAAAATAACGTTCCAAGTGTGGGGGAAAAATTTTTACGAAACATGAGACACGGAAATCCCTCGTGATAAACATGAATTAACGATAGCGACAGCGGGAAAAATATTTTTAGCCAACTTCGAGAAAAGGAGGCTCTTAGTTTGTCTTGTATGTTTGTTTATTTATTTGCTTATATGTTTTCTCATAACTCGAGAACTATTAGAGACATTGAGATAAAACTTTTTGTTCAGTACGCTATCTGTATGTGATTATTAAATTAGTATCATTATCCGGGTCTCTCCAAGTGATTTGGAAAGTGAATAATTCTATTACTTTTGTTGAAAATCCGAAAACATCTAAAGACATAAAACGAAACTTTTACTTTTAATCGATTTCAAAAAAGAGCATTTTTTAATCGGCTTCAAGAACAAAATTTTAGTAAATAATTAAGAGACACGAAACATAAATAAACCGTCTTCAAAAATCCACCTAAAAATCCTAAAAATAATTTTGAGAATCAGCCATATAAATAACTATAATCCTGTTCTAATATTCTAACGATATTAGAAGTCAGCGTGAGAAAAATTAATTAGATTGGTAAACCGACTTTTATTCGTTAGAAATTAAGATAGGATAGATTATACATAAAAATATTGATTCAAAATTATTTTATACTTTTTAGGGCTCTCGAGCTCCTTGAAGGCGGTTTTCTTTTCTTTAAGTTTGTCGTCAATGATGTTTGTATAATAACATAATGATACTGCCGTGCAATGGCGCTTTTGTATACAATAAATGTGTACGCACTTTAATTTAGTATGAAATAGTTTTGTCATTTGTTGCAATTAATTAAGAAGCCGACGTCGGCTTCGCTAACGTTAAGCGCATTCCCGATATTACTAAGATACTAATTATTTGCTACCGGCCCAATACGGATGCGGGGATTGGGGGAAGAGAAGGGATTGCTTTATCCTCTCATATACACGAACGCGGTACGCGTTCCTGGCTGTCTGGCTGCCTGCTTGCCTGCTCGCGTACTAACCGCGTAGAGGGTGGTTTCGGATGAACGCTCGGGATATTGCTTGCGTTATTGAGCGTGTTAATTGATATTTCTTTCGTTCGAATTTATTTTTAAAAGCGTAGAGAGCGCGGCTGGGGAGCTCCCTCCCGCCTCCGGGAAATTTGCGTTTCCCTGAAACTGATAATAATATATACCGTCGATATATCATTATACCTTTGTCCTTTGTGCTCCTACAGTGACGCCCAGTGCTGACGACAATTAACATTTTTATTTTATTTATTTATTCACCATGGTACGCGCGATCGCGCGACTGAAAATAATTCGCGCGCCCCGCGATCTCTTTCTCCTTTGTATTAATAATAAATATTTCATACAACCGTGAAAAAAACCAGCCGCCGCCGTGATACTAACAATTCTTGTCCTGACCGCTCTCACTGCTTGTAATTAGCTTCCTTATATGCGCGTATTATTTATTTCAACGCAATCCGCGTATATAATCACGTCTAATTTCGTGCGTATTTCTGCTCGCGCAAATAATGAGTTTCGCCGTTCGGAATACAGAGAAGCATTTATTTCGGTAATAAGTATCACAAAACAGGAAATAAATTTTGTTCGCACAATTCGATGGGATATATCGCATCAATATTAATTTCAGGAAAACCTATTCCGTTCAGTCGCGCTAAAGTTGTTGTAGAGGACATATAGAAGAAACATATTGAACAAAAGATAGCCGAGTAAAATACGATATCGATAGATCCGGATTAAAATTTCGCACACAAAGCTTAAATCCGAACGACCGCAAACCAGACGCGATAATAAAATTGATCACGATGGTAACAAATTAATCGATTGCGCGGGAGCGAGTGAACGATCGAGATAAAGACCCCGCTGTCTACGATCAACGTCTGCTTGAACAAAAACGCGAGCATAAATACGTCCGATAATAAATACTATTATCGGACGCTGTGCGACGTTCGTTCGCGGGCGCTCCAGCGACGCGAATGTACTGTCCATTTAATTTCTCGGCAAACAATGGGATGATTACGCGCCGATTATACCGCGTCAGAGGGCAGAGATGCGCTGGGAATTCCGTGGTCAATCGTTCTATTAGCTGCAATAAAAGTAACGAGCGATCTTAATTGCAAATCAAAAGCAAATTTCACGTTGTTACGCACGCGTAACGCGCGCGATGTAACGTCCACGTCAAGAAATACTCGGGAACGGTGCGCGTCACAGATGGGGGAGACCGGGTCTAATTGGCCCAAGGGTCATGTTGGCTATGTGCTTTGTTTATCTATTTGTCGTAGAAACAATGGGAACAAAATCGTAAAATGCTGCTTTTAAAACGTAATCTGAGAAAATTTATTTGCAA
>NW_022639458.1:2483938-2490537 GCF_010583005.1 Odontomachus brunneus
ATCATAATTATAATTATAATTATAATTTAATTATAATTATTTAATATTTAAAATTTATTTGCAGGATACAAAGTTTACTTATGTAAAATAAATTTTTATCCTACAAATATATATATATATATATATATATATATATATATTTGTAGGATAAAAATTTATTTTACATAAGTAAACTTTGTATCCTGCAAATAAATTTTAAATATTAAATAATTATAATTAAATTATAATTATAATTATAATTATGATTAAAAATATTGGTAAACATATATATATATATATATATGTTTACCAATATTTTTTTCTCAATATAGATACTCCTGCTTGAGTTTTATTGAAATCAAAATGATATTACAGTTAACAAGTAAAAAAAAACTGAGTACATTTTCGAGCACTTCGGGTCTATCTCTAGGATATCTTTATGATATATTTTATTTTAGACATTTCTATGTGTGGGAGGAAATTTCCTTCATAAAATGATTGAAATCGGATATATGAATGGATAAGATAAAGTTGAGCAATATTTAAAACTGGCAGGAGATCGTAAAAGAACTGGAGATTTTTCGCAGAAACCTGGATTAGATTAGAAAATTAAGAAGTATTAATCAAGATATACAATTTTATATATGGCTTTCTCATGAACAATTCATATTGTGTGCGCGAGTCTGTGTTGAGGATTAAATTAGGAGAATTAATTCTTCTAAGAGAAGAGGAGAATTAATTTTCTGGAGACAAAAATGTCACTAGTTATAAGTAGGAGACAAACTATTGGATATCAGACATCGTACGTTGGATATCGTCGTAGTGTGAATCTTGCATTACCTTAAGTTGTCAGACAACCTAATCCAGGCAGCTTGTTGGGGTAAATTGATCACGTTGCAGCATATTCATACTTCAGTTATAACAGAACAAATATACGGTTTTGTTGATATAAATAAAAAATAGGGAAATAAAAAATAGAACAAGAAGAATGGTTGTTATCCTGTATGTCCAATCACGCTAATTAGTTGTTTGAAAAGTTGTGATTTCGAAATTCTACAAAGTGTGCCATCTTCTGCAAAGAGAGAAAGCCCGATCTCTCCTACGATAGAGCGCCGATTACGCGAGTAATAATCGACAAGGCCAGTTGGCTAATCAGACAGTCAGGAGTTTCACGACAAAATAATCGAAGCGAGGTGAAAGGTGGGCATTCTCGAATTCCCGGGGAGGAAGACATCGAGTGAATACCGGGTGCGTGTAGCCGCGCGCGCGAGGTAATACCGTCGATATATAAAGAGGCGACCCACCTCTGGCCGGTAATAGAAAACGATTTGTCAGGCTGCTTTTACATTTCCACGCAGCGGGTTTCACATCCGATAGCCCGCTTTATCCCACGGGAGCCCCGTCCATATCCCCCGACCGTCCTACACCCTTACGTCCCGGCCAACAAGTCGAGGGAATCACGAGGGCACCCCTTCCCCTTTCCAAGCCCCGTGACAACGTGAGTGCGTGTCCGAGCGCGTCTACGGCCGTCCGATTTCGCTTTTCTTGCCTAGAAAGTCGGGCAGATAGGAAATCTTGCAAAATGACCCGATGAAAGACAAATATTACCGGGGATCTCCGGCCGAGAGATGCGATTTATTTTGCGGGATTCCGCGCCTTCAGCGAGACGGATCGCGCAGAGATCTCGATGGAGATCCGCTTACGACGTGATTAACTCCTTAAGTGGCATGCCCGGAAAAGTTTCGTGGCAAAATATTAAATTCCTTCTGATACATTTAAACTGTTGTATTCTTTTTTAACTCACAGCAGATTAGATGTGTTTTATATTCTGTTTTCCAAAACTCTTCAGAAAGACTAGTAATAAAGAGAAAAGAGAAATATTTAGATGTGCTTATTTAAAAAAAAAAACGCAGACGTTTTAAATCACTACTGAAGATGTTAAAGCCGAGACAGGCGCGCCTCTAAATTTCTCACGATCAATCGGTAAGCAAACATTATAGCAAAAAATGCACAATTTCTCAAGACAACATAATAGCTCAGGGAAACTTTTGTAAAGGAGAATCTTCTCTCTATTGTTACGGAACGTAATGTAATGCAATTTTCAAAACGCGAAAGAGGAGAGTATTACGCTCGACGTAATATGCTCATGAGTTCGCGGCTGATAAAGACCCGCCGCCGATTCATTGCGCGAGAGCGCATGCGTATTCAGAAATCGGAATGCATATTTCCTGGTCCGCAGGCCTGGGGGAAAAAAAAGAAGACGAAGGATTCGGGCGAAATCGCGGCAGGAGAGCAAAAAGGCGAAAAGCGAGTCGCGCATCCGCGCGCACACACCAGCAGAAAATTATAATTACGAGCAGTGAGGCGCTTTCGCGCGGTATAAAAACTTGAAACCGCGCCGTGTCGCGCGCTATTCGGCGTGCTGTGCGCTCGCGCGCGCTTCTAGACAGCTTGGCGGCTCGGCTCGGTTCGGCTGGGGGAAGGGGTGCGACTGTTAATTGAAAACTACCGAAAAGCACGATTGCGCGAGAATTATTTCTATTCATTAGCCGGATGGCGTCGGCCGCTCGCATGGTCGAATCGGCCAGCCGCCGAAAAACTTTTCCTCGACCAGCCGCTTTTTTCCACCCTCTCGACTCGCTTGCCGTTGCACCCACGCGACCTCCCCTCCCCCGCCTCGCGCTCTCTCTGTCTCCTCCTTTCTTTCTCTCTCTCTGTCCAGCCGGTTGCGCGTGGTGTAATTATGTAACATAAATACAATCCCTGCCGCGACGTAATTTTTGCGGTATAAGCTCAAAAGCTCGCGCCGACCTCTCGCGCCACCCAGTTCGACCTAGCGGCACGTACGGCGCCGGGACCGGCTCTCTTTCTCTTTCTCTCCGCGGAGGGCTTTTTCAGGAACGCTTTCGCAAATCAATTTACGGCGTAACGCGGTCGTTCTCATTGTCCGCGGTGGTGCTCGAAGGCCGCCTCGTGGCTAAACCTTTTGTAACACCACCGGCCATTGTTGTGACAGAAAATTATATCGTAATGCTTATTTACGGTGAACATTCCGGCAGCCGGCCCCTTTGTTGGCTCTTGTCAAGTACCGAATGTAAATGCGTGTGTAATGCCCATCCGCGCGACCCTCGACTCTCTCTCCCCCCCCCCCCCCCTCTCTCTCTCTCTCTCTTTCTCTCTCCTTCTCTCCATTTATCTCTCTTCGGGTTGTAGATTTTGTTTGATAATTATACGCGGTCGTATTTCGAGAGGGAGTGATCCTCGACGTCGCGTCGATTACTCGCCATCGCTCGCATCGTCCGCGCACGCTTTTCTGGATGTGACGACGAATTTCCATCGGGCGTCACGTGTTATTTTTGCGACGCGAGCACGCCTGCGCATTCACCCGCATTTACCACTCAGCGAAAATATTTTCATACTCCAAAGATAGCGAACCTCAGTGCGGATGATGCTTTCTTTCTTCCAGGAGGTTGGGATTGTTGTCGGAGTGATTTGCGCTTCGTGGCGTACGGCGATAATTATCCAGAGCGTGGCGATTGAAATTCGCGTCGAGCGAGAGCCACTCTTTATTTGTGACTGTAAAATTTATTTGTCCTCGGTGCAATCGGATGTGTAACGAGTACGTATGTCTCTGAAAACTCGTGTGTGAGATAAACGAATATTTAGAAACGTTGCATGGAAACGATTTATTTTTAAATGCTGTGGCATGATTATACTAGAAATCTATGCTTCGTCGGTTGAGCAAACATTATAAGTAATTTTCTCCATATTTTGCATAACCTTTTTCTATACTTTTTATTGATAAATATATTCGCAACTATTACTTGCGTCATTAATCTTTAATTATATAATTACTCATAATTCTCTGCAATGTTGTGGATCTGTGAGACCCGAATAAATATTCACTATTTTCAAAATAGCGTAAATCTGTTTGTAGATTTTGATTTTATTGTTCTACTATCTCATAACTAAGGCTTTTTAGTATCTTTTTAAAAAAATATCACAAAAAATATTGATTTTTAATAAAGTTATAGTACACTAAGAGAAAAATTTCTAAAAAATAAGAAATATTTATTCAACTAATAGCATATTATTTACTAATAACATATTTACTTGATATATACATATTTTTACATTAAAAAACCTCTTTTAAATAAAAAAAACATTTTTTTTAAAGAGCGTACGTTGTTTTTCACAAAAGCAATTGTATTCTATTTAAACAAAAGAATACGGATTTAAGTAATTATGTTATCAGTAGCCGCCAAATAAATATTTTTCTATTTTTCAGATATTTTTGTTCTCAATATAATTCCAAGTTTTTCAGAGCCTGTCGGATTGTACTGTATGTCACAAAACATATGATCGTTAACACGAGGGGTTAAGACGTCGATCTCATTTTTAAGCGATTCATCGCGATTCATCGTGCGATCTCGAGCGAATCGCTAACGTCGGATTGCTCGGAAGACGCTTCTGGGAATTCCAAGGGGTATTTTCGCCAGTCAATGAATTTACAGCCCCTCTTTACCGAGTTCACCCTTAACCGCTTAACGAGAACTGCTTCGCGGCACGTGAGAAAAAAGCTCTAACCTGTTCGGTGGAAACGGTAGTGGGAGGCGTAAGCGGTCTTGAGGGGTGAATTAGCGCGAAATAAGTGCAGAAGAGAAGAACACTCGGGGCCGCCTCGGCGATAGAAACGAACACGCTGTTGTGTGCGTAAGCGCACGCGCACGCGCGCGCTCGGTGTGTGTGTGTGTGTGTGTCGGACGCTGTCGAGCTCCATAAGAACACCATGAGGGTGAGTCTTCGGAAGAGACGGCTAGGGTAGGCAGGTTACACCACGGTGGGTGGGTGTACCGCAGCGGGCGGAAGCGAGAGGGCGGAAAACGACGTAACGCGCATAAAGTAAATTGCCGCGAAATCTCGGCGAGCCTCAAGAACCACACACGGCGTGGATAAGCGAAACAAATAAAATAAGAACGGAGGACGAGCCCGCGGGAGATAGCGCGAGAAGGGGTAAAAAAGGGCACACGGGTAATATGATTTAAGACCATAAGGTACCGTGCGCGTGCGAAGTACCGCGCGTGACGGCGCTGTTTTCTCCCTTTCGACGATATTTTCATACTCGGCGAGAGACGCGCTTGCCGGGGTAATTACGTTCCCGCATCGGCTCGTAAATTGAGAATCAGCCATAATCTTGTTTACTATTTATGCTGGCGTTAGTGAGACTGACTCGTCGGAATGTACGAGACTCCACCCCCGATAATTATTCCCAGATAAATTTCTACCTCTAAATAAGTAAACGCGTTCTCTTCTTTGATATTTGTAGCCTTGGAAACCAGCGTTTTCCATTACGGAAGAATTTGCTTTTACAGATAGTAAATCCTCCCTTTTAATCACACGCGCTTCCATAGCGTTTTCTCCGCTTTATTCATATGACCCAATATGTGCCTTTCTAATTGAAATCGCTAAGCCAAAAAGGATTAAGCGTTTTTCTTTTCCTTTTCTTTTTCTCTCCTCCTTTTGCACACGGAAAAGAAAATCTTTTATCCGTCGGATGTCTTTCCCCTGCGTGCAAATAGACGAGCGTCATCTAACGTACGGTAATGCTCGGCATATATAAAAGAGCGCTCTGTGATCGCGCGCGATAAACACGCGCAACCCATAATTCAAAATTTAATCCTAACAACCATAGGCCGACCAATGGTCGCCCTAATAAGCCTCTCCTCCGTGCTGATCGATTTCCCAGGCGTATCGGCGTGGTACGCGGAAGAAACAGTCGGCACACACGTCACCGCGCACAATTACAGTAGGTGTTCCACTTTCCACCCTCGCGCAGAGCCGCCCGTCGACAAGAATTCCGCGGGACGCGCGCGGGAGCGGGACAACGTCCCGACAACAAAGGCGGCCTCGAGGTCTTTCAGTCACGTGTCGCGCGCAAAAAACTAAGAGCCCGGTCTCGCCTGCGTGGGAGGAGATGCGGGGATGGCGGAAGAGGAGGCTCGCTCCAGGGGGAGAGCTCGAAAGCATACGAAAAGAGATTCTCGCAGTGTGAGAGAAGGCGCAGCTAGACAGAGGAGAGACAGACGGAAGGACGGCACGGACGGACGGACGGACGGACGGACGAACGGATGAACGGACGAACGGACAGACAGACAGACAGACAGACAGACAGACATACGGGAAGGAATGAAAATAATAATAGCCAGTGTGGCCCCGGGGCCATAGGTGTCAGCAAGGAAGGAAGGAACGGCTGGAAGGAGTGCGTTTTGAATTTGTCATATGTAAGGTCTCATCCCTCTTGCACGCACACACGTAACCGCCTGACGCATCGTTCGCGAGGATTATTTCAGGAAGGCGTCGGGGAATCGAGGGACTGAGATTCGGGTCCTTTGCGACGCGCGCTGCCATGTCTCGCCTTCGGTTCAACCCTCTCTACTCTCGTGTGATCCGAGAACGGAAGCGAGAAAACGTCTCCGGGGTATATTGAGATACTCTCTCTCTCTCTCTCTCTCTCTCTCTCTCTCTCTCTCTCTCTCTGTGTGTGTGTGTGCGCGCGTGTGCGTTTACGCGTGCGCGTGTGTGTGTAAACTATATATATATATATATATATATATATATAT
>NW_022639458.1:2490597-2500629 GCF_010583005.1 Odontomachus brunneus
CTCTCTCTCTCTCTCTCTCTCTCTCTCTCTCTCTCTCTCTCTCTCTCTCTCTCTGTTACCAAATACTTCCGCGCTACCCCTTCGAGTGGTACGCGTGCGGGTGGGCGCGCACCCACGCTCGGCCGTTTTCCATCTCTTTCATACCGCGGGTATAAATTCAATTTTATCTCGCATCTCTCATTGATTTGCTCGTAAACGAGTACAAATGGCCATCAGAGACGCGTAGGCGTATTCGTGTCATACAGATTATCGTTGAAAATGGGCACAAATTAATTAATTGTTAATTTATTACTGTGTATTAATGGATACTTCTGTAATGTGCTTATGAAATAATATTATTGTATTATTATTGAAATCCGACGCGTCAATCTGTTCGGAGATAAATAAATATGCAAATAAATAACGCGGTCTTTTGAAGCGAAGTGTTGAAATGGTGTTTGAAAATGTACGCGTCTGATTGGCAAATTAGCGTCGGAATTGTCAGGAATTAAGTGAGACAAAGGCGATTATATATTACGAATTTATTTAAATGAATATTTAATGACACTAGTGGGTTCCGTAGACCGAAATTGGTTTTGCAGAAACCAATTAACTATCAAGATTTAAGGAGAAAATTATTTTATATACATAGAAAGAAAAAATATCTAAAAATGAAAATATTCGCGCAAAAGTAGATAACATATTTATTTAAATCTAAATTCTTTTATTTGAATAAAATAAACAATTGCTTTCATAAAAAGCTAAAATTTTAAGAAAATGTATATTTTCTTATTTGAAAAATATTTTATATTAGTGTATAAGTTATCAGTAAAAAAGTTATCAATGTCTTCACCGAATAAATATTTTATATTTCATAGATATTTTTTCCCTCGCACACACACACACACACACATACACACAGTTTTTTTCCCTCACTATAGAAGATTTGTATTAAATTCATTTCGTGGACTTTGTGAGTTTTTTTTCATTTTCAACAGCGAGATTATTTTCCATCTTTTCGCGTCGCGGCAAAGCGTGCTCGTCAATCTCGCCTATTATGCCGTTATTACCAATATCGTTACATCCGCATAAGCACCAGCGCGTGTTTGATTTTTCACAATTGCGTGGGCGCGCACAGACGTACTCGCGTTGATTCAATTGCGGTTTCCCGTAAACAAGTGCATCGTTTTATTATTTATCGCCGTTATTCCGGCCACTTAATCAAAAATATATTACGGACAATACCTCTCAGCGTCTGACATTTTCGATGCCCAACCGTACGAGCGCGAATGATTTCATCAGCGTATTATTAAGTGGGCTTTGATTTTCGACCCTCATTTTGCAAACCAAGCTCTTTGTTGCCCACCAAGCTCGTCGTAAACGTCACAGAGAACACATACCTGCCAAATGAAAATATTCTATTTGCGAAACTATTACCCTAATCATAGGTATTGCATATTTGCTAATTATCAAACCCGTTGTGCGCTAGTATTACGTTATATGTTCTGCACTTGGTAAATTCAATTCTGTCACGCATAACTCCGTCGATTGCTGAAACGCGCGCCGAAATTTACGCAAACCGCTTCTACTTGCCGTTACGCCGAGCCAATTTTGAAAAACTGTCAAATCCAGGGAAGTCCTCTGTCTCTCTTTCTCTCTCTCTCTCTCTCTCTCTCTCTCTCTCTCTCTCTTTAAGATATTATTTTTGAACTTTGATCATTATTGATAAGACCATTATTGATAAGAAAAATTCGCGAGATCCGTTACTTGAGAACGCTTAATTGACGTCTTCTGTAAAATTCAAAGTGACTCTTGCAACGTGGAAAATTCGTTTCCTCCTTCCCCCAAAAGTCTAGTGCGCCAGCTGGGAAGTAAACGCGGAACTCGGATAGGTCTTCATGATTATCACGACGTGACACAATCGATATGATAGGAACTTTAATTCTTTTAATTCTATTTATAGAATAAATATACTGTATTGAATTAATTACTAAATTTACATCATACAATAATGTAAGGTTTTTTTGGATTAATACAGCGACAAATTTATCAAAAGTTACACTCAGATTTTGGTATCGCATTTAACATGACACAGACGGAAAAAAAGATATGAACAACTAAACATAATTTGCTGTATTAGCCACTTTTTCGTTACTGCAGGAACCAATTTCCTTGCTAAGATAACAAGAAAATCTGCTTCTGCAACAAAAAAAGTAGCTAAAACAGTAAATTATATTTAGTTGTCTATCTGTAGCAAATTTGCTGCGTTAATCACTCTTCTTGCTGTACGAGATTTTCTTGTTATCATAGATTCGTGCAGAAAAAAAGTAGCTAACACAGTAAATTATGTTTAACTGTCCATATAGCAAATTAATTTGCTGCTGCAGTAAATCCTTTTTTCCCATGCATCATTTCGAGCAAATTTTGATAATTTCTTTTATTTTTTAATTTCTGCCGTATTTTGTCATCCTATGTGATAAGTGTGATTGTAATCTGAATCAAAAGGAATCCAACGTCACTGAATTTCGTGATTTAATATACTGAAAGTTGACATCAGTCTACCGGGCAAGCCGAAGAGCGCGGGCCATATTTGTCTCACTGAATGGGATACGTAACGCAAATGCGTGCATACCAGCGCTCATAGACGAGCGGGTGCACGCAACCGTGTTGAACAAATGTAGTGGATACGACATAATGATTTCGAGTGGCCGCGCTCGCCGAGAATTGTTGCTAGCGCCGCGCTGCGCCGCTCGGGTCTGCGATCCCACCTTGTTCGTTGCAATTTTCATTCCTATCGACGCGAACAATTACAATTTGATCTCGCGGCGAAAACAAATATTGCACTTCGCTCCGCGGAATACCCGATTAAGCGTATTAATGATGATTTAAACTGCACGATTTAGATCGATCGGTCGGACCGAATTGTTGCGTCTGCGTTTACGCTCTACGAATATTCGGACGTATGGGAAATCTAATTCGCACATATGGCGATTAGCAAAATTCTCCGAAACCACCGTGCCGTGAAAATTGCTTCCGGAGACTCGAAGACTCAGTAATTGCTGAAACATTAGATCTCCCTCTATCTCTTTTTCTCTTTTTTTTCAGCCTCTCACACATGAGCCGAACATCAACTGTAATTATACCCTTTAGATCTACAAGCTCGTATTATGCTTGTATATCGGTATAAATGAGGCTATCGCAAACATACATGCAGTTCGCACGCTTGTTAAGACATTTTTCAATAAGCGCTACACGCTATTTTCGCAACTTAAGTAGCTCTCTATAGCTCTGTGCTTTCTAATAGCGTATAATGACAACAGCCAACATCGTTCTACAAAAACTAGAAGACCGGGAGTAGAGAGAGAATACGTTATTTATTGTAGCGTTCTGAAATCAGATACTCTCAAACGCTAGACAACAATAATATATAGAAAAACAATTCGTATTCAATTACAACAATATATACAAAGAGAAATAAAAGTCAATGAAAAAAAGTATAATATAGAAAAAAGAGATGAAAAATACATACAGATTAAAAAAACATGAAAAAAGAAGCGAAAAATAGAAAGTCAAATATAATGTTGATTGAAATAAATTGAACAAATAAACCAAAGCGTATAAACCGGGATTAGTTGATTACCGGCAAAATTGATTATTTTTACTATTCTTTAACAAATTCCAGAATTAAACAGAGATTTCAAGGCTATCTTTGACATATTTAAAAACTTTGCTTAATTTTTTAACTTATTAAAAAATAGCAGAAATGATCAATTTTGCCAACTTACCTCATTAGCCAACTATCCCCAGCCTCTCTTGAATGATGAGTTCCATAAGTTGCACTGGGGATATCGAAATGAAAAAATAATACTCTTTTTCCCGATTCATCGATCATTCTCATTCTCCAATCTATCGACGCGTCGTATAGTGTCTTTCCGCGTCTAAATATATAAGCGATTTTCATGGCGAATTGTTGTTTGCACAATAGAGATTTGATAACCCGTGACGAAACGATTTGCCGATATTATGGTTAAACATTTCATTTCATGACGGCACCGTCAATATGTTTTTAGTCACGCGGACAAACCGATACAATACACGCGTAAACAGACGATGACACGATTGCGAGTACGCACTATCGCAGCGCCCGTCGTGCGTTCGTCTGTCCGTCCCTTTCGTCTCCTTGGCACCCCTTTTGGCAGCATTACGCGGTAAACAATTAACATACCCGTCCCACGCAACCAGTGCCAACCGGGGCCTTGTGTGTTCCAGTCGCGAGGCATTTCCCTTCATCGGAGAATGTGCATAAATATGCTGCTTTATCGATCTCACGTCCACTCCAATGCCGTCGAATCCTTTGACAATTTCGCTTCAATTTCCACCGGCATATTACATATTTCTCTTACTGACGAGTAATCGCTCCCGCCGTCATCCCGTGTCTCGTTACATTAACACCCCGCGAAATATCTCTCGTAATTATGACGTATAAACTTTTATTCGCGCGAAAAGGTGTATGTAAGTGGCGCGCATAAGAATTCGACGGATACTATTTCAAGACTCCCGCTTGAAATTGGGACAAGTCTGACAACTCTCGAAAAGTGGAAGTATCTTGCGGAAAATTTCAGGGATTATACGCGCACGTGATATTATACTCGCGAGATACGTTCGCGAATCAGCTTCGAAATCGAAACGAGTTGGGTGTTTCTTCCTTTTTTCCCCTTTTTTGGATCTCTTGCTGTGCTTCCTGCATTTCACTGTAAACAACAGGCATACCCATCCGGACAGGCATCGTCGACCCCGAGCGAGGCCTCCCACTTGCAAGGCACCACCCCTCATCAGTCGGTCTGTACAAATATACTATTGTATTGATCCTATACCTTTTCCACCCGCTACGTTCCTTTTGTTCCCGGGGATCCTCGTTTTACATTTTAGCCGCTTCCGCGAAACAACTAATGTGCACCGAGTGTGTTGACAGTAACTGTCTCGCTATTGTTGCACCCTCTCGACTCGCGCTGTACATACTCGCGGGGGAGGGTGGCGGTGGATCATCGCGCCGTGTGCAGACCCCGCGGGGCTCTTCCGTTCGATTCTTCCTACGTTTTGCGATAAATCGACTCTCCCTCGTCCCCAGCGTACCTGAAACCTCGCGACGCTCGTGCGTCGGGCATCATAATAAAAGAAACGAGCGTCGAAAATTCGCGATTAATGTCGCCTTTGATAACGATGTTGCGTTCGAGACGAATATATAAGTCTCTTACAACCGAACTGTTATCTTAGAACATCGTACAACATGCAAAATTGTTGTTTTCCGCATTCTCTATTCTATTGGGTCAATCGAAGAAAGTTCAATCCGACTTTTGCTACGAGTTTGGCCTTATAATGTGCAATGGATACAAATTATTTACCAACCAATCCACCTTTATTGTTTATGATTCTTCGCCAACGTTCTGGCGACGTTTGCACGTCTCAATCATAGAAGAATGCCGAATTACCATCGAGGGAGACCGAAAATCGAGCAAAGTTTTTGACTGACTTATATTGTCCATAGCGCAACAAGGAAAGTTTTTATTAATCTTAGAATCTTAAATATTAAAAAATTACGTGAACCCTAAACGTGAATATTATCGAGTGTATCTTAGTTTGGTCAGAAGACCTAGAAGAACGATCTAGAAGAAATTTAATTGTTTTAATTAAATCACATATTATAAGGATGTAAAATAAAATTTTTCTTTACCTTTCAAGTGACAACATATTTTCGCTTCGGCAATCAGCGTCTTACTCGATTTTTTTTCCCTTAGGGTATTAAAAAAAAATCCAATATAGTTTTCTCTCGAAAAATAAATTGCTAAATATTTTATGTTCAATAACGTTTAAACAAAAATGCCCCGATAAATGAGCACTTTTTCTTAGAATAACTTGGGCACAAATTATCCTGATTGCCACTCAGTGATAATAATCGGATATTAATTAGGAATAGAAATTGTCGAAGAATAAAACTCTACTCTTGGGAATTTCGTGAAAGTTGAAAAAAACTTATAACAAAAAGATAAAACACGTGTATGTCACTAAGAATGGTAACGTTTGAAAAATCGACTTGATAAGTTTTATTCATGTCAGAGTTACAGAAATCGTATAAAAATAGAATACCTCAATGCTACTTAAATCCCGAGCGACCCGAATCTAAAAATCGTGCTCGTCGACTGACTGTGCGTCGCGAAATAGCGCGCGGAGGAGTGGCGTGCATTACTTTTCGCACGGGTGGAATATTTCCAGTGCTTAATTAAGGCGCGCACCCCGCTAAAAATATTTACCGGTCGCACGGCCTCTCCACCGGCGATGTCGAAAATCGAACGCGGGGAAAAAAGTTCCTCCCCTCCGCGTGTAACTTCTAATTTCAGAAAACCACAACGGTATTTTCGAGGCGTCGGTTGTAACCGTTTCATGAAATTAGTTTCGCGGGGAACTCTATTTCGTTTCCATCGTATCACTCCGTGCCGAACATTCCGGATTTTCGCGCGATCATAAACTCGTGCATACGATGCATACCCAAATTGCCTGTGTGGCTCGATGCACATGGTACAGGGCAGTGCGAGCGAGTGCATATTATTCGTTTAATAATCGATAGAATCACGTCATCGCGTGCACACCTCGCTGCATAAAGCCCCTTTGCAGTCTTACTTCTCAGCCCGCCGGTGTTAATGCACGTTACGTGCTGTTGTTGCGAAAAGCAATAAACGCATTATACAACGCGAGCGCGCCTTCGGAAAATTGTCGAGGGAGACCTGCGATCAGCCCCTTGCCATTCCCTCGTCACCCCTATGAGCCACGCTAATTCTGACGTGAAATATATTTTCTCGCCGTAAGCCGCATGGTATCGCTCATTATACATTACGTGTCGTCGTATTGGGGACTCGGACGAATTCCGGACTGTCAAAGATCGAAGCGCGAGCACTGGTTATCGCAGTAACAACTATTTCGCGGCGCATGCCGTGATATTTGTCGGGGATCAATATACCCCTTACGTACACATTATCCCGAGCTTTGAAGCGTGCGAAGTGAAAGGGAAGAGCGCGCGTTGACACGTGCGTCGGGGTGCGTGACGTTTGTACATGCGAGCTTGAGCGCGCGCCTGCAATTTGGCGCGTCGCGCGCGACGCGCTCGCAAGAAAAATAATTCCCGCGCGGAAGGATGACGCGCGTCGCTTCGCACCGAAATCCCGACGTGCCCGCCAGCCGTCGGCTCGCCCTATTCGCGAGGCATTTGCGCGTGTGCCGAGAGGCGCACGTACATACAAACAGGTATCGTAACGATCGTAACGCATCGAGGTCGAAGTAACCGGCAAGGTAACGAGCAAAAAGGATTGCACTAACGAAGTGCCTGACGGGTAACTTGCTCCGGGTCCAGGGCAATAATGTTCCCCGCTGGTAAACTCGTGTTTGCACAACTCTTTGTCCCACAAGTACGCACGGACACGTGTGCGCGCACACGCACACGCTGCATGCGCTCTCCACCACATCCGCGCGCACACATATGCGCGCGAGCGCGTGTGCAAACGGCCGAGCGATGCGACGGGGGCACAAAGAGGCGAAGACACGGACGAACGGCCAACGACTCCTGCCCTCGTGCTCCGACCTAAGTTTTTTTTTAGTTGTTGTATGCATAATAGTGTTAGGATTCATTAGCAATCAGAGATGGGCCGGCCGGTCCGGCCGGAGGATTGTTTACCGGTGTTCAGCCGTTTCACTCACGCCTCTTACGCCCGCCTCGGCCAGCACCCCAATCTCCCGCGGCAGATGCCTCCCGCCGTTCTGCATCGCTGCAAGCCAAGTGATCGTTCATATAACTTTGTGGATGGCGAAGGAAGGGCGGAATTCGCGTCCAAATTCGCGGAGACTCGAAAATGGGAATGCGACTCAAACGACTAAAACGAGTCGAGATATCATGTCGATAATATGCTTTCTTAACTCTTCAAGATTCCACGTACGTACATTCACTTTGGATCTTCCACAAATTTTTTTATATTATTAGAGTCATCATTTTGTCGATATAATGTTATCGATTCATCCCAGATTGAGCTATATTCTTCGTGCCATTCGGTGAAACAGTGACTTTCTCGTTGAAAAAGCCAATATGGCGATTGTATGTAAAATTTTTCGCAAAAAAATAAGCGAATTTTATTTTACCAATACCACCTTGAAATATAAGATTGGTTTATTAAATCCTGATTTATTCTGTGATTTATCTCGGATTTATTAAATTCTGCAGCTGAGGCACGTGTGCAAATATGAATGTACAGAATTATGTACATCCATAAAATACTTTCTGACGGTCAATTTTATGCGAACCACAAAACTCTTCATCAGGAGTATCTTTTAAGACTATTTTACGACAAAAGAAAATTTTATTCGATCGGAATCGATGCATGGATATTCAAGTGAATTAGTAAAAATACTTCTGATAGAAACAGTAAGAGGACTATTTCACTGACAATCGTTGAGTATTTTATAGATTTTTAGTGGAAACACTTTACTGAACCGTCTTATATCTCACTGATTTTGACTAGTGGGAATAAAATTTTTCTGCAAAATCTGTAGTACACAAATTCGCTGTACGTTATATCAAATCCAACTGTCTACGTTTATAGCAATGAAATTAATGGCTTCAATACCTTTTGCGATAACACTAAATTGAGAAAAAACTACTTGACAATTTATTTGCGGGATGTAAAGTTTATTTCTGTGGAAGTTTATTTCTGTAGTTAAACTATATATCCCGAAAATAAATTTTTAGGTATTTCTCTTTTAATATACTTGTACCAGCGTTTACACAGTTCATCAATAATAGGAATAGTCACTAGTATTAATTGAACCTTTCAGCGAAATTTGTCTGATTATTATATTATAATGATAACTGAATCACCAGTTATAAGTTTAACATTTCGATGCAGAATACACTAATTATATTTTAGAGCGTAACATACTGAGAAAAATCTACACTAAAGTATAAAGTTTATTTCTTTATGAAATAAAGTTCATTTCTATGAAGTAAGCTTTTATCCTACACACATATACAAATAAATTTTCAAGTGTTTTCTCCTCAGTGTATTGTAGTGACTTTTAGACTTTATTTTCGGAAATCACAACGCGTCGCTGTACACAGTAGCGAGTCTTCATCTGGAATCTTTATTTTCGTTGCAAGTCCGATGTAAAATAGGAAATTTATTCGTAGCAACCAGGTGGAAGGAGTCGCGCGTGACACGCGGCGCGGCTCCCACTGCACGAAACGTTACAAATCGATAAATTACTTTAGAATAGCCGGTTATTAGAGAACGGGCATAAATTTATTCGATCGCGCGCATTTATTTGGAATGGATTGACAGGCGCGAAGCGCCAGCGGAACATTCCGCGCGACGATGCGTAATTTCCATCGCCTGATCGTGTCCGGCGGGAGTGGCGCGCGCGCGCGCGCGTGGAGAGACGCGCGACGGTAGCGGAAAATCGTTCCACGGGTCTATTTATAATTTCGTCTCATTCATTCGGAAAACAATCAAACGCGGCGAGATCGTGCGGAACGCGCGGCATGGACGCGTTACCGATCGAAGGGTGGATAAAGCGACAATGAAAATACACTCGCGGCAAAAGCGACGGGCCGCGCCAGATAGCTTATGCTTCCGGGAAAGTGGCGAAGGTTGTCAGTTTAACTCGCGCCATCACTTTAACGTCGCCTCGTGGTCTGTTTAGTTTTGCCATCCAACTCGCGGCGTGTGTCGTGCCCGTCGTTCGATGGCCGGCACAAACACCAAGCGCGGCGTAGTGCGAACGAACCGACGAAATCGACGAGCAAAATACGACGCGCGATAATAATCGCTCCTTTGACTCAAGTTTATTCGTGTGCCGTTTCATCGGAGTGTTTATATGACGAGCAAAGTGCTCGCGGATGACGTTATCCGTTGTCGATTGTATTGCTTTTTAAAGCTCGCCAAAGAACTTGGCGAAACGATCTCTCTCTCTCTCTCTCTCTCTCTCTCTCTCTCTCTCTCTCTCTCTCTCTCTCTC
>NW_022639458.1:2501114-2556114 GCF_010583005.1 Odontomachus brunneus
TTCACCTTCTCCCTTCTCCTCTCTGCTATGCTCTAAATCTTTGTGCGATTATTATATATATATATATATACATATAACTGTATGTGTGTTGCGTGTGGTGCATATCTACTAATCCATTACTTTATTTACTTATGCTTTGGTTTATAATTTCTGCTTTACTTCGTAATTTCTTAGCTTTGTTTATACACTCGTGATTAAAGATGCTAGTCTCTCAAGTTAATATTTAATGCATCTTACGTATATTGTTGCTTCTCTATACTTATATGTACATCTTTTTTTACGTTTTTCTACGCATTAGATTGATTACTTCCGATTCTAATAATTTCTAATTTTATTCAATATAATACGCCACCTTCTATTCGACTTTCTGTAAACTCTAAGGGGTTTTTATAATCTCAAAGGTACAATAAGCTCTACTCTTTCTTTCCTCTCCCCTCTCTCTCACTCCCTTCCCTTCTGTCTCCTTTTCCACGCGCAATAATAAAGCGCATTGTTATTGTTAGTGATGCAATCGAGAACTAGTGGGATAAAATTTGAAATAGGATAATTTCCACTCGAGGGTATAAAGATATGGAAATTAATATTCTTACCGCCTAAAAAAGTCATTTTAACGCGAGCTCCGTGTGTTTGAAAAATTTCGCGGCGAAAGAGGGATTTGACCAGAACCAAATACACGCGACAAAACATTGTTCACTCCGTTGCGACGACGTAACATAATTCCTTATAGTCATAACCGCGCTGGAAATCATCGGGAAAAAACTCGCTGGCGAGCATTCGCTTTGAACCACGGATAGCGTCATTTTTTTTGCCATGGCGATATTATCCAGAATTACAGCAACAGTGAAAGGTAAAATATGCAGCCGGGTTAGTAAATGCCTTCCATTATAAATAGGCGCATGACACGAAGCCAGAATAAATATCGCGATATCCTATTTCCGCGCACTGCGCCCGGATCGGTGTTTATTTTATCATTTTTTCATGAGATTTCAGTGAAGTGTAAATACCGTGGAAAATGCTGGAACACAAGCGACTAAACATAACGATTATAAGCGCCTGGGGCTTCGATGCACCGTGGCTTGTTTTCAATGCAGTTGCATTGAACTGCAGCTGCATTCCAGCTCCATGCCTCATCCCCATCGTTATCGTCCGAACCGGAACTGCGCTCTTTGTGAAATGTCATGACCGACCTAAAACGAAAAAAATTCACCGGGCAACACGGTGAACTACACATCGAATCATCGTAATTATGAGACAAATTTTTTTTACCGATCATCAGATAAAATAAATTATTAAAATGTCCGAACGCGCGCCCTTGTGGCCGAAAAGTCGATTATGTTTAGCGATCAAATAAAAAAATAACACGAATATTTGTCTAAATAAATTTAGGTGAATATATATCTCTCTCTCTGTCTTTCTGTTTCTCTCTCTGTCTCCCTGTCTTTTTCTTTCTTTCTCTCGCTCTCTCTATTTCTCTCACATGCACGAAACTCGAATTATAGAAATTTCATTTGCAATATAATTTGCATTACTGTTTTATTTGTTTAGCATTATTCCCACATAATTTATGGTCTCTTTAACCGTAAATTCTATAAAAATTGCCATGCATATTTTCTAAGTGGATATTCTTAGAACTTATCCCGTGAGAATTAAAATAACGTGTTATTATTTATACGTCTTGCATTATAAATGTACATTTCGATTTGGCCGTTTTGGCTGAGACAAAATGTAGAATCCTACATTATAGAAAAAGCTATTAGTAGAGCTTATTTATCTCGCGTTAAATAATAATTCACCTCGCACAAAAGTGGCACAGGTTTATTTATTCTCTCCGCTTTATAAATCCAGTGAACATTTCTGCAATCTTTATATCCCGATCGTAAATAACACGTCGTGTCCTGCATATGAACCTATTATGTCACCTTATCATCGTTATTCACGCAATTGTTAATATTTTCTAAGAAATTGTTTCTCCAATTTTTTCTTGACATGCACACATACACAAGAATATCAAAGAAATCGACGAAAGCGATGCTAATTCATTTATTGCGCTTATTTCTGTTTAACCCGGTAGAGCTCAAGTATCCGAGGAGTATCGTGTGTGTATGAAGAAAGTTAAGGGAAAGAAAGTACAACGGGACTCAAAAGAGAGAGAGATGTGAGCGTCGTGCGACACAAGTAGTAACAAAGAATGTAGCGAACGAGTACGCCGTCAGAACAAGACAAGGGTGCGTAAAGAGGAGCGTTTTGGTCAAAAAGGGTAGAAGCGTGGAGATGGTAGAGATAATTTTCAGACATTAAAAATGATATCAGAGCGAAACGCCGCGGGCGAGGGATGAAACGGGCCGTTGCGAACGGTGGGGGTAGAGAGGCGGGGGGAAGACTGAGACGGGGTAAGTGCGGGTGGAGAAAAGTTGGTGTATAAACAGAAGTTACGTAAGTACATTACAAACTGTAATGGCGAATCGTAGCCGCTCGCCGCTTGCTCTACGCCTGGCGAAAGTGGGCTCTTCAACCACCCCCGGGAAAGCAACCCTCGGCATTTATTATGCTATATTGTTACAAGGAAATTGCGTTTTTATAAGTGGAGTCGCGGTGAGACCGAACCGCAAAGGGCGTGTCCTTTATCTTGCCTCGTTGTAAATTGCAAGGACATAATTGGACCGATCATTTCGAGCGGAGACGATCGATATATTAATTAATGGCCGGTGCGTCGTTTGGACAAAATTCCCGCAATATACGATATTGGTGAAAAATTATAGTTTTATTCAGATTTAATTACACAAATCCTTCGTTATGCAGGTTTATTGCGCAACGCAACATACGTACACACACACGCAGAAGTATATTTTAATTTTTTTCGAAAAAAAAGAGAAGAAAAACTACAAGTGCGTACATTTTTCAATCCAATTTAATTTGCAAAAAACTATTAATTTATTTATCGAATCCGAGTATAAAATGGCAGTGTAAATAATTATGCACGGGAACAAATATTTTTACGTGCTAAATTTAATTTTGGAACGCTCAATTTTAGACCCTTGATTTTCCAGATAAACGATTTCATAATTAATCGATATAAGGCGCTATGCGGTTATCGTTTATTATTCAAATGCAGATAGGTGTGGCGCGTGCATTATTAAAATACCATGTAAAAATGTCTCGTACAGTCGCACATAGGACTGGATAATATAAAAATTAATTCGTTGTGTATTATTGAAAATAATATGTAACATAATAAAATCTCCAATTATATAGCACATATAACTCCCTGTTTCATACCGATAAAAACTCTCGTGCAATTTATTATAGCAAAAATTGCGAATAATGGTACTCTATTTTTCATGCTGGCAAGTCCCCCACGTGTCTTTTCCATGCTTTGTCTCTTCGTTAGTTTTATTTATTTGAAAATGTCTCTCACACCCGAAAGAGACAAAAAAAAGAGAGTAAGAGGGAGAGAGAGAGAGAGAGAAAGAGAGAGAGAAAGGGAAAGCAGAGAAAGAGAGAGAGAGAAATAGGAAAATATAGATAGATAGAGATAAAGTATAGAATGGTCAGCCGAAAATTCCGCTAGCGAACACGTCAAGGACGAAGAGGCGCGCGTGAACTGAGATTCGAGCTTTTGTACATTAATAACGGAAGCAGCGAACGTCGCACGCTTCCTTGCGGGCTTTTGCGTCCCTCTCGACGAGACGGGGTGGTAAAGAGCGGGGAGCGGGGAGCGAGAGAACCCGGGTTGGCAGCATGTTGCACGATCGTAAACACTTTGCATATTTCCCGTTCCATTCGCGGACCCTCCAACCTCCTACCGCCACCTTTTCAACGATCTTTTGTCTCCCTCCAACCCGCGCGCTCGCGCGCGCTTTATATAGCGTCGGTTTGCAATTAGCTAAAATCGATCGCGCGAAAGTGCACGATGGTGCCGGCCATATAGGCTTCCTCCTGTGTTTCTGGCGACGCACGATACCGTTCTTTTACCCTTTCTTTTTTTCTACACCGCGCCTTTCGCACCTTTTCATTATAATAACGCGCAATTGCCGTCGCTGTCTGTAACGTTGTTTATATCGCGTTATCCCGTCGCCTTTTATAATTGCGATCGTTTTAATGGACCGTCGATTATCTGTGCGCGTACAGTGTCGTGCACAAGGCCGCGGAGAAAAGATTTCAGAATTTGAAATCGCGCGACGCGTCCGTCCCCGTGCGTGCGCTAAAAAATATATTCATTCATTCATTTGTTTCGCGCGAAACAATTCTTATGCATTAAACAATTTATTGATTTAATGACGTGTATATGATTCACCGGCGAAGGTTCAACTTTGTTTGCGAACAAAATGTGCGGACAAAACAACGGCGAATTAGTCGTACAATGTAGTCGCGACAGTTCGATCCGTTTGCGAACGAAATGAGGCGATATTATGCGACTCGTAATAGCGGTCTGTGTGTTTTGAGACACGTTCTAAGAAAAGAATTAACAAACGAAATGTTGTTCACTGTTGATTTCGTCGGCGCCAATGTGCGTAGTGACGGAATGTTCCATTCATCTGTCATGTGAAATCGATACGAACACCGCCGGGCTTCTCATGTCTTGCGCAGTCAGACGATCTTGACGTGTTCGCGCGAAACAAGATGTACAAACAACACGATAAATAAACGAGGAAAAGTGCGGATACACGAAGGTATTATCCAACATACCCGGCCACTTTTAATAACATCCCCGTTATCCGAATATCTGTAGCGCGAATATCAGCACTATCTCTAATCCTGCCCCCTCACACCCCAGTCTTTCCTTCAATCTCGAAGTTCTATCCGCCCCTTGCCTCTTACGGCGAGACTCACCCAACCAACCACTCGCTCTTCCGCCGCCCCCGCGAGGCAGAAAATCTGAGAGCGAGATAATTACGGTTGGAAGCGCGGATATTATTTAACCAACATTTCGCTGCGCGCAGATCGAGGGAGTGGATGAGCAAAGCGTGGTCGAGGGGGTTGAATCGGAGGAGCTCGGGGGTGTTCTTACACGAGCGGCCCAATCAAATATAACAGCGGTCGGTACAACATCGGCTAATATCGTGGTGCTGGGAAATTCCTTCCGTGTTTTCAAATCTTCTCTCCGCTTCCCATCCTTTTCCCCCTCTTCTCTCCTCGGCCCTTTTTTCCAAAGAAAAACACCCGATCGTCCGCATTTCTCGCGCGGTGGCGCGCTCAAATATTTTACTTCCGCCGGAAGAAATATAACCGAGACTTAATCCACGTTCCGCCCCGCTCCAATGCGCTCCGTGCAACCGGTAGACGTGAATATTTTGAAAACTGCCTGATTTCACATCGGTAGATTGGGAGAGCTGAAATGCACGTGATCCTCCTTCTCGGTGGGAATCGCGAAAAGATTCGAGAGATTTCTTTTTTTTCTTTTCGCAAGGATCGATACGTCACGTCTCTTTACTCGCCGAGTAAAGTGCACGAGTTCGCGAATCGAAGATATCGGCGATTAACAAATCAGATCCGCGTCTGGCTGTTTCTCCTTCCTGTTGCGACTGGTCGGACTTGCGCGCACCTACAACGTTATGGCGGTAACGTGTGGCAGCTGTATTCCCGCGAGCGATTTTGATATTCATGCTGCTTTTACTGCTGACGCGAAAGAACTGCGCCAATTTTATGCCGGCATCCTGTCGTTTGCAACATACGAGAAAAAGCCTAACAATAAGTCGAAACACACAGCGAAGAAGCGGCATTCACTCTATGAATAATTCATCGATCGTGGAAGGTATTAGCGCGCGCGCGGCACGAGCCGAACAGTAACATGTAAATGAAGCGATCAATTTTGCATGGACAGGTTGCGAAGTTCCCCGTAACCCCAATTTGGCACAGTTTCGCTATCTTTCCCCCCTTTTTTTTCGACGTGCGCGTAGATCGTTAATGTTTGCCGTGCTGTCCTGCGCTCGTAACTTCGAGCCACTTAAACGTACGAGTTGATTTAAATAAATAAATTTGCTGTGCCACGCGCTGTATAGCGTACATAAGAAATTGTTACTTGTAACAATAATTACATATTTTCGACGCTATCGTTAAGACGCGTTCCTTAAGAACATTTATCAACGACCTTAACTCGATATTTTAATTACCAAGAGGCATCACGGTAATAAACAGCCAAAATGATCTCATCCTCAGTGGATTCCTCCAACCAAAAGAAAAATATCGTAAGCTCAATATTTCTTAGAGTTATAAGAATTTCGTTTCTTATCTATAGTAAAAGACTTGCTTGTTTTTCCTGTAGTGAGTAAGAGAGCATTCTATTTCAAGTAAACATATTCCTCTTGATTCAAAAGGAAAAAAATGAAAATAACATCCGGAAATCTAGTGGATTTCCGGTTGATAGTTCGCTTCATTATAATATTACTTTTTCGATAAAAATTTTCGATAGTTTTAAAATATGGGATTACAGGAAGTAGCACTTTGCAACTGGAGTTCCCTTTTTTGGCGGGACAGTTCTTTTTGAGTATGCCAATAATATATCAAATGAAAATTTGGGAAGGTCATCCCGTCACACTTTGTCTCCTCTCGCGTTATAACTCACCGTAAAGAAACGTATAACAGCAACTCGCAAATTGCACTCGCCACGTTAATGGTCGCTTCAGCGATCGCGCCGTTTTCCGCGGCGTTCATCCGAGTGCAGTTTCATCCCACGAGACCATAAGGCTTATCCGCCAAGAAGATCGAGCTACCCAAACCCCATCAAAATCCGACAGAACTCTTCCAACGCCCCCGAGGCCGCTGCCGCCGCCAACCCCTTTCTCGAGGCAGCCGTTGGGCGAAAGAGGAAAGGGATGGGGAGGGTAATGGTGGCTCGTTGCGGTTTTCAGCCTTTACGACCGAATTACGACTTTTCAACTATTTTTACGAGAGTTGTTTCAATTATTTCACCAATTTGCAATTAAGAGCGCCGCGCACCACCCCCACGGGAGCCGACGCCGTCGACGATAGGGGTCGCAAAGGGTTGGCGCCTCTCTCGAGCTTTATGGGGCTGATAATTTCGTGATTAGCCAATTAAAGGAAAAAATTAAATAGCGCGGCCAGCAAGGTCGATTACAGGACAAACCTCGCTCTGCTGATAGAGAGGAAGCGAAAAAATTCGTAAGACGCACGCTTCATCGCGATTGAATGCCTATCTCTGCATGTTTAAATGCTGCGTATTATACAAAACGCACGCGTTATATGACAAATCGATGACAGATATTCAAGGCATTACATCACGCAAGTGCCTTTTGTAGCGCGTCAAAGCCGCCGCGATATCATCTCGGGCGAATCCCACGGCCAACTTCCAATTCGTCGATCTCTCGGCTTTAAGCACTCGAGCCTTGAGGCGCGCGATCTCAAATTTATTATTAATCCCATTACGTCGCGCACACAATGTCACGACGTATACAAGTCGTCTGACTACATCTCTCGTGCAGCCTCTCTCAAACTTTCCTCAAGCTCGTCCTTAGTAGTCGCATCGTATATCTTAACAACAGCCGACGAATGAGACAATTTGTAGCTTCCCGTCTTCGGCGGCGGTATCCGCCGACGGTCGGCCGCCGACCGGTAGCACTTTTAAAGCTGCGCCCGGAGCGGCCGAGGAGGTCAGTATTTGTTCGTTGTCGGCCTCCCTCCTCTCGACGCGGCGGCAGGGTTGTTGGCATCGCGAGGCCGAGGGATTTGCCGGCGGAGGCAGCGGCCAGGGGGAGGGCGCAGCTCGAAGGAGCTAGTGGCGCGGAATAACGGTAAGTCTAGTGTTTATTTGATGGCCCGTAATCACGCTATTTTGTCATCAACGGTAGGCCTCCTTCCGCGATGTATACCGACGTAGGGGCCGGCGGCTCCGCACTTATACTCGCCCTAACTCACCCCCTTCCCGGCCCGCCAGCCCGCCGCGGCCCACTCAAGAAGGAGGAACTAATTCGAAGCCGTTGCAGCGCGCGCGCGGCCGGGGCGCATCTTACTTCCGGTATAATTCTAAAACACAGCGAGGCGTAGCACGCGCTTCGCCGCGGGCGCGGGTCGAAGTGCACGTACGCAAGGTGCACACGCTCGCGGGCCGCCTCGCAATCGCAAACGGGAGAGATCCCTGATACTCCGACACGTTCCCATTGTTCTTCCGACCCGGCCGACCCGGACTTTCGTGTGATACGCGTACACGCACGCATACATGTATATACAGACACGTGACTCGTGCCTACCTCGTGGTCATTGTGGCGATGGTGCGAAGCTACAAATTTTCTCGCGAGCTTTCTCTCGGAAAATTTCGAAAACTCGCCCATTTTGCAACGTGTTGCTAACACGTCCGCGCTGTTCAGCGTCGCATGTGTATGATGTATCGATCTTCCCACGAGAGACCGACATCTCACGTATGTAGCAGTGGTATTTCACGCGCCTACATAAACAAATTGCCTCTACTTTACAATATTAAAAAAGTACAAGGTGGCTCATGGCGGATGATTGCTCGGATAAATAGGGGTAGTAAATATGTTGGTTGGTATACGCGCTTCGCGTTACGGCACGACTGAACGTTACATTTCGTGCAGGTTATATTCGCATGATTCTCGCGCAAAATAAAAAATCAGTAAAGCTTTTCCATATTATAATTCCATAATATATTTCCATATTATAATCATTTCTTCGTTCTATATTATATTATAAATTGTTGTCTTTACTATAATGATGTTAATAAATAAATTTCCAGAACTGTTCTGTTATACACGAAGAAAATATTATGGGTAATTTTCATATAAATTCTTCTCAATTTTTTTTTCAATTCTTTTGCTACGTTCTTAGTAATGCAAAAATAGTATACTTAGAGCATGTTAACTACATTAATGGTAACTATATTTAAACTATAGCGAACTGTAGCGAACTGTAGTACAATACAGTTCTTGTAACTATTTAACTTTAGTTGCAATCACTTAAAAATTGTTTATTAAACTACATTAATACTAATTGTTTATTAAATACATTAATTCTGCATATAAAACTCATGCTGCATATAAACTGCATATAAAACTCATATAGTTGTCACTTGTATAGTTGCCATCATCATGTCTTTCCCTCTGAATGTAGTGTAGGAAGTATACTGAGAAAAAAATGTTTAGTATTTGTATAACTATAATCATATAAAGAAATAAGTGTAAGTTATAGTCGAGAAAACAATTTTTTAAATTAAATTCTATTATAATGTTAGTGATAATAACCTCATACGCGCATGTTACTAATATTATTTAGAGCAACAAAAACATGGTTGGGCCCAGAAATAACTACAATTTTATTTAGATCAAGCATCTTTTTCTTCCAGTGTTAGTGTAGGAATATCTGTTAGTAATATCTATCTTACTAAGGAACATAGTAAATTTCGCTAGAAACATAAATCTTTTAATAGCACATTTCAGTTCCTAAAATATAAATAGCACATATGAAAAATTAAAAGATTAATCAATTATTGCAAAATGCCTGTATTATAATGTTGCATATAATAAGCGAACATGCTTTGCGCAACGGTACACGCAAACGTTACATTCCGTTCAAATTGTATTCGCGAGATCCGTGCAATTAAAAATACGCAGATTAAAGGAGACCCGTCATCGTTTCAACGTGTTGCAACTGCCACACGTGTAATCCTAGTGAGTTTTCGCGCGGCCGGCGAAAACCGATACAGCACAGCGTCTCGACGTGTGTACAACGCGTAATAACGGTGCAACGCCTCTGAATCATCGGCAAGCGGCGCACCCACTCTTACACATTTGCGTTGCGTGTTTTTGTTGCGTCTTCTACACGCGCGCGCGCGATGCTGACTCGCGTAGAGCGTTTATTGCATTTCTGATGCGCATAAGGTATTACGGTATCGCCTGCGACTATAACGCGAGCGTTTTTAGAATAATACTGTCACACACGTGGCGCAAATAAAACCGATTAGCACTGCATAATAACGGTAGAACAGGAAGTGTTTAGCAGTTGTATTAATCGCGGTAAACAGCGTTTGAGCGTAAACTGTAATTCTACGATTGATTTTTGTCGTTTTCGTCGAGAAGGGAACCTCTTCCCGCAACATAGCAATTTGCATGCGTGAAAACCACTCGCTTCCGCAATTTGTACACAAAGAAAAGTACATACTGCGTTCGAGAAAATGTTACAAGCATTTCATAAGAGTTTATAGCAAGCTTATCATAAATTCATCATAAGCATTACATTTATTCAAAATGTATTTTAAATCCTCGTAGCATTTCAATGAACAATGTTAAATTATGACACAAATTCAGCTTGCCTATAATATAGAGTCGAAGCAATTTTTTCTTCGATAAAATTTGATAATATTCTTGTAAAAGGAATAAATTCTTCTTTTGAGATAAATCTTGGGATATGCGTGATAATGATCTCTTCTCAAATTTGTGATGAGCATATTTTAAAGCTGCACTGAAAGAAAAAAATAGTTGGAATAACTATAATCTCATTATATTTTATAGTTCGTTTTGGCCTCAAACATATATTTATAGTTCATCTAAACATGAAGATATAGTAGAATGAACATGGATTTATAGTCACCATCTTATTACTCTATATATATGGTAAAGCACCTTTTGGGAATATAGTTACATGTACCTATATTTGCCAAATATTCCAATTGTATTGACTATATAAAATAGTTAATTTCTCTTACTATTCAATATTTGCTACCTTACTATATTTTTTATTTCAAATAATTATAATTCTTGGTAAAAATTTTATACGGGTCAGTTATACTATGCTTATATTGTAAATATTACAAATATTATGGTAACATTTACTATAACATTATATTCCTAACTATAATCTTTTTACTATGCCATTATAATTCCAAAAATCATACATTTTTCTCTCAGCATGTTATCAAGAAAATCTTTGTCGAAAATAAATTTAATACTTAAAAGAAGAAAAATTAATTGAATAATCGTTTTTCTTAATACTAAAATCATATTTGTACGTACGTTTACTTGCACTGAAAAAAATACTTGAAAATTTATTAATAGAATAATAAAGTTTATTAAGAGAAATAAACTTTATATGCCACAAATAAATTTTCAAACATTTTTCCTCAGTGCGTCACCGAAAAATACCGCATTATCCGCAGGATTACACAAGACATAGGAAGTCGCGGCTCTCCGCGTATAAGTGTACAGTATATACTTACGAGAAATCGCGCGTGTTATCGCGAAACGCGGAGGAGAGACTGATGAATGGTTAATGTTACTCTCGGCGACTCTAATGATATTCATTGCGAGAAACACAATCCCGCTTGATTAATCCCTCGAAGCGTCGCGTGCGAGGTTTTAATATGCTATTTTTCGACGGGCGCTTCTAAGCGCTGCACGCCGCGCCGTTGCAACATGCAAATAGACCCGTCGTCGTGCGTGGGTGTCGCGTTGGGATGCGAATTCCAGATCCGATGCGCTTATCGCCCGCGGCGTCGACTCGCTAAGCGAACGCTGGCCGCGGTAATTTAAGAGAGACGAAGACGAGAGAAGGAGGGAGGGAGAGAGAGGTCAGTTTGTCAGGAAGTGCACGACTGACGTCGTATCGCGGCCGCTTGGCCTAATGGAGCTCTCCGTGTAACAGCTCGTTGAAAGCTTAACACGCATAAGCGACTAATCCCTATGTCCCGACGGTTTCTCGATGGAACGCCTCGATTACCTACCCTCTGTCGATTAGGATACCGCAAATCCGTTGATAGCTACTACGATCACCGCCGGCTTATTCCCCGATTGCCTCGCTCGATGCACATTCGGCGCTACGATGCAAACAACATCCGCGAGGTATATTTTTATTGGTGTTTTTCCCCGCTATACCGAAATATCGCACATATTTTGACACTATCAACTCGCGATGGTGTAAAAGCGAAAACAAGAAACTATAATATGATATTTGCGCATGAGTAACAATATTTTGAAGTTACACCAACAATCGACTGTCCGAGAATACGAACGAAATTTCACGTGTTCCACAGACAAAGGCTCTTGTTTTGAACTCTTTGTTATCGAAAAGTGTTCATAAATGGTAGTTTACGAGCCTTCTACTTAACTCTCAGTTACATTCAGTCACTTTATCAATAAAAGATAATTCCGAAGAATAAAGGCCAAATTTTGTATTCTAATAGTTTTCGCCACATACACTTGTCAGTGTTTTAGTCTAACAATCTCTCAGAACTTGAATCTAATTGAACTTGCACAGTCATACCTTTCATACCTTCGCCCTGTATCTGTAAATAACGTATATAATTAGTGGAGCATATTATATTATACCACCCTCTACCACATATAAGGTATTTTGTAATTTTCGTAATGCAATCTACCTCATCCATGAAATACTGGAGATAGTGCAACATAATGAGATTGGTGCAAACATAGAAGAAATTAAAGAACCGTTTTTAACTATTCTCACATGAGTAAACTACGTCAAAATTGCTGTTTCTAACTGAAATAAAAATTTGCAAACAGCCATTTAAATATATCCTACAGCACCAAAAAGCTCCTTTCCGATATATCTAATAGCGACACGACATCGAAATCCGCTCTGAATCCAAACGAGAGATGCGCTAAGACACTTCAGCACACGTTACACTTGTGTCCTTTTTGGTTTTCAAGAGAAGCATACGTGGCGTTTTGTCGACTGGAGCATATTGTGCAATTTTAATCTGTAATTAAGTGAGTGCGTGTGTATTGTGCAGAAATCTGTGTGCTCCTTACAAAGAGATAATTCTATGACGGTAAATCCGTAAGGACATAATTAAAGGAACGAGTAGAATCCGAGCCGACGCGAATTTCTTGACAATCTACTACAACGGCGTCGCGGAACTTTCGCAAAAAGAAAACCTCCGACGATCCTTCAACCCCTTTCCAGGAGAGGTCGTCGGCCACGCTAATCGAACTCTTCCTCAAAATAATAGCGGCCCCGCGCCGCCCCTGGCATATAACGCGAATCTCGCGAGTAGTGCCTAGCCCGGTCCTGACTGCCTCATTACCCGCTTTTAATGAAACTCTTTTCTCCGGGCGGACCCGGGCTAAGCGCCATTGCCAAACCTCGTTTAGGCGATACGGATCAGCGTGCCTGGGAGCTCCTACCGGCGAAGACTATAAAGCCTCACCGTCCCGACGGCTCCGTTCCATGGACGAGTTCCGGCATCGAAGTTTCGCGCAAGTTTGCCGAGCCGAGGCGAACGTCTCTCTTTCCGCGGCGCGCCGAGCACGGAGGAGGCTAGGACGAAGGCGAGGGTGAGGACGAGGCGGGACTCTGGTCAGGGGAAGAAAGGAGGTTCAAGGTGGAAAACGTTCATCGAGGGGGGTGGCTGAAAGAGGAGTCGAACGCGTCTGACACGATGCTCGAGCGTACGATCCTCCTTCGCGCCTCACCCCCAACTCCATCGGACCGATCCTTCAGACCCTTCCGACAGTCTTCGGCTCTCACCTACCACCCTTCACGGAAAGGGGTATATGCCCCGCGCTTTGAAACAAGTTTCGGCAATTATTATGATCCGCTCCTATACTCACGACTCGCCACAACTCGACGGTCGTCGCGATTGCTTTCGCGTGCGTTGCAAGACTCGCCACGTCGTGCGTGTGCGTGGGTTAGAGGGAGAGACTCACGCGAGGATCTGAGGAACGAGTTCGATCGTCCGGCCACTATTTGCCGCTCTACGCATCGGACGAGAATGATACGTAATAAAAATTCATAGATAAATTTGATGCGTCATAACTCAGCGGCAAGAAATCGTACAAAGCTCTTCTTGTTCTTAATTTGCGGAAAAAAGTCTATATTTCACGATAGTTATCAGCAGATTTGCGCAAAAAATTAATTCCACCCCGTAGAATGCGTCAAATTACGCAAATTTTAAAGTAACATTATTTTTTATTATTGTTATTGTTGATAAGACGGCAGCAGGGGAGAGAAAGAGTAAATTTAGAATCTAACAAAAAATGCCCCTTAAAGTACAGACTTTACTCTGAAGAATGAAAAAAGAATTTTTCAAATATGATCATTTTTCGAGATGTTATGCTTATTTGAAGTTAGGCGAAATTTTTACATGAATTTAATTATACAATAAAATTATGCTGACGAATGTAATTACTATAAATTATGGTCAAGAAAACCATTTTTTTTTTTTTTTTTTATTAAATTCTATTATAATCTTAGTAATAATAACTTTACATGCATATTACTACTACCATTTTCGTATAAAAACAATCAAAGAATATGGCTGGAGCCAAAAACAATTATAATTTTAGTTAGATTGCAACTACGTGTCGTTGCAAGATCAATCATTTCTTTCAGTGCACGAACCGACAACGTACAAAGTAAAACACTCAATTACCTTAGTCACGCATTGACACTTCTAGTAGAAAAAAAGTTGGTTTTCCTTGAGACCAGTATTGCGATTAAACTTTTTGCTGGCATTTCATAATTCCAAAGGAAAAGTTCGCAACAGAAACTGTGAACAATCGTCGCTAGTCGCAAGACAGACAAACCAGATTTGTATCAGTGACTAAGGAGAATCAATAATTGGGTGTTTTGCCCCACGCTAAACGCTCAGCAATAACGCCGGTGAGCAATCTAAAATTAGAACGACATTTGAAACTTGGATTTATTTATGTTACTTGTACATTTTTTTGCTGTCATTTTCTACTTTTCTGCTGTTCATTCGACGGAATTGCGATGTTCGATTAAACGTATTCGCAACCGCGAAAATTCGCGCTTGGATCGCGGCGCCGGGCGCGGACGTTTCGCGCTATCCCTTTAAGTCTAGTCGGTTCCTTCTTCAATAACTCATTCCACGTCTTGCTTGCTAGCCCCGGAAGGTGCGGGATGTGCCAGAAGACAACTCCACCCCGTGCTGTCCACTGTCTACGGGGAAGTACTTCCCGAGTACCGAAACCGCAGTACAACGAGACCGGCGAGTTGTTCGGGTAGGGGTTGAACGGTGGCGGAGAGAGAGGGAGAGGGAGAGACTGTGGGGGTGGCGGCCGCCCACCCACAGTAACCAAAATTTATATACAAAGTATCTTTGCTGACCAGTTGCCGTTGGCGAATAAGTAAAACAGTAAACCGTGTCGCGCGCGTGGCGGAGGATGTTGAAGAGGGTAGCGGGAGTGTACAGAAGGTGGGGTAGGGAGGGCGGGAGGCAGGGAGGATGGAGTGGCTGTGGTTTCACCTCGTAAATTTGTCCCTAGGAATGTGTGGCATTTTTCTCGACCCTCCTTACGCACCCCCACGCGGCCATTCTTTCGCCGCCCTTGCGACGTTTCGAGTCTCGGCGCTGTTGGAAGCGATCATCCCTCTTTAAGGGCTATATTCTATTATCGCGATAAATTCTTTACGGCATTAAATTGCTCGCGCGATAAGTAGACGCGGTTTGAGCCCCGCATGCGCAAAAATCGCATTTTCTACTAGTGCCGAAATTTTTCACTTTACTCACATTTTGCGAACACATCGATATGTATGCAATGTGTAAAAATTACGAGAGAATGACAAAATTCTCTGGATGAAACTGCTCGATAAACTTGGCTATATTATATCGGAGGTTTAAACTTTAGTCAATGTGTCGGGACACGCGTGACCTTTCGTTTCCTTAACGTAGAAGTGCAATTAGCCGACGCAGTTGACCGGAACGTAATAACCTGAACGCGAATTTGCAACGCGCATTAATTGACGTTTTGAAAAGGTGAAACGTTCGCGATTTATCGAGAAAAGAAGACAAAATCTTTTAAATTCCCGACCGGTATGCTATACGACGTGCATCTAGAAAACCGGCTTTATGTTTGACCTTCCGTTCCCGTTATTAATACTTTTATACAACCATTTTTTACCGGACACGCACGATACGATGCCTGTCGTAATATTACGAAGTCAAGAAATAGATGTTAAACGCGCGAATAATAAACAACAAGCCTAGAATCGCACAATTAAAATTGCAGCAATATCGCGAGGAATTAAAACGCTATTATATTATTAATAGCTACATAAGAAATATATAATAAAATGGATTCAAAAAAATGTTTCCAACACGAACGTCACAAATTCCTTTCAACAATTATGGTTCTTTATGGGCTTGATCAGCCAATGGCCATTCGACTCTGTATTCGAGTATAGAGAAATGCTAATGTTGAAAGAGTTAAAAATAATCCTGAAAGAAGCGGAAAGTCACGACGAAGAGTTTCTAGCTGAGAGTTCGCTGCACGCGGAGCACGATGCAGCGCTATCGTACCACATTACTTCGCACACAAAAAAATCTATATCCATTTAAAAAACTAATATACTCAAATTAACAAATTAACTTTCATATATAACCAACGATATGTAATTCTGTTAGAAAAATGTTATAGCCTGGAATTTCCACAACAAGAAGAACAATATGATTATTTTGACGATAATAATATCTTTTTCCGACATTGAAAAATACCATATTCTCAATCCAATATTTTGTGCTTTCCACTCATGAAAGTTATTTTTTAATAATAAGAATACATTTTGAATCATATAAATTTGAATCACGTAAAATGTATTTATGCGAGTAACTTGTTTCTTTTTGTTTAACGCTATGTGATCTCATTTTAAAGTTCACGTGTCAAAAACAAAGATTTGTTCAAACCAAGAATTTTGTTCTGTGTATTTGTCGAATATTCTTCCGTGCCGCCGTGGCATGCGATTTATTTAATGCGCGTGGTGCGTACGAGATCGAATGATATCAGACACTCGTGATTCTTAGCGCTTGAGAAGCGGTTCCGTCGTAAGTTATCCGTAGGCACGCGGTATGGAAATGAGCGATACACCGCGTCCCGATACGTTTAGCCTGCGTTTAGCCCACTGCGTTTAGGCGAATTACACGGTAAATTTTGCACGCTATCGAATGGCCGTGTTTCTTCCAGCGGGCTCGCGTATGGTGTAGACGCGGATGCGGGGGCGCGGACTATAAAACATAACGTAGGGGTTGCATCGGGTCAGATTTAATACTAGAAATGGGAAGGTGTGGCGGGCGAACTCGAGGGCTAGAAACGGGCACAGACGTGTATCGTGTGCAGTTATTTCGGCTTGTACACTCTTACTCAAGAACGTCCTGCCGATCGTCCAGTGACCGTCCGAAGAATTGGCGTCTAACGACGCGATCGACTGGTCTTTGCAATATAATCGATTACATCGCGACATGTTAATTTTATATTATGCTTTACGTGCAATATAAAGATATCTTGGCGATGCATCGATACTATAATCGAGAATAATTGTTGAGAATAATTTTCGCAACACAAAACTCGATGTAGAGTTCCGTTTAGAGTAGAGAATAGGAGAACAATTGTTTAAAAAATCGCTTTTACGACCAAAGGTCCATGAAAGTAAATGTTAAACCAAGGTATTCTTGACGCATGCACGGTGAAAAAAAGTTTGGTTGTATTAATATAAAAGTGGGTTTTAATGAACGAACCAACGCATTTTAGCTGAAGGGAACGGAATTTCTGGTTTTTAGAACCAAATTTGGTTCATTAAAACTACAGAAATTCTACGTCTTTCAACCAAAACGTCCGCATTAAATCCACACATAAACGTCACGTTAATATAATTAAATTTCTTCATACGTATTTATACTATTAAAAATATATAAATTTAGCAACTAACAACTTGCGTTCGGTCTTAATTGGCCGGTTATTCGCATTATTTAAGAATAATTATTTGTACGAAGAGAAATTTTGACTATAATATGATAGATTGAATTTTGCACAAGTTGTAAAACTATATATAGAATTATATTGGAGGATACATAAATCTGTATCGCTGATAAACAAAATTCAGAAGTAAACACCCGGGATACATTTTTGACGAGGATTGTACGTACTTATGTATACCATTGCGAACGGTTCATCAGTGTATGTAAGCGTTTGGTATATTTCAGTTGCATGCGGACCGCCAATGCCATCCGTTAAATGCAATAAACACGGAATCTTGCAATTCGCCAATCGACGCTAACACGCTGCACTCTTCCGTGAAGCAGTAGCTGCAGTCGTTTCTGCGATGTATCAAACAAACATTATTTAATTATAATCGATTAAGTCCGAGGCCAGACCCATGACGCTTTGTTTTCCTTTTTCTCATTGCTTGATAATTGCGCATTCCGATACCGTAAATACATTCCGATACTCGGAACAATAATAAACTAACAGAGCGAAAATCGCGTGTGTTTTTAATACTCTGTAAGAGATACCTGCGTCGTGATGTTTCTCCTCATATTTAACTTCGACATAATAATTGAAAAGGAAGCTCCTTATTTTTTCTAGTAGATCTTCTAAACCTAATAGAATAGAAAAGTGAAAATACGTGAAATTATATGCGAATAAGGAATATACGTAGTTACATACGTAGATGTGGCGACGCATACAGTGGACGAAAAGGCACTCTTATATTTTTATAACATTTATACATTAAGATCGCATTTTTGTTCACATATTATCGTATATTATTTGATCTTCTTTAAATTTAAAAAATATTGAAAATCAATAAACATTAACCCTTTGCACTCGGAGACATCTTTGCTACATTTAAAATGTCTTTTCTGAGAGGATATCCGAGTGCAAAGGATTAATTCAATATAACGTATTAAAAGAATTGAACTGTAAATCTATCCTATTTACGATAGTTTAAATAAACAAAACTCAAATCTATGTAAAAATTTTTATTTTTAAATGCTTTATTTATTTTTCACTTGTACTATACGTAAGTATATATATTTTTTATATATATTTTTTTAGAAATTATTTTAACAAGACAATTGAATTTTGTTATATTAGTCATTACACAATAATTCCAAAAAATCAATATATACTTATGTTGGTGTGCAAATATATTCAATATCTTAGAATTTCAATATTTTTCTCAACTATCTTGAATTCGTTATTTTAAATTTACTTTTAAACATTGTTTTTAAAAAATCGGCTAAACATTAAACTGTCCAGCGATTTCTGTCCGCGTGCCTTTTCTTCCACTGTGTGCCGACTCGCGAAAGAAAACACGATAGGATAAAGACGCTGGTGAAGTATAGTTGCCTGCGGTGTAGCGAAATGCAGTAACGAGTAATCAACAGCTCATTGGTGCATACGCCCGGCACGTACATTTATCCCGGTAATTCTCCCAACTGCTGGGAGAAGTAGCACCCGTAGCGGCGCGGCGCCGCGCCGCGCCGCGACGCTGGATGTGTGTCGTTAGTATTTAGTGTTTAGTTAACATCGGGGATGGAGAAGCCGCCAGTGTTTGTAATTGGTACAGTTTAGGAGCGACGAAAGCGATTGTGTACCTCACAGATTTTACCCCGGCCCTCGGAGCGCGCGGTCGCGTAACTTTTGTCTGCCGGCCGGCGGCGTCGCGGCGTCGCTCGCGAGACAGTTTCAAGTCCGCGCGGGAAAACGGCACGCCAGATGGCGCGGGTACGTATCGCGGTCGTTACTACAATTAGATATTCGCCCCGCTCTGATCTCCAAATAATAACACCCGCCCACATTGAAGGTCTTAGCCGACGAGCTTTCGACCTCCTTGGCGATATTTACACCTTAAGTGCCTCGGCGATGTTTGCCTGCGTTCTGCGTATTAGCCTTCTCGATTTTTCTCCATGCTTCCTCGAACATTCGCTGAGGTAATGGCACTCCGCTCGCGGGAGGCGAGTTAAATTCACGTAGCTCCTTATGTGTCGATGAGTACGCCTGAGAAATTGTTTGGGAGCTGCGTCATTGGTTTAGTCCGAATGACCAAAATCCGAGATCCAAATCTGGTTTTTATCGTCGAAGGCAGCCGCGGATACGCGATCTCGATCAAATGACTATTCATAGCTATTGTATGAATGATACATATTGCACGGCTAATGACCCTGGCGATCGATACCGAAGGACTCAGTGCGAGTCAGCAAGCTTTTAAAAGAAGAACAGAACGCCAATATATTCCTCTCCTATGTATCACCGGTCCGGCGATATTGAATTCTAATCTAATTTTACAATTGGAATAAAGCAGCGCGCCAAATTATATGACTCGCTCGATCGCAATGCACGGTGCAACGCGCTCGCGTATTATTAGCCCAAATAAATGACGCGATGGGGTTTTTATGAATACATATAACTTAGTATTCAGAGAAGCGTATACCCACTTATTTGGAGATCAGGAGCTCCCTCGAGCGAGACGACTTTAGACCGGGTACTCTTTCGCCGACAACACCCCGTATATTTCATTTTTAAACAACAAAAAAATGCTAATGCACCGCCGCGCCCGTTATCGGCTCCGCTCTGTATATGAAATAATAAATAATCGGGTAAGCCCCGACGCCATTATTTTTACGTCGACTTTACTTCGGAGATACACATTTTCCCCGGGTTATACTTTCTACGTCGCCCGTTTCGTTATATACGTACAGTACGTGACGTCGACTATAGTGGTGGAATTTTACTGCCTCCGGATAACTCGTCACAATTCGCAAAACAGCCATTATCAGCATTTGCGTTCAATATGTTGCTTCATGGAGAACCATCGACACAGTCGTACTTTTCTTCTAACGAAACTTCTATCTCAATAAATTAGAATCGACAACGCGTTCGTCGGGAGCAATCGACATCGCAATGAAATTCAAGTCGACATTTGTGGCGTATAATATAGAGAAAAATGTTCGACAATTTCTCGATTTTTCGCTAGTAGTCTGATACTTAATATAATATAATTTATTTCGTAGAATACGATAGAATGCTCACAACAGGTACTCTCGAGAAAATAATTCATATGCAAATTAGCCCGAATGGGTTATATAAAATACGCCGCGCTTCCTCATGAATCCCGAAGCGAACATATGATAAACATACAGGATCTTTGACCGGCAACTGTTTCATGCACTTTTGAAATTATAGAATAATAATACGCCGTAACAGGAGTTATGCATAATTCTCGGCATCGCGCTTGGTGTACTGCCAGCTATTCCGACATGGAATCCTAAGAACGTTGTCAGGCCGCAAATAGTAAATAGCTGCCATATTAACATCCTACATTCGCGCGGAAAATTTACAGAGTTCGCGGCCAGTTACAATACACCAGATTTATCTGCCTGTTCTATCTCGCGATTTTAACAAATTGGTCAGTTACAACGCATTAAGGCTAGAATATCATTTTGAGATTTTTAAAGCCTACTTATTGTCGTCATTTCTACTTCTCCCGGTTTAGAAAAAAATCTCTCGTATCATTTACTGATTTTTAAAGTAAAATCTAATTATCTTGAAAATAAAACATACCGAAGGAGTAACAAAGAAAATCAATGATATCGTGATGTGATTGAATTATACTATGATCTACCTTAGATGTCCAGGAAACTCATTTTAATTTTGAATTACCAAATATTACACAAGAACAGTATATAAATTATTGTTTGAGATTTTAGTTTTTAACTCATCGATAAAATTTGTTTTATTCTGTGTCAATTCATTAGTCTTTTTGTGCACGTAGAAAACACTACTAAAAATTACAAAAAATTTTTGTAATCTTGGATCATACAAAATTATGACTGAAATTGTTGTTAAATATATCTATTTAAAAATGTTATACACGATTAATTTTAATATAATATATAATATAATATATTATATATTATATAATAATGATATAATATATATTATATTATATAATATATATTACATATAATATAATATTATATTATGTTATATATTATATATATATATATATATATATATATATATATAATTATTATATAATATATTATATAATTTTAATATAATACAACATGATAAAAATCACTATAAAAAAAATGTAATTTTACCATAATTTTTCCTGCAATATTTTCTCCGTGTGATAATTACAGAAGGCAAATAAATAATAATTATGATTACATTTACTGTAAAAAATAAGATTGATAAAATTATAAAAATTGTTGTAATATTTGTTTACTATACATAAAATGTCCATATTTTGTAAACTATGTTCTTAACAGTGTTCAAAAGTCATCATCCATACAAAATAATAAGAGAGAGTTATAAAATATTATAATCGCAAGGAATCAAAATGGAACTTTCTTGGGCATCCAAAAGGGGTTGTTCCTGGGCATTCTAGTGTTAAATGCGCGAGTGCAACCTTAACGCCATACTAAGAGAGCATACTGAGAGAATTGACAAAAATTTGTCGTTGTTTGAACAGGTTCGATCGCCGATCAGTTGAATATTGCTCGTGCGAGAAAAGGTCGCGGTCGAATCAGCGTCAATCAGAGCCTCGCCTTGACACCCACCACTGTAAACCGGAACGAAAATTCAATTTGACGCCGTCGAATTCTCGGAGGAATATCAAGTTCGCTAGAGTTCGGCTGCCGACTCAGTGTAAGGCATCGAGAGTTGCGGCTCTCTAGTAGCAACTTTCTTTTCTCTGTCCGTTCTCTTTTTTTTCTCTCCGCACACGCCGTGCAAATTTAATATCTTTCCCTCCTAAACTTCGCTCATCCGCCGCCAAACTAAAACCCGCCGTTTCGGCTTTTAATGTGAGCATCAATTGTTGCCCGTGTCCGTCTGTCAGATTTATTGACATTAAAATTTGTTTCGGCGCTAAATCACGTATAAGCGAGTTAAACAATATTTTTTATGTGCGAATTGTCGTATAACTCATCGTTGCAGTGGCCCGTGTATAATATTTCGTAATGCACGTAACATTTTCCGACTGTTACTTTCGAATATCTCTATGTACAACTGCCGTGTTTGTAAACGTTTTTTTCATTTGTTCTGTGGAAAGCATTTACAAGTTCGCCATATCAAACGCAGGGCATTTTTTCATTTTTTATTTGATCCGTTCAAAAAGTACGTGGCCTATTACAGAAAGATAGCACGAATTCGGCTAAATCTTTATAACCGTATCACAGAACCATCCTTTATTAGGTTGGGCATGACAGTGCAGAGTGATCTGTCGATTAATCTTTGTTTGACAGTGCGCCAAAGTGAACATCTCGAGCGTCTCTGTGCGTTCATTGTTTTGACTGTTCTCTTACTTTTGGAGTGAAGTGGTAGATCTAGGTTCCATTAACGATTATAACTCAATGCTACAAGTTCTTCAGATCGTAGCGAAATCATGCCAAAGGTGAGAGAAACAATGAAACTGTTTAGTCCAATCTTTGCTGGTGGTGACTAAATGCAGGATCCGTCGCTCGCAGAATTCACTTTGGCGCGCTGTTAAACGAAGATTAATCCGCAGATTATTCTATACTGTCATGGTCAATGTAAACCTAATAAAGAATGGCTCTGAAATACGGTATCTCTGCATTAGACCACGTATCTTTTGAACGACTCACGTACGTGCGTTCTATCGCCTGTGTCTATTGCCGTTTCCGTGAGCTGAGGGACGAGCTTTGTGCTCATTCATTGAACGTCTGATTATAAATATCCACGAGGTTATTACTATTGCGTCAACTCCGTCACCGTAATGCATATTTACGTAATTCTCGGGAGGCGAAATAATTCGCTATATAGAACGCGGTCCTTCCGGGGCTTAGGCCGAGATTGAGGAGCGGCCGTGCGAAAGAATCAGGCAAATCACGGGGACCCTTCTCACCGAGAGGGGATGCTCGATCAAACAGAAATTCCCCTAAATAAAGGAGGTTATCGGACTATAAACTTGGCGGATCGATAGCTGCGACGCGCGCTCACTCTCCGACTTTTATTCCAAAATTTTTATTGTTTAAATAAATCATCGTCCGGCGCTAAACGCTGAATTACGGGGATATTAATGGCACGTGTATGTATTCATATTTATTTACGCAATTACCCGTCGGCCGACGCGTAAAAAATATAATTGGCCGTGCTTTATGCCTCAAAATATCGAATGCCCCGACGTCAAAACATATTTGCATTACGAAGTGACTTTTTATCAACAATATCCGGCGAATCGACGGCTGATATCGCGCGATTGTTTAGATCCGATTTCCGTCATTTTGTAATTGGGCGCGACAAAAATATTCCAATGTTTTCAGGAATCAGCAAAACACGCGCTGAGAGAAAAAATATCTATATATTCGGTACTAATAACATAATTACTCATACAAAACACTTTTCAAAAGCAATTGTTTATTTTATTTAAATGAAAGAGTTTAGATTTAAGCAAATGTGTTATTAATACTCGTCGAATAATTTCTTCACTTTTTAGATATTTTTTCTATCGATGTGGCGAACTTCTTTATCGGTCTCGTTCGCATTTTGTTGCAAATCGCGCACCATTTAGGAACGGCATCGCGATTATGACATAAAACGCGCGTAAATAGAACGAACATTTCTATTTTGTTACTTTTGAGTAAATACTTTCACGTAACGTGTTACGTGAAAATTCTCGCAGATATTCGCGTATTACGTGACTTTTTATAAATATTTAGTTACACTGTGTACACAACGCGAAAAATTAAATAAAGCAAAAGTTATTGGAATATGAGAAAAAAATAACGTACTTATTTAATATATCAGCGTTCGTAGAGTTTTTATAACGAAACGGATACTTGTATGCGTGTGTGTGTGTGTGTGTATTACGCAACAACAAAGCAATAATAATCCGGAAAATAATCCAATATTATTTCCAAGTCGCGCGAGCAAACGTTTTTAACGGCGAGCACGGCGCCGCAATGCAAAAAGGGAACATTCATTTCGTGTGTTTCGGCGCTTCGATCACGGGCGGAAATGAACCGCGCGAAGAACCTCATTATGCATTCGAAGATGGCGCCGGGTGAAATATCATATTTAATTTTTATTGCATCAGCTATATGCATTGGCCTCTGCCAGCAGTTCGCGGGCCAGAGGGGGTGGGAGAGAGGCTACCATAGATATACAGCGGGGGAGTGTAAACGCAGGGTGTATGTAAATATAGCGTGATACATTGGATACTCGCTTATAAACACCCCATTTTTATTCGTGTAGCGTTTCGCCACCCGGCGAGCGGCGCCCATCCTTCCCGCCCACCCCCGCGCTCCTTAACTGCCGGTCTGCGAGGAGAGGAAGGAGACAAAAGAGAGAAAAGGAAACGACAACCTATTATTTTTGCGTTTTTATACGACACCCTGCGCAACATCATTTCCAACATCGCGGCGTGTATCTCGCCAAGATTGTGCGGAGACGTAGGGCACTGCTCGTACAGAACATACAGTATCTCCCTAGCAGCCGTTCGACTGAATTTTTAAACGCCAAGTTGTCTTGAAATGAAGAAAAATATAAGTTGACAATATCGATCGCGTTAATTTAGTTTCAACTTAATGTCTTATTCGATACAGTCACGTGTCAGGAGTTGCTCGAGAAACCTTGTCCGATAAATTTAAGACCTCTGCGACAGCGATTCCACGACAAACATATCTTAATGAAAGAGAAAAAGGAGAGGAAACATACAGTTGGTACAGGAGTAAAGTCGACGATTTCAACTTGTAATATACGGCGGGAAGAACGTTTGACGTATTAGTGTGAAGTTTGGTTTTAATGAACGAACTAACGCGTGTCTTGGCTGAAGGACACAAAATTTCTGCGAATCATGATGAGACCCAAATTTGCTTCTAAGAACCAGAAATTCCGATAGTTCATTCGTTGCAACCAAATTCCATGTTAATACAAACATACTTTCTTCTCCGTGCGTCTTCGTAATTCGAAGTCGTTCCTTCGAATTTGTCGTGACGGTTAATTTGCATAGATAATCGTCGCGGTGTCTTGCAGAATAGAGAAAAATGTGTTTGCCGTCGTAAATTAGATTGTTGACGTCACACGAGGCTGTTTGATGGAAGGTCGTTTCTCATGCGCGCAAATTAGCCAGACGATCGGACCGCTCAGATCGGACCATTCCGTCGTTCATATCGAGCGGCCTTGGGAGATGCTGTTGCCCTCGTGAGCGCCCAGTCAGGTCCACAATTTCCGAGAATGAGTGCCAGGTCAGAGCCACGATGCATCTTTTTCGCGCCGTCTGCCTTTTCACTGAAGTCCCGCCAATCGTGTTATATCGCTCCGCGAATTCCGCACAGCATCGTTGCATTTCTTTATCATCTATCGATTTATCGCGCGCGCGTGAGTACATACACACGCACGTAGAAAGGAGGATTAATTTTCACGCAGCAAGACACTCGTCGATCATTAACTTCTCAACAATCTCAATCCCTTTAAATGCGATATCCGCGCAATATTTCATGCGAGAACGCGCACACACGAAAAGAGCGAGCCGAGGGAATTAAAGGTTTTTAATAACCTGGTTGCGAGGAAGCGTTACTAATGAAATAATCAACTGCATATTTAATACGATAAATTCGGTTTCATGCATGATCCGCAGTTAAAAGTTTATCGACATCCGCGTATAACGTATTCCGGATTTTTATACACCCGTGTGGCGAATATTATCTCAGCGGGGAAAAGGGGGGAAGGGCGACAGGAAAAATATGTTGAGAACGAAATTATTTCTAACTTTCGGGCTTGCGTAGCTGGATTTTCTCTATAATCGTCGAAGAGATCTAATTTATCCTTCCTTTTTTCTTTTTTTTTTTATTTTTTATACCGCGTGTGCGAGGCAGAAGGCGCAGATACGCACAGCGATATCCGCCGTTTGTCGGCTCGCGCGCGTATCGATTTGACTTCGGAAATTCGACACCCGCACGTAGGTCGCACGTGTTAATGTTATTTACGCCGTGATGTTATTTATGCGCGCCAACTCGTGTTTGAACAAGTGTGCCACGATGACGACAACGCCCGTCGAAATTGGGAAAAAGTGTTTGTCAGCAAACGAACGCGCCAACGATCACAAATAATTTTAAGCCGGCTAATGGTAAGGACGCCAATCAGCAAACTGCGCGCTACGAGCGCGTCCCCACTCTCTTTCCCGTTCCACGGCGGAAATTCGCGGCGGCAATCTAACACGCTTATTAATTCGGCATCGCGCCTTAAGCGGCGGGCAAACATCGATATGACTAGAATCACTCTAATCAAAGTTTAGCCATAAAGGAGTAACTTTTGATTGATCTGCTATATTTCGTCAAATCTCACACAATATCCAATCACAATACGCCTGTGGTAGTAGGTTAGATTATGTTAAAAAAAAGATAAACAAAGAAAAAGATAGAAAATATGTCTCTCTTACTCGCAAGATTTTGACGAAACCGCAGTTGTGGCCAAACTCTGATTAGAGTGACTCTAGATATAACGAGCCACGAAAATATGTCGCATCGCGACGCTCGTGTGTTACGAGGAAAGCGCGACGGCGCGATGAAATTTTGGACTTTGATCGGTATCGAAAAGAAGCCGTCGATTTGTGTAATCGTGCGCGCGCGCGTGCGCGTGTCAAGCCGCGATAAGCCTCACTTCGTTCCGTCTCATCGCGACCGAGTCGTTCATCCGAATAATTAGTTCATTAGCTCGTCCAACCTGACTCGATGATATTAGGAATTGACGAACTTCCACAGATTATTGGTTAAATATCAAATTGTCGTGAATAATTGAGATACAAAAGCAACGCGTGTATCTTGCACTTCACGCTCGATCGATTTCATATCTCGGAGAGTAGTAAACCAATTCGTAACCCGTTTGATAAATTAAGGCAAACTGGACGCGAGTCTAGCTCGTTATCCAGCGGACTGGTTTATCGCATCTTAATTTAAATGCTGATTGCTACCGGTTGTAACGTTGTTTTAATACGCGTAATAGTATGTGTGGACGCGCCTCGTTTTTCAGACACGCTGTATGTAGTCAGGTGAGTAACGCAGTGGTCGTCAACCGGTACTGTAGCGGCACTCCGGTGTGTAACAGAAGTTCATTGTTCCACGAACCTTACGTACACGTGCGCAATCCCCTCCTCGACGCGATCTTAACCAAACTGTACAAACGATTTCTTCGCTTTCGATGACGCGACATTGTCTCTGTGACACGACCGCTATAATCAGCAGCGCGGTGTCGGTTCTAAGGATTCGAAAGGCGTGTGGACGGGTGTCGTCTTCTCCATATTTCTCGGAGCGGAGTCTCACTTGAAACGAGTGAAAAAAAATATTTTCACTCGAAGCGATAGTGAAAATCACCACTCGAAGAGCGAATGCTCAAGCTTAGAGTGTATTCCAACTCCATATCAGCGAATGTTTTATCAGTTAGAATAAAAATCTTTTCGTGACAGTGGAATACAGTAGGTTGCAGAACAATAGGTAGGTTTAGATACAATGAAATTGGGAGTTCATCAAATCGCTAAAATTCGGCCAATAAGAATTCGACACATTAAGCTTGGCGACAGCGCGAAGCGCGCAGGAATTGAAAAAATTCTTGAAAAATTTCTTCCAAATTTTTGAAAAATATCGTATGCGATATTTTTCGAGAATAAGGCCGGAGGAGTCGGTCATCCTCCAAGTGTTTGTCCACGAGCATTGTTTCTAGACATTTAAGAAGTATTATCTATCACTAATTTCTACTGTTCTTTTCATTTTATTCATATTCTATGGGACATTCTCTTATTAAAACTAGACATTTAAGAAGTATTATCTAAATCACTAATTTCTAGTGTTCTTTTCATTTTATTCATATTCTATGGGATATACATTCTCTTATTAAAACTATAGTCATTCCATCAATCGTCTTATTAATACATCCACAGTTAAGAACAATAAATAATAATGAATAATAATAATGCTAATAATAATTAATAATATAATTACTGAACAAGCTTGTGATTCTCAATTGACAGATTGGTGAAGCTCTCGACTTCATTGTATCTAAATCGTTTTGCAACTCATTGTATACAATCCGGGATAATAGCCTCAACATTGTATAAAAACGAATTTCTCGATTACGTGCAATATATATACACATTCGACGGAGCGGCTTCCTCGAAATACTCGGCAATTATGATGCATGAATGTGTAAACGCATTGCGCGTAATCGAGAAATTCGTTTGAAATTGCAGTTATAAAAGGTTGAGACTATTTTGCCGGATTTTGCATACGTCAAATTCACTCTTCAATTTTGCGTGAAAATATTTACTGGACGAATGAGAGTGGAGAATTCGCTCTCTGTATGAATGAAGAATCATTCAAATTCGAGTGACTCGATAGTCACGCCACTTTTCCAGTGAAGTTTTTCACTCTGAGAAATCAGTCACTTGTAACGCGTCAGCAGCGAGCAAAAGTTTACATACCGCACGCGACAAAATTTTACTCGAAGTTACACCTCGATCAGCGGACTGCTATGAGCGAGTTGGTTTCGCTCTCTGACCGGAACGCCAGGTAAACTCTCTCACTTCCGCCAACCCAGTGACATCACTGTGCAAAGCACCTGCAAAGCTTATCTACGCTCATGGCCATGGGCGTCGCTTATATCATCACTCGCTTTGTATTCGCGCCGGAGAAAGTGGTAATCCGCGTTAAACGCGTTCGCACACCGCGAGCTAAGGACGAAGGTCCCTCTTTCTCTCCCTCTCCTGTTTTTTCCTTCTTTTGTTTCTCCACCGCGAGGTAAATAAAAAGGAAACGACAGGAGGGTCCACGTCGGCGAGTCCGAAGGGCGCTGTTTATTAAAGGGCATTAATCTGCGAATCTGTACCGGGTGTCCGCTTTAACTCTGTTTCTCGCTCTCTCTTGCGCGCGGCGAAACGATATTACTTAGCGCGTTTCCGTGATGCTCGCTTAAATTGCGTTTTGTAATTAGCCAAGAGGCAGCACGCCCGTTGTGCCCACGGTTTCCCCCCGGCGGTTCCTTCCCTCCGCTTCCCGGCAACTTTAGCGCTCGGGTCCTCGCTCTCGGCTCTTTCCTCGTCCCACCACCGCTCCACCGCGCGGGCTTCCTGTCGCTCGTTTTGAGTCTTCCTCCTCGAGAACCGACCGCAAGATTCATAATTGCATTTGTTCAATTTTACACTGTGTACTCTGGACACGTGTAGTTATCCAGGTTGACTTCGCGTCAAAGAACACAGTTGGTCACACGAGTACAGCGCGAAGTGCTAAAGTTCATTCTGCGGCGCACCATTGAGACGCAGTTCTTCCCGTGGTGTCGAAGATCAAATAGTCCATTAATATTATTTGTTTCCGCGCATTTTCTATATGAATTATAAAGTTGACTCTTTAAGAATATATTGCCTGTATAGTTCTTGCAAAAAGTAACTAACATTTAAAAACGTATTAATATTTCTACTTTCCGATTTAAAACCTATATATATATATATATATATATATATATATATATATATATATATATATATATATATATATATATATATATATATATATATATATATATATATATATATATATATATATATATATATATATATATATATATATATATATATATATATATATATATATATATGTACAGAAATATTGAGATTCTTGTCATTATTTTTAATTATCTTTTCCTTTATTAAAAGATAGCAACACCATATATATTTTCCCAACAGCACGGTTTAAAATACTCTCAAATAACAGGATGACGTCAAATGACGTATTATTAACATATTATTGATGTTAAAAACGTTACTAATGCTTTACTAAGTCGGCACTTGACGTCATCATGTTTGAGTTTACACTTCAAAGTGGAATAACTTTTGATCTGGACTCTGAATTAATGTCAAATCGTTTGTGATTACTTTTAGATAGGTGGAATATAGATTAACCTCTAATTTTCTCAAAATTATTTTATTTTTTCACATTGGCAATATATTCTTAATGTAAATAATTATATTTTTAGATGAGTCATGAAAATTGTATATGAAATTTATAGTAATAAAACACACATGTACACTTGAAAAATGCGGGAAAAAATTGAAATTTTCGCGTGCAATTGTTACTATTATAAAAAAATTGCAGATTGTTTAATCTCCTTGAAAATTTGTTGAAATTTAGTGCTTATTCTCGGTACAAAATACAGAATATAGATCAGTGAAGAAATAAGATAAAATCGGCACCATATATGTATATATATATATATATATAAATCTTTTATCCAAGCGAGAGATCAGTACAACAGAATAGCGCTCTCAGTATGAAAAAATGAAAACAACGTAATCACTCGCGAAATGTTTACGAGTCACGATTCTTTCATTTCCATTCTCATTCGTTAATTCTCATTGTCGGCGCGAGCCAGCGCGCTTCGATACAAGCCGAGAAAACGCATTTCTAAGGAGATAATATGAAGAGTAATTCAACAGTCGCTATTGAAATAATACGTTCGAGTTCACCGCGAGCGTTCTATCTTCGATGTGGATATATTACATGTTGTTTGCATTATACACAACGCTCTAGAAAGTAAACGCGAATGCGGGGAATCCACGCATATTGCAACTTTATGCCTACGAAGTGGATGCTAAAAATACTTCGCTTGTTGCAGCACGCGTTATAGGAAACGCACGAACGAACAACCGAAAGAGCCGATGCTACTCTCTGTTTTCTCCTCCTCTTCTTCCTCCTCGATTCTCGGTATATATAATTTTAATGCGATTATACACGTCGACTCGTTTTTCATGTCTATTAAACGCAAATTCGCAATAAAACAAGGACGCGAAGCACGTAATGATCGAAACTTGGCGCAATCGGATACGGCGTTATCGATGGTAATCTTATTTTTGATCTATGATTCATCTGCGAATGCAAATTACGAATTGCCTGACGCAATCGGGCTATCGCTAGGAGGATCGCGATTACGGCGTCAGCTGTTCGTCGCGTCTTCGCGCGGTGGTGTCGGCACCGGTTATTAGTGTTAGAATCTGCGTACAGCTGGGGGCTTCTAGCCACACATCGCGAGGAGAGGCAAAACAGACCGGAAAAAGCACAGAGGGACCAGAACGGTCGACTTGGTCGCGCTCTTCTCCTCTCTTCTCGTTCCCCGTCTCGTACGCGCGTTTCTCTCTTTCGCGCGCGAGCGCGCGCACACGTGGAGGCGGCGGGCGCCCGCGGCTCGTTCTCGCTCGGCAAAACTTAACAAAACAATTTGCTCCAAAGCAAACAACGGCATCCGGTTTACTTGTGAATAAACAACATATTTATTTTTAGAGGCCCCGCGGTCGTAACTCGTTCGCTCGGACGACTACGTTCTCGAAGCCGCGGACGCGTCTATTTATCGGCGTTACAAGAGTTAACGACCAGTGGAGTAAAAATTGTCGGTAACGCGGACCTTCGTTGTACGCGAATTTTTTCCCGCCTTGTTAAACAGACGAGAGGTCCGTCGAAATGTAGATCGTACGTTAAGTCTGCAAATACCGTCGGACTTGTAAGGTAAAAGTACCAATATCTGGACTACGTACACTGAAAGAAATAATTGATCAAACTAAAATTATAGTTACTTTTGACTCACCTCAACCATATTCTTCGTAGTAAAATAGTAATAGCAACGTGTGCATACAAGATTATTATTTAACTTTATATGTGTTATATACATATAATATATATAAGGTTATTATATAATATATGACTATATTATTATATAAATGATATAATATATAACATAATTATATAATATATAAGGTTATTATCACTGACATTATAGTAGAATTTAATATAAAAAACAGTTTTCTCGATCCCATAATTTATAGCAATTATTTCTCTAGGTTGTTATATTTTATAAATACCAAACACTTTTTTATATTAATGTATATCTACAATCTTCTATCTTAATATTTTAACAATATAAGAAATTGGCATGAGAAAATAACTAATTGTATCAAAATATCATACTTTTTCTATCATCTATCTCTCTACAGTTATATTGTCAGTTATCTACTAAATTTGTTTTTTCACCCAATAAACTCTACTCTATTTTATTCTATTCCATCTTTATTCTAACGTACCAATTGTGTAAAGAAATGAGGAAATATCAGAAGCGTGTAGTAGCACGCTACGCGGCTGGAAGGGTAGTTAGAAGTAAAGTAACGCATCTACTACCAGTTTCCGACTTCGTGGCAATGATATCCACAACGATTGAATACGGGTTAATAATCCAGACAAAGTGGCAAACGCTTTTCGTTGATGACGTTGACTAAAATGATAAATTAGCCTCATTATCCGTAGCTGGCACAAATCTGCCCTTATTGCCACCGTTTTTGTATATTAATTGCTAAATTACAGTTGAAATGTCCCTGTCGCTTAATGATTTATGCCGATTTTAAGTGTAATTCAATGCGCACACGTCGAATGCATCTCGTTCTCCACGAAAAATCCATTTGTACTTACTAGCCAGTCAGGTAATACCGTAAATAATGAAGTGGTAAATTCAAATCGCTCGATTATCGGCACCACCGCCGACCTCGAGGGGATGACCGGACAGGTTGCGTATATCTGTCATTCGCGAGCACCGTTTCGCCACGAGACATTTCGTCGGCCAATGATCCTGGAGACGGCGCGCTATACGCGCGAAAAATTAGCATGTAGAAGGTAGTAGTAAAAATAATAATTGACGAGATTATTCGACCTCCTCGTGAGACACTCGGGACGAAATGGAACGTTTTATCGCCGCGCCGTGTCTGAGGCTCGCGGAGGAGGGAGGGAAAGACGACTAGGGAGGGCGACGTGTTCTTCCCGTCTCTCTCTCTCTTTCTCTCTCGCTCTCTCTGCCGCGTGCGCGCGCGTTACCGGGGGAGTGATCGTAATCATATTTTCAGGGGGACGGATTTATGCAACGTACCGCGTCGTCTCTGTACATAAAACGCATTTAAAATTCTCGAGGCGACCGGAAGGTGCCGTCTCTGTCGATAGCGCGAGCCGCGCCGCGTCGGTGGTAGCGCCGCGGGGGTTGTAATTGGCAATATCTATCGAATTTTACAATAAATCTCACCGTGCCCCGAAGGAGAGCCACGACGGGAGGGAAAGGGGGATGGAAGGGGGGAGGAGGCGGACGGGCGGGCCGCGGCAATAAAACACCGGGTAGTATCGCGAGGGGCTGCCTCGCCGTGCACTTAACGACTTATCTTATCTTCGAATTAGGTCGCGGTTAGAGCTCCGCTTAATGCGGAGCTACGAATACCAGAGGCACGCGGCTGCGATCGTAACCGCGTGATTTATGTCGGGAAACGTTATTAGGCTGGTGCGAAAGAGCCGTCCTGTCCCCTTTTCACGCGCTCGTGTGAAATTATTTATCTATCAGTGAGATCTGAATGTTACGGTCATACGCCATCGAATATATTGTACATGTACGTTGTACCGTTCATCTTCTTTTCTTCCTCTTATGTCCAGCTTATCGTATTTTACGCGTTCACTCGTGCGTTTCGTGTATCTGGAGTGTTTGTTAAGTGAAACACGCTGTCCATCCCCGGGGATTTTTGTTCATGGCGTTTGCTTCGCGGTATACGTGACTCTCTGGTGACAATTATATTTAAATATAAAAGACGTCGCGCGCGCGCAGTTAACTGCGACCGATCTTGCGCGTAGACGGTAACAGAGAAGTTAATTAAAATCGCCGTCAATTCTGCTGCGCGGCATGTCGTCGCTCGCGCACGCGACGCGATTTGACAATGAACGTATCGAGAGAGGGACGTTGGATCTTCGGCTTGTCGCGCAACGGTAAAAGATCCGTTTGTTTATTTCCACCGTGACACAATACTTAACATACAACATTCTATGATGCCGCGCGCGCAGAACGACGACGGGCACGGCGACAAGCGGTAGAATGGCGGTGCATCGCGTGTTTTGTTTGCTCGTTTTCTTTTGTCGCGTGTATGTCCAGCTGCGCGCTGAGAACGCGGCCGGCTCATGCAAATGCACCGCACAATGTGCCTCAATAGCCTCCACATATTTATATATATGCCGTCCGGTTCGGTATTTTCCACCGCCACTGTTTATTTCTGCGCCGTACTACGCGGGGAATATAGGGGAGGCTCTCTTTTTAGAGAAAGGGTGGGAAAAAGGAGGCCTGAAGGAGGAAAGGGACAGCCGTTGGCGAGCAAGTTTCATCGACCGCGCGCGACGATCGTTACGTATCACCCTACGCTTTACCGCCCTACGCGAGTCGCGCGTGGAAACAAACGGAATTGCATTTTGTAATTATACCTCTCTCTCTTTCGGGATAGTGCCGACTGCGCGCTAGTAATCGATCAACGCTTCCCTACGACGAATATTTCATGCGCGATAATTTTGTCTTCTCGATGAGGAAGCTTTTCCCATTGAAGGACGATTCCGAATCGAAGTTTTGATTCCACTTCAACCCTGCAAATTCTATCGAACTTGAAGGATCAATGGAGAATCTCGAGATTATAACATATTGACTTACGTCAATATACATATTGACTTAACGTCTCACAAATGGTTGCCCACTGTTGTTTTCTTCGTGTTGAGTTTTAAAGAAAGACTCATTCCTGAATTATTTATTATTTTGAAAAGACTCATTTTTCTCTGAGTTATTTATTACTTAAAAAGACCAATTTCAGAGGAATTTTTATCTCACAATTATTTACTATTCATTATCTTCATGTTTTGCTTGCATTTCATCTTCATTTTCAGTTTTAGTCAGCAGTGTATTAATTATTTAACTTACTCAGAATGTAAAGTAAGATAAGCAAATATCAAATAATTTTTAATAATTTTTCTAAATTGCCAATTCTAGTAGCCTGTTATTACCAATGTGAAATCATTCTATAACGTGAATAAGGTAATAAGATGAATGTCTCAATTAGTGACAGTTTTATACGTTTTTCTTAATAAATTTATTAACACTGATCCATATTTATCCTAAAAACATGTATGGTCGTGTCCTTATAAATGTATTCTAAATTTCGTATTCTAAATTCGTGTTCTAAATTTTACATATTATTAATTATAACAAGTTTTGAATAAAATTAAAAGTCATAGTAAACATAACATAGTAAATACTGGAGCATCAGAATTTTACAAACGTACTACTGACGGCGACAGCTCGAACAGTACTCGCCGATATCTCAGAAGTTGACAGTTAATATCACATGTCGATTTGTTAGATCTGTGCAGTTATTCTTCAATTTCAAGCAATTAAAGTAGTTATGTCAGAATTGAAAGAAAAATAAAGAATAATTTATAAGCGCCGAGAACATAATAAGATATTTTCGTGGTCATATATATCTCTAATGAACTACTAAGATATTTATTTATCCCTATCAGTAACAATCTGAATAAATATGACACAAAATGATATAAAGATTTCTATTTCTAAAACGAACATATGGTTTGTACATCTTATTTATTATAGAGTTAAGAAACAGTATTAATATCATAACTCCAGAATTTATTAAATAGTACAAATATGAGCCATTACCTTATAAATTGCCATATTTAAGTCGGTAATATCCGGCGAAATTCAATCCACAAAATGCTGTAATCATCCGATGGAAATAACAATATCGGGAATAATAATAATAATGCAAAATAATTGACAAATTTGTAACGCCACCGATACACGTGATTCATGGTATATGCGTGTCGCTCGCTAGCTCGAAACATAATGGAAATATTCGGAAGATTACGCGACGAACGAAGGTGAGTTCGATTTCCTTGAAGTTGTTTACCATAACTCAACCTTTTTTATTTATTGCTTTGGTATTTGCTTTTCTCATATCCTTTTCCATGGCCTAGTGTTGAACATTACTCGATGAAAGTTTTCATTGACTAAAGTAATTGGCAAAACTATAATCATAATTAGTCCATCGTATATATAATGACGAATGATTTAATGGGTTGATGAAATTAATTATTATTCAGTGTACAATCAATCGCATAAAAGCTTGATTATAAATTGATTTCATTAATCGATGAAATTATTTTATATGACTATTGATTCGCCTATTATTTTGATCGAAGAAAATTTTTATCGATTATTGCCGAATATTGCCGTGGCCGAGTCATTATATTCCGAGCTGGTGTGCCACGCACATACCGCAACGCGGAATATCGGTGTGTTAGTTATAACCCCCCTCGGGTGATCAAAATATTTCGACAGCTTTCGAAATATTTAATCGAGCTCTCGTGTGAAGCTCACTTCTGATGTGTGAGATTATTTGTTATACACAATATTTCTGACTCTTTTACGGTCGTTGCAGAAACATATTGTGTGTAGAGAAAAAGAAGATATAGACTGCGATGTAAATAGGGAGATGCCCGAGTAAAAATTTTAATTCTGCATTAACCCTCTGAGCGACAATGTATTTTCTCTATCTTCGGAGTGGCAACCAGAATTATTTGTATCTTCCTCGATTTTTCACCCCTTAGCGTGCTCGGAAAAATCTTCAAGAATTATTGAAACTTTTTTTACATGTTTGGTTGAAGATCATATAGCTTTTCTGTGAAAAAGAAATTGCTAAATATTTTATTTTGAATAATTATTTAACAACTGCCTGCGAGAAGTTTAGAATGACTCGGATACTAATGACTCTGACTGCCACTCGGAGGGTTAATATTGCAGATTCGATCGAACTTGAAGCATCAATGGAGAATCCGGAGATTACTTCCGCTTTTCCCGCGTCACACAAAGACAGACTTATTCACCGGAATTATTTAAAATCGAGTTATCAGAGGAGATAATCGGATCGTTCTTTTGTACCGTTCACGCTTCACGCAGTTGCGAAATGCGAACACGAAACGCATCTCTAAGATTTGCGTAACACAAGTGCCTGAACGAGAATTCGTCTAATTATACTGTGCCAAGATAATTTAGAATGTCAGCCATATTCCACGCTGATTCCTGTAAATCACTGGTTGCATCATTATGATTCTGGCCACGTTTCGGGGGCCTCAGATATATAACCGATTTTTGCGGCCTAAATATGGATTCGCTAGATAAATTAATTAGAGCAGTAGCTCTCTCGAATAGGTGGCCGTGCGTTGTTCCGTGCGAAGTTGCTTTACGCATCGTCCTGTCGGCACGTGTCACTTTGAATACTGTGTGTCAGACAATTAAGCTAAGTAACTATATTTGCAACTTTATAACGGTAATGCAAAGAGGGCTATCCATGTTATCGGTCAACAAATAAAAAGAAAAAAGAAGTTGAGAACAACTGCGCCAAAGCGTGCCATATGTGTTTTAATAAATCCAGGAACACACGATGTCTCGTTTTTTACAGCGAAAAGCGCGATTTAAAATAACGGCAATGTAAATAAAACTTTACATCATGAAATACGGAACATAAAATATCGCCAATATCAATAGCGACATAAAATACTCCATTGTGTGACGTTTAAAATATCATGTTTAAATTACGCTCGCGCGTATTCTTCCGTTACGAAACTTTGAGGTCTTTTTGGATCGACGCGAGCGCTCTTTATTCACCCGGCATAACGTGCGAAATGCCAATGTCATCTCACGAGCGGAGAGAGAACGGAATATTAATATAGCGCGGCGGCCGGCCGCCGCGATTTCCTCGTCGCGCAGCAACGAATAATATAATAGCCGGTCCGTAAGGGATGCGTCTACGACCGAGAGGGCGAAGCACCCGAAGACGAAGTGTTCTCATTATACCCGGTGATTTATGTGCGTGCCACCTTGCTGTCGGAAGATTCTAGGTTAGAAATAAAGTTAAAAGAAAAATAAGGCTTACGGGGTGCAAAGTCGAGAAAGAGTGGAGGGGGACGCGGGCGCTGCGGCTCGCGGAATATATTACAAAAATAAGCTCGCCGGCGTGGCGGGGCGAGACGCGGGGAAAAGCGGCGAAAAAAAAAACTTTGGAACTCGGGAGCCCCGAAGATCGATGCCTCTCGACCTGCCGCGCAACTTTTCTTGTTTATCGAGGCGCGAGAATAAAAAGCCGCGATTCGCGCAATCATGCAAATAATTCCGTGATATTTCTCTCGTGAATTTCATCGTTCTCGTTCTATTGTTTTTGGCCGGTTGTGTCGTCACGTCGCGTCGCGATGTATGTATTTCGCTGCGCCTATAATTGTTATATCGATTTCGCTTTCAGGGACACATTGGTGAAAACCCGTTCGACAACAGTTCCTGGGGAAAGGAGCATTTTCAGCCATCGACAGTTCCCTGGCAGCTGAATCCACGCGGCCACGGTCGTCCTAGTGTGAGCCTTTTTACCTTTCTTTATTATTCATCTGATTTATTGAGTAAGCTATACACTCAAAACATGCTCTTGCCATTATAGCGAAAATTTCCAATCCAAAATGATAAATTATTTAAGATAAATAAGTGACTCACTTGTAAACATCGCGATATTGCGTATGTTTTGTATTTAATCAATATACATGACAGAGAGAGAAACAGAATTTTTGAACTATTTCTATTATGAAATTTTTTTGGAAAAAATGTTTCTCTCTGTGACGGCTATCCAGATTAAAGCCGAATAAATAAAAATTGGCTATAGTAGATAAAAGGGGAAGAGGCAAACGAATGTATAATCCTCACACTTAAATTTGCTTACAAATATTGTTAGAAAACTGCTGGTAAATTCTACGTACCATAGACAATTTTCTAGCAAATACAAAAGACAGCGATAAATTTTTACATTTAGAATTCTACCTGAATCAGCAAGACATTCTTTTTAGTGTATTTAATTAGATAGAGTCTAATTGTATTGATGTTATCATGTCATTTGAAACATTTTGATCTCTCTTTAAAAAAGACTTCAAAATAATATGCAAAGTCACGATATATGTATAAAAGGTGACTTAAAATCAATTCATAGCTCGTGGATCACGAAACCTTCGTAATAAACGTTTTTATAGGAAACAGTATCTTGCTCTCTGCGCATCAATCGGTTGTTGGTTCCGTTCGCGATGCGATTTCAAGATTATTGGCCATAATACTCGGTCCTCGTGCGAGGGTAGATGCGTCAAATTTATAATTCCGGCGGGTAAGAGCGCCGTCCGGAGAAGGATGAGGAAGGAAGGAAGGGTAAAACGGGAAAAGAAATCCGGCGGCTCATTGTGTCGGCAGGTAGCAAAAATGCTGGCGGGGTCGCTGCTTTCTCGAGCGTTTTCTCCCAGGAGTCGCCGGCTACTATATCGTCATCCCCCCGCTCGTGAGCCTCCACCCCTCGGTCCGACCGTGGCCGACCACCCTCTTACGCTCGCGCTCACTCTCCCGCACCACTCGTCCTGTCACCCGGTATTTATAATACGCTTTGTTTTCCCTCGGCTATTTGTCTTGGGTTCTCGGCTCCTTCGCTAACGTTATTATCCCGCGTTTTATTTTTATTTAATTCCGTCGTGTCGTTTCGCATCCCCTCCTCTCGCGACGCCCTCGTTACTTATCCGTCGAGGGCCTTAACGAGCGAACGCCTCGTCGAATCTGGACGGTTCTTTGTGTCGAGTCGTCTGAATCATCCTCGGAACCTCGATGCTGCGTTCTCGTGTCTCGCAAAATTTTGCATATATTGATGTTAAGATGCTCGGAAGGACAACTTTTTTAGGATGACCAAGACACTTATTTTGACTTCTTGTGATATATTTTAATATTTTAAAATTCTCTACGTTTTATCTCTCATTAGTTGTACCAATAATGACTTTTGAACATGCTAAGAACATTTGCAAAATATAGACATTTTATATATTGCAAACAAGTTAAAACAGTTTTCATAATTTTTCCAAGCTCTTATAATTTTTTACAGTAAAATACATCATAATTATTACTTATATAGTAGCACAGGAATAACAATAGATTTATAAAATTTAAAAAAGCAAAATAGAAATAAATAAGAGAACACAATAAGCAAACGCGAAAAGACAAACTTAAAGTTCGTAACACTTTACTTAAAGATTCCAAATAAAGACACATTTGACTCCAGTCGTCCTTTGTTTTATATTTATATCTCTGTTTTATATCGCACCTATGACTCGTATATTTCTAATTTCCTCGTTTTAATTCGGACGATTTTTTTCACAGAACCTGCGGTTTAAGCCTCGCCTAACGATTTTAGACTTTCAATATTGCTTACTTGACCTCTATAATTAGTGCACAGAAAGAATATTGTAGTAAAAATTACGTTAAACTCCATATTTCTTTTTATAACGTTTTTTGCAAAACGGAATTATACTAAAATTGTAATATAAATTATAAGAAAGAGATTATTATAATTAGAAATAATAAATTTAAGGATCTACCTGATATGCAATATGAAAAACACTCAAATAACGACAATAATTTTGTAATAAAAAGTCAAAAGCGCATAACATTTTTAAACAAATATATAGTAATATAGTAATATAGTAACATTTTAAACAAATATATAGTAATTTTGGACACGACAAGACACAAAATCGATACTTTTTTGAAGTCATAAACATTATTGCATACGAGCATTTTAACTAGGAACAAAAGTTCATGCCAAAAATAAACTTTTAATATATTCCATTTTAATTAATTATAAATCGATCTCACAAGCTGAGCACGAGTCTTTATGCATTAGAAAATCACGCAAGTCAAAGAAGGCCATGATTAAATTGTTGTCAGAGATCGTGAGTTTCACAGATGCATCTCAAGTGGGTACACGACGTGACGCATACTTCTCACTTGTAAGAAAGTTTCGGATTCGAATATCATTGTGCATGACTCGCACGTCTAATCGCCGCATGACTCGCGTAATCTCCGCTCGCATCCTGAACTGCGTGACGATGTGCCGATACTCGCGCCGTGAGATGTACAATTCGCAATTTCGATGTTCGCTTATTTGCATATTCCCCGCCCCTATCGATCGCGCGCGGACCTTTAACCTTTACAATGCAGATTTACAACGCGCTTGCGTTTCGCATTGATTTTTCACATGATACAATGCTACACGCGTCATTGCTGTTATGTAAAGACTCGTGTACTTATACGTTCAATGAAACATTTAAGATGCGCATAGTGGAATTACGCGAAAAAGTTCATGGTCGCCAAATTTCCGTCGACACCGCGAACTCAATTTCAATTGAGTAATGTTGTACTTCAAAACAATGTTAACATTTACATGGAAATGACATTCTTTCCATATAAGTGTTAAACATTTTTTTAAGCATTCTATTTTTAAGGGGTGGTTCTGATAGACAAAAAATAAAAGGTTTTTATAATTTTTTTAGAGAAATTGATAGATGTCAATGTAGGGCTTTAACTATACTATTTATCATTAATTTGTTTTAAATATAAAAGTTATTATTTTTCTATAAAAAATTGTAATTTCGTCGTCCAGATCTTTTATGCTGAACGCAGTATCGTCGGACGTCTGTAACTGGTGGAAACATTACAGCTCGTGTAATAATCTGAAACTAATGGGAAAAGAAAATTTGAAAACTGTATTAAATTCGCTAAAGGATAAACCTTTGTTATATGCAAAATTTAACAAAATAACGTCACTTCAAAGCTACAAGTAATTTTTTTCTCTCTCTTTCGTTTTCACTTAGTGTTCCGAGAGAAATACTAACTTTGGAAATTTTCCAAAGCACACATTTAGGTTCATCCTCCAGCGAATTTAATACAGTTTTCAAATTTTCTTGTCCCATTTATATTATCATACAATGTTAATTATAATGTTAACTATAATGTTGTCCATTAATTAAAGGTGTTTAGTACAAAAAACTTGGACGAAATTTCAATTCTTTTAAAATAATTTTTTTCGTACTTAAAATAATGATAAATATTACATTGAGAGAAATTACTCGATAAAAAATTAACAAACGGATATTTCCGATCAAAATACCGATGAATTTTTGTATCCGATTAGGAAACATCCGATTAAAAATATCGGTTCATAATTTTTTGATCGATTTATCTGATAAAATGCCATTATGATCGAAAATATTCAATTAAATTTAATCGGATATCCTGATCGGATATAAAAAATTTATCGGTATTTTGATCGAAAATGTCCGTTTGTTAATTTTTTTCGATGTATGATAAAATTTCTATATTGATATCTTCACTTATTTCTTAAAAAAAAAAAATTCGTAAAAACCTTCTATTTTCCGGCAAATTCGTTACACAACAGTGGACAATATGAATAATAATAACAAAGTACGATCTTCTTGTTGAAACGATCGGGTATCAGTTAAACGTGCGGGGAAGCCCAAGAAGTTTCTGATTTAATCTACGACTCGTGTAATAATAGTTGTATTTCACAACGGATGACACACTCTGTTTGCCCAAGTAGAGTCAAACGTGTATAGATTGTCGCGAGTACGTGCACAATCGGCGCTTGTCTTCCTGATACCATCGTATCGAGCGCGATCGTTTGCGAATAACAAAAGCGGCCGAAACCACTGACGTCAGCGTTTCCGCGAGTGTACGCGACCGATGATCTCATGCGTGCATATACACGTATGCTTACCTAACCGCGGCACAGCTCCTTTTACGCGCATGGCGTTACGTGCAGCCGTATACACGAATTATGCTATCGTGCATGTCTACGTGACAGCGACGGTGCGGTACTGCCTGCTGCAACCACGTGTGCATTTGTCAGCATCCCAGAAAGCAATACGCAGCGATACGTGTTTACCGCGTCACTCCTGCCGCCCCCTCCCCCCCTCTCTCTCTCTCTCTCTCTCTCTCTTTCTCTCTCTCTCTCTATCTATCTATCTATTTTCTATCTATTTCTCCCTCTTTCTCGCCTCCTTATCCGCCAAAAAATCGTTTTTTTCTCCACGCGCGACCTTCTTTCGCGACTGAGCGAACAACGGCGCACTTTTGACTTCAAAATGTATAGGCTCCCAAAGATGCTTCGCAAAGAGTGAAACACGAGGAAACGATCTCAAGAAATTTAACCCGCATTAATTATATAAAGAGCCGATAATGTAGATATTAATGTGTCAACTTTATGTAGCAAAAGATAACGTTGTTGAATTGTCGAATTACAAGAGCGAAGTCGCTTGACAGTTATCAGTTAATGTTGTAACGCAAGTAATCTCGTGTCATGACATTTCGCCTTTCGCGAATTTACATAATCAGCGGGAGAACGGTCCACGGTACCACCGAGTGAAAATATCGAGCGTACCAATACCGTCGAAATTTAAGACGGCGGAACGTTGATTCTCTCATACACCGCTCTCATAATCTCAGCCGCGCCTGTGTAGTAATATGAATCGCGGCAAAAATCAGAACGGGGGGAGGAGGAGAGTGGGCTCTTAGAGCGTCCCCGCGGCCCTTGGGTTTTAAGATATGCAGAGCACAACGCACGCTTTCCTAGCGAGACTATTTTAATACGAATGAGGGTGGGAGGATCAGACGAGCGCGATGGTATGGCGGTCGGCTCGCAGATCTACTTCTTGATTACAGAACTTTTTACCTAATTACATAACATTGTTACCATTTACAAAGTCGCGTCGAGGCTGCGCCGGCTGACTACTAATTAGGATCCCCGATTAGCACCCACGGCGACATCGTATTCCATTTCGATAAGTCTCGCGACATTTTACCGGCGCTCGTAATGAAAGGGTTGCGGCAGACCGCGCGATGTTGAGTGATTTTTAATGTCTTCCCGTGAAATTGGAAAAATAGTATGTAAATTAGCGTTCTGTGCTTAACGTGATTTTCTATGAGACTAGTAAAAGGAATTTGGTGATAATGAACGTACGTTGAAAAATCTTAAATATATACACTGGAGGAAAAAGTATTTAAGACATAAAAGATATTTATTCAATGTAGGTGACATATTTTCTTGTATTGATATAAAAGATCTTTTAAATAAAAAGATACATATTTTCCTAAATCTCAGTTTTTCATAAAAACGGTCGTTTATTCTATAAAAGAATCTAGATTATTAAATGAAAGAATCTAGATTGAAGTAAATATATGTCATTAGTATCAATCGAATATATATTTTTTATTTTCTAGATATTTTTTTCGCACACAATGTATGAAAGAAACATTACTGGATTTATTTCACATGTATGTGTAAATTTAGGCATTATCGAGCATTAAAAAAAAATTTATTATTTTATCTATAGGACAGATGATTTAGTCACACAGAGCTTTGATCGGAGATATATTTACCGAAATTGTGTCATTTTTGTATCTAATCATCTGCCCGACACCGACGTTTATTTTTACGGACAGCCGTATTAAAAGGTGAGGCCACAAACCACGTATACGAGACACATGATTGACGAGCTACGACGGGTGATAAAAATTTGAATCCCATTCTTCAGACACCGCTCAATAATTGGATATAGCGAACTGTGCCAGACTAACACGCCGGAATTCACGGTATCAAAGGTTCAGAAAGAGTCGAATTTATCCTCGGGACTTAAGGTTCTTATCGGAAAGATGTAAGGGTCGTAGAGATAGTCATGCGCGCAAGGGACGAGTCCCCGACGATGCAGACATTAAGACGTCTGGTCCTCGACCTCCGTCTCCCACCCCGCGCCAACCCCCGGCGAGCGTAGCCCCCTTTAGACGGCGGGAGGTTTACCCCGTCTTCATTGTCCTCTAATTCTCATCTGATCCTCCACATTACGTAATTTTCTCTTTATTATTTTATAATTCCCGGGTCGAGCCCCGGGCCCGCGCGCTCATCCGACTTCAGGTCCGCACGAACTCATCCCCCGCAACGCATACTAATGCACCTTGCATTTATTAATTATTCCGTGCTAGTTACCCCGGCTTCTCGTCTCGCCGTCGCAATGATAGATTAAACTACCTAGATTCGAAAGCTCGCGATGCGAATCCCGCTCGTCACCGCGCTGATACGTGCCCGGAAATTTTTTCCTTCCACGGATCGATAAAAGCTGAGGTATTGCGCTTTTTAGATCGGCGCGATCTGAGTACGTGCCACTCGAGTGACAACAGTGTAGATTATACTAACTCGACGTTTTTTTTTTGTTAATTATGCTCGTTAGCGCCCATATCGTTTACAATTCCGTTCAACCAGCTTGTCTTCTCGAGTCAAAATTTCCGCATAAAGTTTGTCAGAAAATTCCAAGTCGAGTTGCGCACGCAGATTGAGAAAACTTGTTCCGCCTGAGATATGTCATCTGCAATCTGTATCTTAATTCTAAATAGAGAAATTATCTCTCTTAGAAGTTACCTTGAAAGAGAACGTCTGCGAAGGGTTGATCATCGGTGGCACGGTAGGGTGAAAATCATTCGCGACATCCGAATTCACGGCGAAGCGCGTCGCCTGAATAGAAATCAAGCGACGATCGAGCGACTTTTGACGAGCCCTTAAAACCCAGTTCGCTGTCTCGTACGTGATATTTGAAGATACAAGCGACTACCCCGAAGGGAACGTTCCTTCCTCGCCCCTTCTCCCTCTCCCTCAGCCGAGATCTTTAACTCCGCGGGTCCTGAAGGACCCAGCCATGCCACTTGGTATGCAAGGAGAGCACCCATTCATCTCCCGATCTCCAGCGAAGTCTCGACCTCCGGATATAAATTAGCTTTTGTTTAGCATTCAATGCAAGGCGTCTTTTCCGCCGTGTCGACCTACCGTTGCGCAACCCCCACAGTTAGACGTTCACCTGACCGGCCCGTTGCGCTGGCAATCCGCTGCAATTAATGTAGCCACCTGCCTCTCCGTTGAGCCAATTAAACGCTTGCGATTACCGTGAAAAGAAATTGGTCGGATGCTGAAGGGGGATTTAATTCTCAAAGGTGCGATCAAGATAGACGCGAAAAATTCGCTCGAAGGCTTTTCGCTAGAACAAATACGGGAGATCGGATGCGGCCGCGCTAGACTAGATTAAATGAGTTTCTATGTTTCTTTTCCTTTTCATCTGAGAATGTATACACAGTTATACGACGAGGATGAATGAGAGAGAGAGAGAGAGAGAGAGAGAGAGAGAGAGAGTAGGTAAATTTTGAAAATGAATTGAAAAAGCGAGACTTGGATACACGTAATTGCATGATTAAGAGTTACGGGTAACGAATAGAATTATGTAATGAATGATATTCGTTACATAAGCATGCTCGCTATAATTAACTATTGTGACATTTATTCTGTGTTAAAAAGGTTTCGTAATATCTCTCTTTGAGCGTGGGGAAGAAATTAAAACTGGAATTAGAATGTTCGAACGTGTTTCGATGTATCCCGAAAACTTTCTCACGCCGGCGCGCAGAATATTCCCTTTAGGGTTGCTATGCTTAATATTCTATGGTACACCCTAGCAAAGAGGGCGTTCAATAATCATACATCCCCTTCAAGAGCTCCGTGTCTCTCACCTCCTTTTCATGTAGCGCATATAATTATTAATATTAAAACATCAAGGTTATTTAACTTGCAAAAGCTACGCGGTGTAATTAAATCACTATTGAGTTTTTCATTAATTTACCTCGCCATCGGCCATCCGCGCTAAAATTACCGTAACTCGCTCGTTATAGCGACCGCGGATTGTAAGGCCGCTCATTATTCCAAGAATTCTCATTGAACCGCGAGAAGCCGCGCGCTGACCAACCTCAGCCTTTGTGTCGCGAATTTTCGGAGGCGCGACGTCTATTCCGGTCGTCGGGACACGCCGGCCGGAATTTCGAGCCGTCTTTGAGTTCCAATTAGGCCAAGAAAAGACACTTTCTTCGCGCCTCCTCCGAAGACGCTCAGCGGGTAGAGCCTGTTGATTCTGTACGCTGGTAAATCCGACGGATGGAGAACATCGTCTAGCCGGCGTTGAACTTTCTCGATACACAAGGCAACATAGCAACACAACACGGTAAAGCACAACAAGTGGGGGGGACGCTGGGGGTGGAAAGCCCGATAGATATACAGCCAGGCGTAGCAGGGAGGCGCGCGTCGCCTGCGCCACGTGCTTTTCACCCCTCCTCGGTGTTTCTCCACCTCTCCCCTTTCTCCGTCTGTCTTCCTCTCTTTCGCTCGCTCTAAACAACCCCTCTACCTACTGATCGGCCGACCGTATACACCCCTGTCATTCCCCGCCTGTAGGAAACGCAGCCTCTCCTGCGATACACCACGTGGCCGCTGCAACAGTTTCCACAACGGGCACGTTGCACATGACACGACGACGCGGAAATTGAGCTCCGATCTTTTCGCATGTGTAATTACTTTTCACGCGCTGTTTAACGCATCTCAAATGATTCGTCATTCATCGATGTTTTCTTCCTTTTTTTTTCTGACTGTCACCCCGCAACTTTCGACTCGTTAATATATTGTTGCTCACTGCGGTGCCCAAATTAATACATTTGTTGCATTTGCTCGCATACAAAATATTCTTGCAAAATCGCGTGGAACGTGGCGAGAGACCGCTCATAACATTGTGATCGATAATTCGCCGGCAGGTGTCAACTCGAAATTCACAGAGAGAGAGACAGGGAGAGAGAGAGAGAGAATTTTCCCAAAAATTCCTTCACTTTATCCTCGATTTAGCCGCCGTCCTCTCGACTGTATCAGTTCGCGTATCATCGACTCGGAGTCGAATAAAAACAGGCGCACCGGAAGCACGTGAATAATGCGTCCCAGAAGAGCCTTCAGGCGCAGCGTAACGTTACACAGTGTCTGTAGGGTTTGGTTTTGTGGCCGCCCATCCCCCGGACTAACCTAAGGCAAGCCAAGGCAACCGGCAAGCAGTCGGTCGGAGCCAAGTTGGGTCTAACAACGTAACCGAGACGTGCAACCTTGTAAATAGATGTCTGGAGCGTGCCAGAGCTCCCGCTATCTAGTCCCGCTACATACGCAAGGGTAAGAAGGGTACAACGTCGCGAAAGTTCCCGTAGGGTTGAGCGAGCGAGCGAGCGAGCGAGCTAGCTAGCCTGCCAGCTAGCTAACCAGCCCGGTCTTGGCGTTGTTGTACCTCGTGTACCTAGCTTCTTACGTGCATACGCATGCACGCCGGTAATTAGTGTCTTAATGAACCCGCGCCGTGAGTAAGGAGCTGGGCAAATAATTGCTGGCCTGCGCGATCTGCCGCTCGAGCACGCTCGGCGCCGCGTGGTCTTAGGGGATGGACGGGGTGAGGGTGAGTTTTCTCTTGTCTTTCTTTCTCTTTTTCTTTCCCTCTCTCTCTCTCTCTCTCTCTCTCTCTCTCTCTCTCTGTCTCTCTCTCTTTTCTTTTATTTCGAGCGTGATTGCGTGCGGGAGGAATCGCGAAGCGTAAATTTAACATGGCTCCGGCCGCGTACGAACGTGCGAATGCGCCTGCTGATTCGTCACGGGTGTCGTTGTGGCATTATGACGGTTTAATGCTACAAAATTGCACATTTGGGACTCGCGCTGTGCGCGAATATGTGTGTGTGTGTGTAATAACGCGGCAATTTCGCAGCCGACTGCGTGCAAAACGGATCGTATTTCGAATTACAATCATCGAATCACGGATGTGATACCGTATCGTGGGCGAGTCTGCCTTTGCGAAGCGTTTATGGGCGAGAGAAAAATTTGTTCAAGGATTCTTTATATAATCAGAGGCAAAAAAATTGCAATGTATTTTTTGTCAGTGAATTTCACAACGCATTTGTTGTAGGAATATTTATTTCAAATAATTCTCAGAAAATCAATTTGTGCCTACATTGATTATTAAATGCTTTTTGAAGTTTATCGAGATAAAAGTTTTGCGATATTCCGGTTGTTGATTATAAATGAAATTTTCGAGATAAAAATCAATCACGAAAAATTAATCACGCCCGAGCTATAGCAATCGACTTCGCCATATTCATCGCGGTTCTTTTTGTGATCGAATAAAATAAAATGGCAAGCTGAAAATATATCCCAAAATTCTCATTTATAATGTGGATTGCAAATAACGAGGCAGCGAATCAATTACGAGTTGCAAGTGACATTTCGATTCGGTGAATGACATCGATAAATGCAGTGAGCGGCAAGTTTCGAGAGTTGCGACTGAAATTGATTCAATTTTAATCGACGTCGTAAACGGCGCCACGATGCCTTTGCTCATTGTTTGCGACCCCGATCCGATAGACAAGAACGCGTGGCGAACTTGATACTTTTAACGATACTTTGACTTTTCCAGCAAGTAGAGGCACAATGAAAGGATATTTACTGTTTTACTGTGCACTAAGCACAGTCTGACGCAGGTCCGGCCGCTAATGCATCATCCCTTATTCGACTTGAAACGACTTTTTGCTTTACGACGGGCGATTTGAATTTTATACACTGCGATATTTGAATTACGACGCCTCATAAAACGCGATCGTCCTGGCGCGTGTGTGCGTTTAGGCCGTTTCTTCGAGGACTTCGACATCTTTGTTGTATCTATTCACGTGCACGAATGCTATTTCGCGTGTTTCACTAACAAAATCAGTATCATCCCTAACAAAAGTTACAATATACAATACATTCGCACAATCGATCACCAAAATCACATATTGTATGTGTGAAAAGTACGATTTGAAAAGTGAATAAACCACCTTAGAAATAAAAGGAATTTCTGAAATTAAAGAAAGTATAAAAGGTTTATCTTTACAATAAGAGTTGCGTGTCCGTTTTATTCCCACACAAGGAAACTATTAGACAAGAAGACATGTGACGCGTCGCATCTAGCAAGTACCGTTCTATTCTCACGTAACGTGTCGTGATTTTTACCGGACGTTGCTCGTTACAGATATCCAGTTCCAGAATAAGAAACATCAAAAATCGTTGTCGTACGTAGAAGTGCGATCTTCCATCGTTTTCGTATATTTTTATTTTATGTCTCCTTGTCCAGCATACTCCCGCGCAACTCTTCTACACACTCTTTGTAAAACTGGATCTACCCAATTTTTGACCCTCCCAACGGCATAAAAGTCGAGATTGATAGTCGGAGGAAATCCGAGCATGGACTATCAATCCCGAGCCGATATACTTCGCGAGTCCGCGACCTCAGGTGGTTCACATCGGCCTCCTCTCTCTTTCACGTTGTCCTTTACTACTCTCAACGCGACAGACATAAAGCTTTATCCCACCTATTTCTCTTTACGTCGGATTTACTCCTAGCCTTAATCAAATACGAAATATTCCACTATTACGTAAATAGAAATATGCGCCCTTCGTGTAACCAATTCTTACAACAAAAAAATGATCTGACAATCTTTGTGCAATGGATACGAATTGGACAAAGATTTAAAACTTCTCTTGGGAATGTAACAGATGAATTTCGCCATCTTTTTCGATGTTCATCCCCGTCATATTCGTAGAGAAATGAAAGAAACGCGGATAATTTCTGTGAACAACATTCGTGTGCGATACTGATGGCTTTGCTAAAGAGTACGAACTATAGTAATTCCACTTGGCAGAGGATTAATTTTCCTCTTGCATGCTCTTCTCTTCCCGAGAATCTCGTCGACTCAATGCATTCTTAAGCAGTGAAAGAATATTTTGTCCAACAAAAGCTCATGGAAGTTATAGCGAGATCATTGCTTACAATTCTTTTAATGTAACACAACTGTTGATAGTCGTATTGGGTCGTCCCAATAATTCGAGGGTTTTCCAACTATTGTATGAATCATTTTTATAGACATTTCGTTAAAAATTTGTGATTTAGATGGGAAAATGTTATGGAGAATGCAAGAAGATCCATAACTGATCAATGTTTCGGACATCTTTGTTCCCTTTCACCTAAATTTGTGCCCAACACCCACATAATTTATCAAGGTAACCCAATCTGTAAGATGGAATAATGCGTTCGTGATTTTTGAAAGAATCGGTCAAAAAGTTTATTGCGCAGAAATACTTCGACAGTTCCATTAACAGAAACAAACAGGCACGCGTGTCAGACAACGAGCTCACTCGAGAGGGCAACCAGTTCGCCATGAAATAACGTCGGCTACTTCCGCAGCCGCAGTGGGCTCTGATCAATACCCACGTCTTGCGTTCCTCGGTACAGAGACGCGATGCGAGCTGCACGTAGGAACATCTCGACGGTAGCCTCGCGTTGGAAGGAAGTAGAAAAAAGGGGGGAAAGAGAGAGAAAGGGGGGAGAGAAAAGGAGAAGACGCAGGACGAAGGAGGCGACAGAGGGGAAGAAAAGCCGAAGGATTCTGCGAGTCTGCGGTAATCGCACTTCGCCGAAGACTCTTGCTCCGTCTTTTTCCGCCTTCTTCCCTCTGCCCCTCACCCAACCACCCACTCACCCCCAACCACCTACCCCCTCGTTCTTCCTCCTCTTGGAAACTCGTGCCCGACGACGGAGGGGAGACAGAGGGGAATCACGTGGCTGGGACACCGGCGAATATCGAGTGGGCGGATGGCTAGAAGAGAGAACAGTGCGCGCGCACTTCGATGTGTGTGCTCCAGCAAGGCTAGACGCGGCACCCACGCTCATACTAGACGTCAAGCTCGGCGAGCATGCGTGCGATGAGCGCGTATATGCACATTGCACACATGTGCAACGTGGACATAGCGATTTAACTAAAATACCGACACAGAAAAGGAAACACGAATCGGTGTCGTGTCGGTGATGGTGACAGTGGTGGAGTAGTAGAGCAGCAGTGGTAGTAGTAGTCGCAGTTGTGTGTCGGTACGTCTCGTCCTCCCTGCTACCGGCAATAGTACTCCAACGGTGGAGGTCAGGTCAGGAGGAGAGGGAGGGATGCCAGTGGAGGGAACAGAGATCCTTGATCTCCTCCTAGGTTCGTCCAACGGTGCAGGTAGGGTAGAGAGGGAGAGAGGGAAAGCGAGGAACTCTCGGATGAGAAAGTCGGAGAAGCGCACTCGGGAATACGCGCTGGTGACGGAGGAGAACAAGGAGGTAGAGAGGGACACGCGAGAGAGAGAAAGAGAGACAGACAGAGAGAGAGAGAGGGAGAGAGAGAGAGAGAGAGAGAGAGAGAGAGAGAGAGCGGGAGTGTAGGCGGATCAGAGAGAGGAATTCCACGGAGGCGTGTCTTCCCCGGCGCACCAGGTGCAAAGGTGCGCGAACGCGACGTCGCCACGCCTTTTCCACGGGAGACGACGTGGTCCGCGACCGCACGACGTCGACGACGACGACGACGACGACGACGACAACGACGACGACGACGACGACGAAGAGGACGACGAGGACTACGGCGACGACGACGACGACGACGGCGACGACCACGACGATGTGGAGGACGATGAGGACGACGAAGACGACGGCGACGATGTCGGCGTATTACCGTGTCTTCCTTGTCCAACTGATGCGGAGACACTGCATCTGTCCCGCTCGAACGTCTCTCACCGCCTGAAACACGCCGCGTCTCTCTTCCGCCCCTCTCGCGCCACCGCAACGCGATCTCGCTTGCTCTCCGCTCCTGTCTTACTCCGTGCCACCCCCTACCTAGAGGGGGTACTATGTTAACGGACGAGTCGCGTCCGACCTACCACCGCCAACCCCACGTCCAGAATCCAGCTTCTGGTGTCAACGTCCCGGAGTTTCCACGGGCTTCTCTCCTGAATATGCACCTTCTACGCGCACTCTGGGGGTGCGGGTTCGGGGCGCGCGGGATCGGGCTGTGGAAGGAATCGGGGATGGACCGGGTGGGACGAGCGGCGCAGCGGGATTCTTTCTGTCTTTCCCGATGCTCGCGACTGGAATGCGGGATGACAGTATTCGCCATCACGTAGCACACCCGCCTCGGTGCACGGTAAACAGAAATGAGGGAGGTCGCAGACGTGATCGTGATTTTCTCTTCTGGAAAGTGCAGTGGCAGGACCGGGTGGTAACTATTTGATGGGTGGGTAGTCGATAAATTGTTTTCCGGGGAAAAGATTCGCAGGGCCGACCGACAAGTGCGCTGGGCTCCTTCCTTGAGCTTTTGTATTGCTCGCACTGTCGTGCAGCCGAGGCCACCCGTCGTCGGTGAATTGACTTTAGTCTTCACGGTAGAACGAGGATGCGTCTGAATTTGTCGTATGACAAATTTCGCGAACGGCCGCCCACACTAAATATAACGCGCGCCGACTTTATCGCGGAAAGTTATTTTATGACGCGCGAAAATATTCACACATTTTTCGCCACCGCCACAAAGGGAGATACATAGTATAACCGATGTATTAAAAACGCAGGGATTTCTGCGCGTTTGAATAATTTCTAAACGCGCGACACAAATTTATGTAAACGCTGAATTTGCATTGAACCTATTAAAGCGGGAATAAAACTATCCTGAACGTGCATTACGATGAACACCGTGATGCGTCTGTGTGAACATATGCGATATTAATAAATCCGCACCGCGCACGGTGGCGAGATGAAAATATAGAATTGAATAATTGAATTTTTTAAGGGTATTTGGCTCAAATATTAGATTAATCGTGCTCAGACAGGATATTTCATTATAATACGTATTAATAGGCATGCATAGCGAATGTAACATATGTTTGAACGTCATATTTGGAGCTGCATAAGATTCGAATAGATCTGATAGATTCTATTTAAGAAAATATGAGAATTATTACTTATATCTGGTTGCGAAATCAGATTTCTTCTCTAGGATCTTTTCTGGACACACGCTATTTCCCAGCTGTCATTAATTATTTCCACTTTGGCGGATGCTTAAATCAATTACGTTCATAATTGTTCAGCCGCTGCAATAAATTCTTTCGAATCCCCAAAAAGACTCTCAATATTTTTAATCAAGACAACGAAAGAGAGCTCGAATAAGAATTCGTATGTCTTCGCCGAGTGCACGTTATCTGACACATGTGATAAAGTCGCTATCGTAATGTAACGTCAACGTTTACGGTCTAAACCTGACACACCAGATAATCTCATAATGATATCGCAATTACATTTAATATTTAGTATCCCACGATTTGCTTACAGCCGAGTTGGGTACACTCGGAAGTCCTGTTTGCGGAGACCTCTCGCGAAGCGCTAAACTGCTGCAATGCGAGCGAATGTCGCTCGGGGGACATTCTCCCCGAGAAAGTGTCTCACCCCCGTTTCCCCGTCGTATGTGCCGACGGGAGTTCGAATTCGGCTCCTCTCGATCCACGATGCATCGCGCCGTATGCGACATTTCGCATCCTCGTAATCGTCCGTCCTCCGTCGCGGTTATTGCGTTCCGCCCGTCGTTTCGCCTGGGATCCTTCAGCATCGGGTCGGCGATCCCCAGGCGACTCCTCTCCGCGTCCTCTTCACCACCATCCCCAACGAGAGAGCTACCCTCTTCCGCTCTCCTGCTGCCTACCTTCCGCCCACCTCCTTTCTCTCGCGATTCCATTTCTGCGTTGTTGAACTATAACTCTCTCTAGGAAGGCAGTGGCAGCTATTACG
>NW_022639458.1:2558614-2565705 GCF_010583005.1 Odontomachus brunneus
ATTTTAAATTTATGAAGATCTGTGCCAGCGCCCCAAGGCGCAGACTGGCTCGTTCGTATCGCTCCGATTACTTTTTAGTTGTGCCCATTGCTAATTTTCTCCTATTCTACCTTTCGCGCTAACTCGTCAAGACTCGGTCATGCAGGCACACTTCACAGAACACAGTCGATTACTTTGGCCATAATTTTTCTCGCGCGCGCGCGCGCGCATGTGACTGTCATCTATTTCTGCGTGCCTCACTCTGCATGCACTTATTTTTAAGTCGAAGAGACCACGGAATACGATGGATGCGAACGAGCTTATTTCAACGATGATTATTACGCGTGATAGTCAAGTGCACATGGCAGATATCCACGATATTTCGAAGTACGTGTAGATCAATAAGGCTCGCTCTTCCCTTACGAACAGAGAAGCAGCAGCTAACATTTCCCCGTAGTCGTACGATAGCGCGGTAATTTAGTTAAAAATAAAATTCCTTCCTTCCGTGATCGCCGTATCGCTAAACTCTGTGATCAATCCCTTTTTTCCGAGGAAGTTACGTTTTAACCTTTCCGTGACATCAATTTCACCGTCCTATGTCCTTACTGTCATTATAGCGACAATTTCTCGAAATTTCTCCGGCGGAGTTCAAAGTTCATCTCGAGCTATCTTCGCCGACTGAGACACTGAATATTAATCGTGTGTAAAAGCTCAGCCGGCAATTCTCGGCGCTTATTGCCTACGCGCAGGCGGAATGTAAATATTGCCAGTCGGTTTGTTCTCGGATCAGCGATTAATTCGAAAACATCATTATTTTTATCAGAAGAGACTTTATCGCGCCACGCACGAATTTCCCCGAGCGTGTCTCTCTCTGTAGAGACAGAGTAACCAAATGCTTTCACAGTCGCACATGTGGCCGTCATTATTACATGAGGATTACACGAGGATTCTTGCATCAAGTGCGCGAGAGTGAACGAGGCTTTTAATTGGCGACTGGCCAATCTGCTACTCGATGTACAAACGAATACAAATATCGCGGATGACCTGCAAATGCAATTTGCCCATCATCGCGACCACGACACGACACACGGAGGGCGCTCGGGTTTGTACGGGGGTGAGGATCGATATTTGGTAAATATTTGTGACGAGTCGAAACAACGCGCCGATCGGGAGAGCACGGAATACGCGTCCAGCGACGTGGATTTTGCTGGCGACGAGCGAAATATCGCGCGAAATTGATCAATCGACATCGCCGCAGACAAGTTTCAATTGACTCCGACGCAGATACAGTCGCCCACCGTGATCTCGAATCTCGCGAAAAATCGGTACCAATGCGTGCAAGTGGAACACACGCTCGCGATTGAACATTTCGACGAATTTGTTACTGCATTCGTCGAGCATGCATTATTCCCCGCGATCGATGTGTGTTTAATTAAATGCGCACAGCAACTTTTTAAATGTCGCGCTGTCATTGCGCGACGGTGCAACGGGCGGAGAGTTTCGTCGTATGTTCACCGTGAGACCGGAAGCAAAATAAAACACGCGACAAAATTCTCCAGCAGGAATTTCTGCGAGGACATATTCCTGGATTGCAGCCGGGCCCGAATGTTCGCGACATGAGGCGACTTCTGTAGGAAATGGTCGGAAAATTGTCTCAGTGTATTCCGCGCGTTCCCGCAGTGTTTTACAGTATTCTCGTAACGATTTCTCTGCTTTGGGAACTGTGTTACTTCACACTTATCATTAATATCGCGGATTTTGTCATGATGTATGTGTACGTTGACGAAAAAACACTTGAAAATTTATTTCTGGAATATAAAGTTTATTAAGCAGAAACAAATTTCATTTTACAGAAATAAACTTTATTTTACAGATATGAAATTTATATCTCACATACAAATTTCAGATATTTCTTGTTAGTGCAATGAAGAAAACATAGTTGATTCATTTATATTCTCTTATTTGTCAAAAAAGTATTCTCAAGCCGAATTTTGGCTCTATTTTCGACCTGAAGTTCCTAACATCTGTATGTTCTGAAGGATCAGTGTATATTTAATACATATGAGGATGGAAGTTCTGCTTAGTGTCTCGTAACAGCAGAAAATGTACAAAATATAATTTGTAGGTTCCAAAAAAGATGAGATATATTATAGTTAAGCTCTCAGATATAGCTCTCCAATTAGTTCAAATATAATAGAGCCATCGTGGATTTTGGTGTGAAATTTCAAGTTTATGTTCAAGAGGATAATTATTTCTAATAATATTTCAAAGCGAAGGTGGATTCTCCGTGCACATTAGTCCAAGAAATTCCGCGAAACGTGCGTTTGATATTGTTCTATATCTTAATTGGTCTAAAGAGGACCCTTTCGGCAAAGCTAGTAGATTCAATAGAATCAAGGAAGGTTGATACAGGCTTCACAGTATCAAAGCGAGCGTTAAATGGAATATTGAAACTGAACAAAATTTCGACTCGGCTTTGCTTTCTGCAAAGTGTTCAATGGATATCGATACTGTAAGCCGCGTGCCATGAAAAAACACACGTATACCAACAGGATTCAAAGAGTTATAAGTACGCACAGTTGTTGAACAACTGTTGAGCACGCGCTGCAAGTTGTCATGTCGATATAGCTATAAAAAAAATACGATTGCGTACGTCACCGATGCTATAGCCTCCTCGAAATAGACTAACGTCGTTTCGTTGACGGCAGTAATTTGCGATATTAACTATTTCGATCGATCTCGCAAAATAATAGGTGAGATCAATACAAACTTTTAACATATGAAATACGATCGCGAGGGTTCGTTTTTCGATCATACTAAGTGTAATACTTGAAGGAACACTCACAAACACGCGAATACGGTGATGCACGATGAGACCTCCGATAAGAATCTCGCGTCTTCGAAATCTCGCGTATTCTGAAATTTTCGTTGAACTTGATGAGACTTCCAACAAGAATTCTGCGTCATTTAACATTTTGAAATTTTCAGCTCTGTCGACTCGCAGCACCGGGATGAAACACAAAAAGTGTTAATACGTATTACGAAACGAGAGAGCGACGCGCTAAAATAGATACTTCCACGCGACGGATTAGTGTTCCTCGTAAAGGTTTAAAGCATTATGATAGAGTTGCTATGTGCACAGCGATATCCGACAACATCGAACAAACACATGGCCGACATGAGAATTTATTTTCCCGCCGGATTGGGTGATACCAGGCTAAGGTTTAGAGAGATACGTGAATAAACAATTCTAACATATGTTCTGTGTCACTTGTCATGCGGTTTCGTGGGTAACCAACTGTGCCGGCTGATTGCAAAACCGGCATACACGCGCGGCTACATTATTACATTTCCGCAGATTCGCAGAATTATTATTTCGTCGCCATCTCTTTGTCCATTTCCTCTGAACTTACTTATCCATCGTGAAACATATTTACTCTTTTGTCGTTTGAAATGTGTCACTTTTTAATAACATGTCAAATCTAAATTTATTATTATTTCTCGTGACTTTATGCCATGCAAAACTCTCGAGATAATTATCAATAATTCAATCAATGATTCAAGGACATTTTCAAGAATTTGGCGATTTCACTTGGCTCACTTTGAGTGTAAAGACAAATCGGCGGTGTCGAACATTTTTGATGCTTTACAGATCCGTCTGTTTTTGATATTGCGTCCTTGTCTCCATCCAGTCTCTGTTCCCCTACGTGACTGCGAAGCGAGCCGTCCTGCAGGCTGCATTTATTTCGCTGACTATTGTCAGCCGGGGAATATCGCGGATCGCTCGAGAGGATCGTCTAGAGTTCCTTGGCTGGAGGATATGAGAAGCCGAGCGGGTGAAAGCGCAACTCCTCGGAAAGTTCGCACTCGCGGAAGCGGCACGATAAAGCCGTCAATTTTCACCCTCAATACCGTTTGTCTCCGGGAAAGAAAGAAAAGTAAGCACGGCGACGGCCAAGAGAGAGGGAAAGCCCGTCGGAAGGCGGGAGACATTTATTACGACTTTAACTGGACTTTGTGTTTATTCAGCGACTGTTGCTCTCGCTTACCGTCTCTCGTCGGCCCTTCGAAGTTTCGCAACACCAAGGCGGACTTGCTGTATTCCCGCAACCTCTTCCCGGCGCGGAATTCCCGGCACGTAGGGTGACCGTCCGACTCCGCGTCTCTTCAACCCCTGTCACGCAAGCCACCCCTCGCGAGAGAATCTTTCACTTTATACGCCGTGGACACCGATCTCGTTCCCTTCGATCCGTCCCATCCGAGTCCCGTGTACTTGTGAATATCATTTCGTGGCCGTCTACTTGCATCGCCCTCCACGCTTGTCAGCGACGCGACCCTCCCCGATGTACAACACTTCCCTTGATCTGTTCCATGTGTGGTTCTATCCATTGGACAGAAACTACGTCGCTTTGATGTTGTATAGTTTTATGATGAGGAGTATTTTTGCAATTTGTAAGAAGGTGAGTATAAGATATCGATAGCTTGAAGCAGGACTGTATAAAAAATCTCGAAATTTCGTCTATGCGAATTGTTTACATATTTTCTACGCGATCGTATTTCATGTAGATAAAGCGAATTATGTAGAATATTTGCAAATTATTTCGAAATACACAAGAGAAAAATAATTGTGAATTAAGAATAAAAGGGCCTATAAGAATTTCTACACGGATATATTAATGTAATTAAATTTTTAAATTACACTAAAATAGAGGCCTCTTTACATGCATTTTATTATTACAATTTTATCGGCTCTTTTATTTCTTTATCTGATTAGATATCAACAGAACCTTTTTCTATTTAATCTCAGTAATTAAATTATGAAACACATATAGTTACCGCGTGTTTGTTTTGAATCTTAATTTTTGAATATTATAGATATAATATTTAAAAGAGATGGAATTTTTATTTTGTTATTTAAATCTGAATTGGTAGATTTAGCACTCTGTAGGTGAAAATGTAATCGAGAATTCTATGGTATCTAAGAACCATCGCACACAAAATGCATATGCATAACGTAAATGCATATGCATAGCATAAGACTATCTCGACCAATGAGCATGTGTTGCAAATCAGTATGGCTACTTTACACTAGATTCTGATTGGTCAAGACGGTTTTATGCTATGTATGTGCATTTTGTGTGCGATGATCCTAATTCTTCTAGGACGAAACAACATTTATAAATTTACAACAGTATTTTAGAGCTTAAATAATAATATATACTTTTCTTAATTAATTTCTGAGCAAGTCGTACGTTCCTTAAACAACATTCATAGATTACTCATTGTCTACACAAATGACATTTCATACATAGTTTACTTTGTTTACATACACATAAAGTGTCATAGTTTATGCGTAAACGCCCAACCCCGGTTTGAAAAATACTGAACTGCAAGTTTCCGTCGTACAGGTTTAAATTTTGTCGTCGATAAACAGCGACGAAATATTTCAACAGGAAGTTTGATTAGTACAGAAAAGAATCGTACAAAAGAGACAGCGCGATCCCGCGTTATAACACGCAACAGAGTCGCCCGCGGACGACGTTTCGCTCTCGTTTGGCTATCCCTCGTCGACGCGAAGACTCGCGACGCGAAGCACATCGAGCGGAAGAAACGGGCGCAACTTTGAAAACTCGTAGTCCCGCGAGCGCGCAGGAAGCAAAGTAAAGACAATCGCGTACAATTGGCACATGAAATTTAAAGGAGGGGTGACTCGCTGCGGGTGGAAAGGCCGGCGGCTCACTCAATATACCCGCGGTGTTCGAGCCCTTATTCTTTTCTCGTCCTTCCGCCTCGCTGGAAATTTACATTTCCTCCCTGCTACTGCTGGAACTGTCTGTTTATCCCGCTTTCTTTTAAAGAGCCGCTGGTGGCTATGTCCCCTCCCCCGCCGTCGACCCCACACCCCCGTAAATCCCTCTTTCGCGCCATCAACCCCCTTCGATGCCGCCTCCCTATGTAGGAAAGAGCCCACAGCACCTCATCTCGCGCTACACAGAGACAATCCTCCATTTACGCCGAGATTACGCTTCGTTGGCCGATAATCGAAAATATGCCATCGAATAACGCCCCGGAATTATTTGTAGCCTCCTCAGGCCGCCCCCTTCGCGATGAGAGACAATCGTCCGAGAAGAGGAGGGTAGAGAGATCACGAAGGGTCGTGCCGGTTGACGGGCCGGATTTTTAAATATTTTCAGTAACGCGGTAATTTGAATGCGAAAGAACTTTCGTTCCGGCCGCGGGATTATCAGCGCATTGTTAATCCGGAAATTATTGCTGTCATTGCAGAAATGACGATACTCTTGTGGAACTAGCTCTGCGCGGGCAATGTTAATTTTCATACCTTCATAAAAATACGCGTTTCAGAGACAGTGAGTGCAGTCAGATAGCTTTATTACGGGTTAATTGACTAAAAGTCAACACTAATATTATACGATTGTAGCATATTGTTATTTTGTACGTGACTCAATTTACTGACGGAGCCGTCAGTATAAAATGACAAGGCTCGCGGGCTCGCAAGCTATTTCGCTGCCGTAAAATTGCATAAATTCCCCATATTATACCGGTATCGTCACACGAGCGCGGAAGCGGAAATTTATTTAAGCCAAACTTTATATTCTCTCCCTCTCCGCCTTATTGTACACATTATCATTTAATTCTCCTTTACGTTGCGTCGCGGCGCACTCGACATCCGTGAGCGCAAAGGGGGCTAGAATTCATTTAATTCAAACTGCAGGTAATATATTTCCCTTATAAATATTACCGCCCCATTACGAAAAGCCGCGCTCGCGTTTCACACGCGCGCGCTCGCGCGCGACACTTCGTTGCGCCACACCCGATGGTTTATTAAAACATCCAATTTCGTATATTACTCGCTCGCTCTTATCTCCGACGACGGAAGCGCGCTTGCCGCGCGCAGAAAGGCGGCAGATCCTCTCCCGGTACTCTCGCTCTCCTCCTCTCTCTCACGCTCCTTCTCTCTCTCTCTCTCTCTCTCTCTCTCTCTCTCTCTCTCTCTCTTATTCTCTGCCGTTGCCGACAGTGCCGTATCGGTGTGCAATTTTCTGCACGGCGCGAATTTTTCAGCAATTTCCCGGCTCTTAAATGGAGTAGAG
>NW_022639458.1:2565715-2604994 GCF_010583005.1 Odontomachus brunneus
CTCTCTCTCTCTCTCTCTCTCTCTCTCTCTCTCTCTCTCTCTCTCTCTCTCTCTCTCTGCCTGTCTCTCTGTCTCTCTCTCTGTCTCTCTCCCTCTCTCTTTCTCTCTCACGTATCCAGTTGCGCCATTTCGAAAACGTCGCTCAATAAACGGAAGAGGGATCAGCATTCGCGGCGGGACGTAATCCACGGATCAGATGCCGAAATCAGCGGGTAATTGACGCAATTTCTCCCACTTCCCTCCCCACCTCACTGCCATCCACCCTCGCAAGAGTATCTTGCGAGCCGTTAGACCGGAAGACCGACGAAGACGGTGGCGCAAAACAGAGATAAGAAATATAAGAGAAAGCGGGGAATGTCGTCGTTAAGAGACCACAATCTCTTTTTCTCGAGTCACAGCGTCGCACACCGCCGTCGCCTCGGCCCGCGTGCGGGCGTTCCGCGATTCTCGGAAGAAGCGAACCTTTAATAAAGAGCTTAAGCAGGCTAAATAGAAACATTTTTCCGTCGGCTTGGCTCCACTCGCTTCCCGGCTCTTGGCTCCGTTGCAATGAAATGAGTCCCGGCTGCTCGTGCATAAGTAATCCGCAGATGAAGGTATCCCGGCCTTCATCCAGAGAGTCGCGTTCGTCCCTCCGCCTCCTTCCAGGGAAAGTTACTACGCCGACGTGTATCGCCTTCGTGGCTCTTTAAAAATCCCTGCCGGTTTCACCCGCGCTGACATGCACCGTTGAATTGGGCGACATTATTTCGAAACGAGCATTGTCCGAGAATGTCCCTCTATGATGTGAATTTAATACGTAATCCTGGATTAAGACTGGATGTGACTGGATTTTGATGACTATTTAAGTTATTGAAATACATTGTAATATCCGTGACACCAGCACACGTATGTGTGAGAAACATTTCCCGATTTTATTAGAAGATGAGAAATAAGCGGAATTCCAGCGTTATCGGGGTTTTCAGTTATAAGCAAACGTGTCAAGAAAAATTACATCACGCGACGCTACGAATTTGCAAGAAGCGACTGGCTCGAAACAAATGTCGTCGTGATAAATCGATTCGGCGATCGCAGCAACCAGAGCACCAACGTCGACCACAATTCCCGGAGCATTCCGCCGTGAGCGCTACTGAAATCCCAAACAATCTATGTATCTTCTCAAGCCCCATCACAAAAAAGGGCTCGGGGGAGGGGTGTAAGACCGTTAATCACGCCGGCAAATTCTTCGCACCACATTTTTCATTGACGTTCCGCAGGACGAAGCCCGCGTGTCGGCGCGGCGGGCGCGCCAAGGAGGCAGAAGTGGCAGCGCCAACCGTCGGTTGGCGCTCGAAGCCGCCTGTCGAGGGAAGGATTCAGTAATTATTCGCCGTAGGCTTGAAAAATTGCTGCCTAATCCTGGAATCGATAGTCCTGCCGTAGCACGTGAGAGCGTAAGGAATAGTCGCACCCTTCTTCTGTTCGCCTCGGCTACGGCGAGTCCCCCTTTCTTTCGCAGGATGAACAAGGGTGGAAGATTGTCGCCCGAGCAGACACCGCGCGATATCGTATCGTAGCGAGAGTACGACACTTTTCCCCATTTACTGCTTAGCGCGAGCGTAAGCACACGATCGAATTGTTAGGGACTGAAGTACGCATGTGAAATGGGAAGATAACTGCCCTGGGAAAAAGTCTCGTAATAGTTGACATTTGGGCGTTTCAGTGCAGTATATTTGGTTATTAGTATCTAATATGGTAATAATTGCTAATCATCTGCTAAAATGGTTACAAAACGATTAGTAAAATAAATTCTCTATTTAGTTGGACCTAATTTATAAATAATTTGGTAAATAATAACAAATAATTGTGTAAGAATCTCATTACATAAGTCGTCTATTATCATAATATTTGATTACATCTTGCATATTTAAAACATAATGTAATTTATCATATAAAGTACGTATTACTAAACAATGATTTCATTTTACGAATTATTTGATTATTCGTGCCATATCAATTGATCAATAGTCATTGAGACTTGGCAACAGATGTCAAGCCTGATAAAATTATTTATTAATACTTACCAAATTATTTAATTATATTCGCCTATGTGTTTATATAGTTGAAACTCCAAAGTATCGTTATCCAAACTTGATGGTTATTATCAAGTTTTCCTTTTTTTCAGGGCACTATGAGATCGCATTAAGGAATTCGTTATTAATGCAAACTTTTAATATTCTCTTTCCTCGGAAAACATGTTTCTCCAGGACGTAGGCGATGAGAGATTTTTACGTTAAATTGCGAGCGCCGACAACGAGGATTACATCGGCCTTTCTACAGTAATTCTTCCGACGAATCCTTTGACCTTAAACCGCCCCCAAGTAACGATTATTATGTACATATTCCACATATCCTTCATGAAAGAGTTAGAGAAAAAATTCTCGAGAATCTCACCTGGCGCTCTCGAAAGGCTTATCCATTGCTGATTCTTCCATCTTTCGTTATATCCGCGAGATGCTTCATTCGGAAACCACCCTTGCGTCGCTTTCAAGATATAGCGCAGACACCTTGCAAATACCGGCGTGTTGTATGAGTAATAGTCCGTAGAAGAACGTGATGGCGTGAAAAGAGGTAGGGGATGAAAATTCTGGAATGTCGATGGATATATACGCCCCGATGTATCCAATCATTTCGTTATTACGCGCGCGCGCTATATCGATATATTATTTTCATAATACGACGTTATTTTCATAATATAACGTCGCACAGGGTCTTTGGCCCTGCACAATGACACCCATCTTCCGTCTCCCTTTGCGGCGCGCCAAGTGAAGAGGGTTCTTTAAATTTGCGGATGTAAATATCGATTTCAAACTACGCGTATCTTTTCTTTCTTCCCTTTATTTCAACGTATCTGATTGGAATTCGCATTTCTCACCTGTTTTCACCTCGACACTAATTTTCTGAGCACGATGTTATAAATCTACATCAGAAGAACGATGGAAAAATGTTAAGATTATCTTAAAACAATTACACTGCAAGAAAAAGAATGGTTGATCTAACTAAAATTGTAAATACTTTTAACTCCAACCATATTTTTTTTATTTCAACACGAAAATAATAGTAGTAATATGCATATAAGCTTTTTTAGACTAATATTATAGTAGAATTTAATTTAAAAAAATGATTTTCTTGAGCATAACTTATATTATAATTATTTCTCTGTATAATAATATAATTATAATTACAAATACCAAACATTTTTCTCTCAGTGTAGCAAAATTAACGATAAACCAAGTATGATTGCAGTGAGGCACTTTCCTAACCTTTCGCGTTAGGAACTCATCTATAAACAATCACACTCATCTCGACTACACATCGCGCAGCAACACACCAGTCTTACACTTACTTATCTCCCCCCGAATCCACATACTACATTTAGTAGCACCGATAAACGTTCGCGACGTCTGGCAAGTTCCGCATCGGGAATCCCCGTACGGATGCCTCTACTCTTCCCTGAAATTCTTCCTCGCCGTCACGCGTACACGTATCTGCCCGACCTGTCGCGGCCGTACATAGGTACCTCGACGTGCACACATATATACTCGAGACTGGATTAAATAGAGGACGAAGGATCTACCCCGGTAATCGGCTCGTCTCGCGAGCTTGCAGGCGATGTATAATTTATAAAACGGCATTAAATTGTCTATGTCGCAACGGCGACGGCGGCGACGGCGGCTTCTGGCTCGCGACGCTCGCTTCTTCGAGGGATATATACGAGCCGCGACTGGATGGAGGGTGAATTCGGGGGTGGCTGGCGGAGGAGGACATATTAGCTCGACTTAAGGCGTGGCGTAATGATCTCCAGGCGAAACCGTCTTATACCAAGTTCGCAGTAGGCGCCAAAGGGGGTGGTTTCGAGGGGGTTGCGGGCAGTCAGGCGAAAATAAGTGCGAGCTCCCTCTCCACCGGCACCCTTGATTGTGGGCTATGACTCCTCTCTCGCGGTCCTGTGCCGTAGTATAAAGTAATGTCCTCGCCGGTGAAAGAAAGAGAGGGGGAGGGGGAGAGAAAGGTGAGGGGAAGGGAAGAAACGGAGGCAAGGAGTGGCGGAGCAGGATGGAGGGTAAGCTTTAAAATCGGCATCAAACGCCACCCTCACCGCAAATTTTTATTCATTGACACTACACGGCTGAGCACCCTCGAAACTCGCGGGCTAAAAGGCGGAGGTTAAAGTAGTTCGTCCTCATCGCGTCTCGTCGAGAGTGGTGAATTATTCCTTCCGAGCGGGACTCGCCTCGGAATTGCATGGCGTCTGAAGTGACGTATTTTGATACATAAATATTTTACATAACAAAGTCCCCTTTAACTTATACTTCTAATATCAGCTGCGTGCGCGAACTATCGTACACGTGCGCCGCGTGTATTGCGTTATAATGAATCATAACAAGACGGTGACGAGTACTTCACTTGTCAAGGAATACCAGACATGAGTTGCGACTTTTGAGTTTAGGTCGCGCGGCAAACATGCATGACAAAAATCGCCAGGTCAGGGAAGATCTATTTATGGGTTAAGAACGATGTTCTCGAGGACGGCGGAAGAGCGGTTCTTATAAATTCAGCGCGAATTTACTGCGGAGCTATGGATCAAGCCTCGAGCGTGGGGTATCCGGGTTGGATTAGGGACGAAGTTGCAATTCACTTCGATATATTTACTGTGAGAACGGTCAGACTCCGCGAGCGGCCGTCTCGGTATGGATGGACAGACCAGCGGTCGGTTTTTCCCTTTACCTTTTAGAGTAAATAAGGATTCGTCTCGTACATAGATATATATATATATATATATATATATATATATATACATATATATACGGACGTGTATATTTTCCTCGGTAGCACACGCACGTTCGCACAGTTGCGATGCCATGCGTGCCCGAGCTCTTCCTTCGGGTTTCCTCTGCCTCCGCAGTGATTTATGGAGTTTTCCTCGACTGGCAGCTTCATCCCTGCCCTCGATTTTCGGATGTTCAGCAAAATGAAGGTATTTCCACGATATGCGTACTATCGAGCGTATCGTGACGCTCGCGGGATATTACTTGCTCATCTCGAGTCGGCATATATTTGACGTATATTTAAATCGGGAGTAGCGTCGATATAAAATCGTAGGCAGTATGTGTGAGCCCCGAAAGATTAATTAAAGGATTATAATTGAGGCTCAGTGCTGAGAATTTACAGTAAAGATGTGCGAATTATTCGAGTCAAATCAGATAAGATTTAATTCGATTCAAATTCGAATCCTTACTGTTCGAATCAAAGCTATCCAAAAATTTCGATTGCGGATATTTAAATATCGATCTTGTATATTGATAATCTTGGAAAGTCATATTTACGGCTAATGAGTAAGAGTGTTCAAATTTTCTTACTTGTCGGTTCTTAAAAGAAATCAATTAACGCAGAACTGAATAATTAGGAAGACATAGTGAAGTTTGAATATTGAGAATTGAAATTCACATGATAGTTTGATTTAGAAAAGTTGAAAAATTGATTCACCGCGCACGTTGTAAATTTGGTAAAAATATGCGGTACGTGTGTTATCACACGTGCAAACACTATTTTCTTTCCGTACTTTAAAATTATTCGCAGTAACATTCAACGATCGGCTTCTACCAGCCATATTCTTAATTATGTTTTTAATTAAAGGTTCCGATGATTCAGATCGATTCGATAGAAAATTCTTGATTCACGTATCTCTAATTTACAGGAAGTTGAAATATAGCGAATAAGACTTTTGTTGTGAATTTGAAATTAAGTTTAAGTTTTTTAAAATTTATTCAATATAAAAAATCTCTTCCTATCTCCAGAAAAAAAAAACTTATTTAATTTTAAGGCAACGGCTGACTTAAACATTTCATAATGTATGTGTGTATATATATAATGTAAATATGTAATAAACTTGTTAACTAATTAGTAAAACTTGGTAACTAACTTTATTATCGCTACTTTTACAAAATTAAAATTTTAAAAGATGTCGTTTACTCGAGTCACGTTACTCGTATATTTCCAGCTTCTGCTTAGAAGCAATTTCGCATAAAAGATGTAAAGAGGCCTCGGTATGCATACGCGTAACTAGGAGGTTACGTAACTAATCCTATTGTGCTAAAATGTTAATGACCGACCTTCACATCTTATAACTCTGAAAAAGGAAACAATCATAAAGTCTCTGTATGCGTGTAGAGCACAGTAAACCTCTTAAGCTTAACTGTAAAGCGTCCGAAGTTACCTTTTAGTGGGTGATTAGCAAAACCGAGCTCACCTTTTCAGCGGCCAATTACAGGAGATTTCGACGTAATCCTATTACCTACATTAGCTCATTATTGCATAACTGTATCTGGTCGTATCAAGCGCTTAGTCGTGAATGTCTATAGGACTTCAGTGAAGGTCGATTTCAAACTGCATCCCAACTTACTATTCCTCCTGTCTAAGCTTCTTTCCTTAGGCGAGAGCTCATTCTATGTATATGTATCCATATCAATATTTTATATATTCTAAATTTTACTTATATCTATAGACACACACACAATATGTAATATTGTACTTGATATAGCATGTAGAGCTTCACTTTATAAATAATACTCCTGAATTTTTCATTTTTCTATTATGAAAAACGTTTCCGTCAGCTATTTTCGCAGCAGTTCCAATCAAGCGCAAGATCGATGAATCGCGGAAGTACATCGTTCGACGTTTCTTTCCGAGCAACTGGCAGAGGATTTGCTCCTCAGCGGGCCTCGCAGCTCTTATCTGCACGGGCAGAGATTTTATTTAGATCTCGGCGATCCGCCGCTTGGCTATAAATGCGAAACGCTTCGCCCGACTGGCTGACCAGCCAATCACGCGAGCCACGGCGAGAGCGGGTGTTAAGGGCGTTAGGGCTATCCGGTGTCCACACCTCTGTTGTCAGCTAATGCCCGGCCATTGTGAGGGGTCGCTCGTAAGCGTACCGAATCTCCTCGGAAGGTGTTGCCAGTGTCCTGCGGGAAAAAGGAGCGAGCAAAAAGGACGGGCTGGTAAAAAGCGGGGAAGACAGAAGAAGTCAACCGCGTGCAAGTGTTGGTGCGAGTTTCCACGGATTCCGGCTTCACCCCCGCTTGCCCGTTCACCCTCCTCGGTGGCTATCGGTTGACGGCAATCCGGCTAAATCTCTTCCACCATAAACGGCTAAACAAAGAGGTCCATTCTTCAGGACCAGCAACCGCCGTGCAGGCCTCCCTCGCTTCGTTCCGTTCCGTCGGCTGCCCTTATCGGACACTGTCCACCACTTACGATCATCCATCTAGATCTCCTCCTTTTCTAAAGCGAAAAGTCCGAGGCTGCAAGATAGCGAGACGGGGATATTGTTCGTTGGATTTTTCCGCGATACAACTGTAGCTGCTACGCCGATAAATCATTGATAATCCTCTCGGACCTTTGGTATCGAGACCTAATTGGGGGGGTTCCGAACGATGCCGTAAAATTTGAATCTTTAGCTCACTCTTGCGCGCTTGTACCTCGCGCTTTTCATTGTATCGAAAATACTAGGCATTTCCGTATACTCATTAGGTGTTCTCCAACTGATGTAATTTTTAGATTTAATCCTGCGCATCCAATGTTGGGTCTGTGAGACCCGAACAAATATTGAATCGCTCGCCAACGTTCGTAAAATTTTTGGCCGGGAAAGTTCTAAAATATCTGTTTGCAGATTTTGATTTTGGTTCGCTACTATCTTTTCTCCATCTCTGGAAAAAATGTATTTATCCCAAAGAAAGTTACCCGGGTCTAACAGATCTAGATTGTACATCATATGTTCCAAAATATATGATTATACGCGTAAATTTAAGCAATTGGAGCCAGATATGTCACAATGTTTGGAAGTTTCAAAACAAATGAGGGTGTGGTGTGAGGAGAGAGGTGTATATCACTAAAAATTAAAAATTTATCGAAACCTTTCGTGCGGAAGTAATATTCGATAAATTGAGTAGAGCGAAACGAAACTTTGGGTGGTCGCCAGCGAACGAGGTTTTAAAGCCGTCGAGATACACTTCATATTTTAAGCCCCAATCGAGGTATCTCGAATCGATGGCGGCTGTGGATACGAGGCATAGAGTTAAGCGACGCCGTAAGGTATTCACGCGAAGACGGTTGAAACAGAGGAAACCTTTGTATTTCGTGCGAGTAGGTATATCGAGCGACGGGGAGGACGTAGACGATCGCGGGAGAGCAGGACTGAGAGAATCGGCCAGAGAACGGCCCTCTCTCGGTAGCATAATAAAAGAAGGCAGATTAATGCCTTCGGTCTTGAATCCAATCAACATTATTCCGACAATAGTCCGCCAGCCAATGCTCGTCCTACCCTGCTCGGTCTGATATTATCAACAGCCCGCTCCATCCCCGCTTTCCGTACGACAGTCATCCCCTTAACGTCTTCCTTTGCCCTCGTGCGCTGCCGTCGCACTACCACCCCCCGAGACACCTCGCCTCTCGCTCTCTTAATTCCACGAACGGATGATAAGTATGCTAACAAGAGAACCACCGGCACGGATATAGGGGCCCGGAACGCCTTAAAGCCGAATTAACGCCACGCTCACATAAACGCCCGTCGACTTTCCCGTCAATGTTAATGTCTAGCAGGGGCCATTAGCCGATCGAACTCGGGCCGAGAAAGTCGATCGACGTTCATTCGGCCCGAACGTTCGCTTCCAGGTCGTCTCCTTAATCGTCAGCGCGATAAATCAACTCGGAAAAAAACGCGATACCGGTGTGATCTCCGCGTTATACTCGCGTATATTGGCACTTTTAGCAAGCCGCGAGCGGATCATTGATAAGAGCAGGATCAACGAGGAATAAAGTTCTTTTCTTCTTGATCAATTGCTTACCCTTGACACTAGAACTGCCAAAGCAGCCAAAAAGAGGTTATAACTTCTTTTAAAAATTGCTCATATTTATAACGGTGTATTTTGCATCTTAAATTGATATCGAATAAAACTAAAAAGAATAAATAAATATTTTTTCTTTACAACACGTATTTTTCCAAAAATCTCATTTTTATAGAAATAGGCAGTTAATTGCAGTATTGAACATTCATCGATTAATTTTTTTAATGGTGTCTTGAAATGACACTGCACGACTCTCCTCCACAGAAAAAAAACGAGTTTTCTTTAAATGATAATCTTTAAAGTTTTCTTTGACTAAAATAATTAGCAAATCAATAAACAAAATTAACCAATCGTCATGTATGTAATGTATATCACGAATAATTTAACCGATTGATGAAATTAATTATTAATCAATGTATAAACGATGATATCAAAGTTCACTTGATAATTAATTTAATTAATTTAACATAAAATTATTACTGATTTTATATATGACGACTAATCATTAATTCTGATTATTGATTTGCGGTTATTCCGGTTATTTTAGTCAAAGAAAATTCGAGTTTAATGTATCCAGAATTGGTTGATCGGGAGTTAAAGTTGAATTAAGAATTATTATTTTTCTTTTTATTATAAAATCGCGGTGCAATAGCGACGTCGTCCAAGGCGAAGACGCGACGACGCGCAATACAATGATCGCAACCAGCTCTGTCTCCCTTGCGCGTCTTCATGCGGGGAGACATTTCGGCAACCTATAAAGGCATGTTTTACGAGGGCGAGATAATGCGATGAGAGATGCGCCCGGCGAGCAGTCATGCCTAAAGAGTATGTGTAACCGGACCATCCGCCCTCCTTCTTTCACGGATCCGCCTGTCCCCCGCGGTTCCGCGACCAAAGACGGGGTGGCAGCGAGAGGACGGCCGAGGAAACGGTCCGCCGACGGCGGTCCACGACCATAATATATCAATTCCGTATTCTAATGTCCGAGCGGTTAATCCAAAAAGCGTCGACGCTGCGGAAACCTAAGCGGTCGCCGCTCCTCTCGCTTCCTGAGAAGGGTGGCCCTGCCCACCCCCGTGTTTCTGTCTCTCGCCTCGGACACCCTCTCCCACGTCCCTCTGTTATTCTCGGGTGAGCTCCGACTGGGCCTCCAGTCCGTTGCCGTTCCATCCGCTCCTCACTTCCTATCTCTTTATTTACGTTCTTCCTTTACCTATCTTGCTCCGTCATTCATTTTTCGACAACAGTATCGCAGGTTCATCATCGCTGTTTCTCTCCCTCCGGCGATTTTCCCTGCTTCTTCTATTCTCGCGTTCTCCTCGCGGCAAGGGAAGGGCGAAGAGAGGAAGGAATAAAGATATCTGTCCCGTCGTTCCCGTACCGTCGTCGAACGTTCACGGATGCGATGTCACGTACGCTGTTGATGCACGCAAGATTCATCGTCGGTAACGACGCTTAACGCCCGACCGCCCACGTCAGACCACTAGATAATTGGGGAAACGCGTGTTTGCGGTCCCGCCGGGATATTCCGGTCTGGGGGAGCGTGTACAAGGCGGCGGCTGCTCCGGTTATACGCGCGTCAAGAGGGGTGGATGTCGAGAGTTGCGCTTTTCGTGACGGAACGCTCCTTAACGCCGACTCCTACCTGCCCGCTCGACCGCTGACGATCGCCGTTTTCCTGCTTGGATTCAAGGAAACGTGTTTATCATGTCGCGTCGGTGACGAGACAGATGTAAATGTTTGGCTGGCTATCGCGTCCGTAACGTGGCATTAAAGTAAACATAAATGTATACCGCGATGTTTATCATGCCATAGCATTGGGATAAATATTTCCGCGTAAACGGACATAACGACGTTCGCGCTGTTGCCTGCGGCCCGCAAGTGTTTCCTATTTATTTATCGGGGCACACGCTGTTAAGGAAAGACATGTTTGTTTAGAATTTTGGCACAGCGCGAGAAATAATCGCGATGAGACTCGCGCGCGTCTTCGAGGCGATTTTGCAGAAATGTCATCAGCGTGTTCGACATATTTCCGGAACTGAAAGATGTAAACATAATTTCCGTATTCACCTGATATTCGTATAATATATTCATACAAAATATAATATTCATTATCCATCTAAGACTTAGGTTATTTTCGACAAACTTGATCTTATATTATTTTTTAAGTAATTAAAATAATTTAATTTTGTAAATACGTAAATACGTCATGCACTTTGTTATTATTTATAACATTTTACTATGTGCTGTATGAATTATAAAGAAATCGCTTAATCGCACACATACAACGATATGGTAATATCAGTGTTGCATAAAAATCATCATAACGGATCTAGTTGGCTCAAAGGATATGTCGGTCATGTACTTTGTTTATATATTTATCGTGAGAGGAACAATGGAAACGAAATTGCAAAATCCTTGAAGGTCTCTTTTTTAGAATAAATATTTTTCTCTTAGTTTTATTAAAATCGGCATATCACAGTTAAAAAATATAAAAATATAGAAAAATATAAAAAAATATAAAAATATAGAAAACAAATAATATAATATATAAAAATAGAAAAAATAGAAAAAACTGATTTAAAAGCAACTATATTTTCAAGTAAAATTTGTTTTAATATTCTCCATCGTGAGTGAGTAAACTTAAAAATAACGTATTATCAGTTAGAATGAAATTTTTTTATGATACACTGTTTCGGATGACACACAAAAACAAGTTTTAAAACTATTGAAATCGAACATATGTATGGACGAGCTAAAGTTGGTCACTATTTAAGATCCGGAGGAACTGTAGAAACCTCTTGGGAGACGCCGGAACTACTAAAGATATTTAGGATACATATTTTATATGCGGCCTTCTTTATCCCTAGGTTGCCAGCTTGACTCGATAGTAAAGCAAGTTGATCACATTGCAGCATATTCATATTTCGTTTATTACAAGAAGAAAATATAGGATTTATAGGATCGTTATGGGCATAAAAATAAAGGTTGTCTCTATCATGTTTGTGCACGGTAAAAAACATTTTGTATTTTGCATTGAAATTGATCTATGTAGAAATGTTTGTATTACATTTTAAACCAATCTATGTGTTAATTTAATATATTACCATCGGGTTATTTTGGCTGCTCTGCGTTGAGTTCCTGTTCACTATTTTTAAATGTTAAAGTAATGCAATTTATATGGAATATACACATTCTTAATTATATATTTTATATATCCCGTAAGTATACAGATAAGTCATGTTACTTGTCAACATATTTGTCTTGCGTTAAATTGACACAAAAATTAGAGTGAATAAATTGGGACATGCCAAATGTGTTCAACTTGACACAAAATTTTTTGCAGTCTACAGTCAATCACAATTAGTTGTCTGAGAAGTTGTAACTTCGAAATTCTGAAAAATGTGTCATCTAGCCCCGATCTTACCTAAGACTAAGCTTAATTGTTCCTAGTTGAAAAGAATAGCGAAATCGCGGAAAATGTTAGCCCGCTTAGAATTCATTGACACTTCTATGAATACGTAATTCCTCTTCCGGATGAAGAAGTGAATCATGCGCATGATCTGAGCTCCCCTCGCGGAGCGCGATTGTTGCACATTCTTTCGCATGTATTACGGCCAGCTCTGGTGCATGTACACGCGACGAGACCGCGACGAACGTGTTACGAGCACGTAAAACGCTCGTTCCAGTACTGATTGACTCCGCGTCTCGCGCTTCGACAGAAGCCGCCATCCTCGGAGTTAAACGACGCTAAAAAAAAAGCGATGAGTAATCTGTAGTAAAATTCGCCGCTCTGAGTCGAGCGACATAAAGTGCGTCGTAGTTGCCCGTTTTATAGTCTCGTAATTTTCATCGTAACCGCCGCGGACGATGCCACCTCATTCGCCTTCCAATACGGGAACGAGAAACGGAGCGAGCCGCAATCGGAAGGACTAATACGAGAGCCTACGCGCAGGAATAGGTTTGCGCGAGAAGTGCGGGTACAAAGAAAGAAAGAAAGAGAAAGAGAAGAGAGGGGGAACGAAAAAAAAGAACGGCCGGTCCTTCGAGTGGCGCGAACTATTAAAAAGCGCGCGTCCGCTCAAATTCTCGCCGGCAGTAAATTACCCGAAAAAAGAAATAAGCGGTGGATTCGAGTCCCTCCCGGTCGCCCTCTTCTTCCTACCTACCCCTTCGTGCCACCCCCGCCCCCTCTCTCTCTCTCTCTCTTGGTATTTCTCTCTTTCTCTCTCACCAACGCCCGGCGTCACGGATAGATCGTCGCGCTCGCTTTTCTAGGGTAAAAACCCTCACCACCGTGAGCGCCGCGGTTCTGAGATAAAAAATTAGCCGGAGTTGCAAACGTTTCCACCTTAAATCATATATTTATCGCGACATTAATTCAACCCTTTTAGGTACCCTTTTTTCCTGGCCACTCCGCACGGAGACCGAAACGCCTCCGCCGGCCGACCCCTTCCGCGTTTCCCTCTTTTTCAGCGTCTCCTCTTTCGCCGTCTCTCCTCCACCAATTCTCTTCACACCCTTGTCCGTCTCTCCCGCCGCTACCCGCCCGTGGACGACAGTCCGTTACCTCGCTAATTTCTCAGATTCAAGTATTTTTATGTACCGTCGCGCGAACCCGACGGGGGTAAATCCTCTCGTTTATTATTTAGCAGGGGCGAACCGGACCCACGGCGAGTGTGTATGTTTATGTGTGTGTGTGTGCATGTGCGTGCATGCGTGCGAACGCGTGTGCTGGGTGAACTTCAAACGACCGTACGCACGTGGGAAGACACGCGTTTACCTTGTCGCCCTTTCCGGTTTGATGGGGATATATGGGCTCTCGTTATCTCTTCTTGCTTCGACTCTCGACGATTATCCTCCTTTACGGCTGGCTTGGTGGAACAGCCGTTTGTATCTACTGCGTGCGCCATGTCTTTGTATTGTTTCACGAGACTTGATAACGAGTTTGTAAGCATTATCCTGCGTTTAATCTCGTTTCATTTGTTGTATCGAATAAAGTGGAAATTAGTGATGTACGGGGTGTACAGTGCCGCCAGCTAAGTAGACTCACACAGTATCTCCGCTAAAATTCCGATGTCAGTAAATCGTCCCTAAAAACTCATGTTGAAAGCAAAATGAGGCAGCGGAAGTACAGAATATGTGAATGCGGCGTAACATGTGAGAACATTCGTGCGTCACGTTTCGGCCTCATAATTTTTGTACGTCGGGGAAAGAATGTTTCTAGATTTACAGATTGTGCGTTCTCGGGTAGAAATTAATCGGGACGGGCCCTGAGTACGTGGTAACCCTAGCCACAAAATAGGCATGTCTTCGTAAGGTCCAGATATGACAAAGACAGACAAATTCTGAGTAAAATTCCTGAATAGACCATGAATTGATGCTGACGTGGATACTCCAAACGAGCTTTGCGCTAATAAGGTTTAGTCAGAGGCAAGTTAGCCAATTCCTGAAATGGTTCCATTAGATAAAGATGATTTCCATGAAGATACGATTATTCATTAATAGTTAAGAATTGATAATTATAAGATGTACATTTTAATGGGAGATATTATATTTTAAAAAAGCAAAAGAAGTATGAATTCTAGTATTATAAAATTTTTCGTGATTATAAACAAAAATAAATGGATAAATTAACCACAGAAAAAGAGAAAAAAATGATCGATATTAATAATAATAATAATATTATATATAATAAAAAAGACTAATAAATATTATAATAAAAATTGTAATAAAAGTTGTAAGATTGCAATAGGCATGCTAAGGAAGGATTTAATATATTATCCTTTTTTAGTCCTGGTGTCTAGTCGATTGGATATTTTTTCCAAGTCTATAATCTAACTCTCCTTATACTTAAAGTGTGTAAAACCATATGCCCAGCATGCTGGACTATTGATTAATGTGTGGGAAATTTTGTCTCAACATCTTTTAAGTCTAACAGTTGGCTGTGCTATAAAATATAAAATAATATCTAGCAAAAGAAGCACGAGAAATCGGATGAGTTAAAATATAACAATATTCTTATATTTAGTAAATACATTATTTATTGTCATTTATTGTATACGTATATAAATTCTATAATTAATTAGCTACATTTTACTATAGTTTAAATTAATAATTATGATTACAGTGATAAGGAGAATCTAATTATAAACTTGGAAAAAATGGAATTCTTCAGGACTGAAGAAGTCATACTAGAAGTGAATATATCAAAATAGAACCTTAATTCGTCATTTCAATCAGGCCCTAGTTAGATATATCAAGATAAGATCTAGTTAAGTTTACAAATCTAGACACTTATCTGTAAAAGCGCTACAATTTCTGTGTAGAATCTAATTCATTATCTTTAAGTCATCTTTATAAAGCCTTGATAGAAGTAAAGAAAAACTATCTAGACCCTTTCCAATATCCGTCTTAAATTTCTACTCGGATTCTAATTATAAGTTTTGTACATTTTGTCCGATTACGTCTGATGGATACTCTGAAAAAAATACACACCAAGTTTACGATCGCAATCAGGGAACATCGTCATTATCTACTTGTTGTGTTTTCCCACACACTCTCGTATCATGGCTCCACCAAATAACTGCGTGTGTAGTACTTTAGAAGTAAGAGGTGCGTACTCACACACCTTACGTGCGATTGAAATATGATCTACGACCACGCCTATGAACAGTGGCGCAAGCAGACCCCTAAAATTCTCCGGACGCATTACCCACATTGAAATAGGAAACGAGGCGTACCCCGGGAACGCAGACCCACCGTTGTTTACTTAATAAATACATATTTAGTACATACGGCGTATATAAGCTGGCTGAGCCGGCTGCGCCTATTTTTGCCTTCAGTTGTGTTGTCATAGGACTGACGGTGGGACTTGGTTCCCCTTCGCGCGGTATTGCCGCCATGAGCAGATCTTTGACAATGGACTAAGGCCGTGAATTCGTTTCGAATACTTTGCAGATAGCTGGATCGGTATCGCCGATCTAATAAAGTCGCTTGCCAACTTCGCCGAAAAGCGTAGTGAAAAAGAGAGGAAGAGAGAGATAAAGATAAAAAAAGGCGCGGTTGTGTGGCGCTTTCGTTGTTAAGCCACCTTTACGGCCCGCTTAATAAGAACTTTATGTACTGAGGCGTGTAATTCCGGCTATATCCGTTTGCGCGGTTAACCATCCACCCAGGAATTTTGCAGAATTTATTTTTATATTCCACGCGCGGTCTCTAAACCCCAGAACACACGCGCAGAATGTGCGAGTCGAAGAAATGAAGCACGTCGCGGAAAATGCGGTGGAAATTTCGCGTTACGACGAGAACCGGATTTTCGCAGGAATTCGCGCAGGTTGCCGTTGCCAAAGAGTTCGACTTTGGCTTTGTGTTATTTATTCAGGTAATTGCGTGCGCCAGATAAAATTTGGTGAAATTTTTAAGCGGAACGTTGACAAAAATGTGGCAATATAGATAGCTTCGTGAGTGCGATTTAATTTTTCCGGAGTTTCAGGCGGTTTAGATACATTTGCTGATTTTAACGAAACAATTCCTGACATAGCCGATATGTATTTCAATTTTGTGAAACAGTTACATCGCACGGAACGCGATTATGTAACTATGTATTAATATACGAACAAATTATTCATTCGCAATATCGCTGGTGTCAGCGTAAAATTCCTTCCAAGAATAACTAATGAGCCAGCCACAAAACTTTGCTTTTGTAATTTAGGCGGTGCCGTGTCCACTGTCCGTGTAACTAGTTTATGTTTCATAGAAACTACACGTACTGTAGATACTCTGTTCTAATGAGTTCTTAATATCTTTCGCAGAATTATAAATATATTTTTATTACTGTTAAGCTAAGCACTCGCACGCCGCGCGTCATCCAAATTCGAAATATGTATCGCGTTATCAGTTTACAAGCACTTTTCCTATAAACACATTATTCCGCGTAACTTCAGAATTGGTCGCAGTTGAGATGAAAGCCTACTCTTCGCTGTGCCAACGTGTAATAAACTCGCCCTTAACGAGTGCATGCGATGTAATAATTCGTAATCCGAGTATCACGTGTTTTTGTCTTCGGGGTCTCACAGCGAGGAGGTACAGTATCGCTCTAAATCGTGTGATTGTCGAGAAGTTGAGGCACGAGTGAAAGGAATATTTAAGGACACGTCGTTTCGAGGAACATTTTGTCCCCCATTTCCGGTTCGCCTGTACAAACTCGAGCCGGTGGTTCAGGTTGCGTCAGGCAACACGTGTGTACACGCGTATTTATCGCTCGTGTGTACTGCCTTGCGCGCGTATATATACTTAGCTAACTAAAGAATAGAATTTCCATACCTGCACCGTCCACTTCGCTTCTTTTCGCGAAACCCGGGATGAAGTCGTGAAGTGCTTATAGCGAGGTACATTAAGACGTTATTTTATTCCTCAACGGCACACATAATGCGTCGTTATTCCGCAGAAAATATAATAGTATCGTTAAAAGCTATCTGTGGGTGTGAAACGTAGTTTATAGAATTTATGGCTAATTTAGAGCGCGTATATCAGTATAACACTTGACAAAATAACAGCGAGAAGGCGTACCATTTGTGGGCAACGAACGAATCCGTTTGCGTAAAATATTCCAAAAAAGAAATCTATTATCGCGTTGTGACGCGAAGCTAAATGAAATGCAAATTTAGCAAATGAACAAGCCACTTTGATTACTTCTTTTTACCAAATCTGCATTTTATCTACCTCTAAGATGTGTCTATGAACAAATCATCAATAGCCGCCACATGTCCACTAAGGATATTTTCAAAGTGCACTTCGATTTCTTCACTTTTAAGGTTTCTTCACAAAAAGATTCGAGGGTTCCAACCGATCAAAAGAACTTTTCCTCAAAATCTCGATGACAATAATCCAATGGTAACACGCAAATTGGTTGAAATTTGCATTACAAGGGCATTCCGGAAAAGTCCTACAGTCCAATCGTACAAATTGTCCCCGATCGATCGGCCATGGAACTTCGTCTCGTAAGCCCGTACCGAGTGATCATAGTAACTCCCACAACACGCGCGGCATAAAGTACTCCGGAGAAGAAGCGCATCTCGGCCGCTGTTTCTTCCTCTACAATCCGCGGAGGCGTCCAACGTACAAAAAAGAATAAAAAAAGGGAGAGAAGAGGAACCCCAAAAGCCTCTCAGAGTCCCGCTGGCACGCAATCCCACCGACTTCGGCGACAGTGTGTGACGAGTCGCCGATGTGTGATGTGCGGGCACAGAAGGAGAGAGGGAGAAGGAGAGATGGATAGAGTGCGAGAGAGAGAAAGAGAGACGAACATATGGTAAGGCGAGGCAGGCCACAATGTGCCGCGTATGATGTAGTGGTTTGCCTGCCGGCAGTGGGGTCAGGGACGTAGTGAAGGGTGGGTGCCTAAGCGGGACGAGGGGAGGAAGTCTTTAGACATGCCGCGAAGGGGGGGGTTTAAGAGCAGGAGGAGGGGAACGGGGACGTGGAGGAGAAGAAGGTAGGGCACACACATGAGCGGAGGTCTCGGTAACGGGAGGGTGAGGGGTGGGGGAGCTGAAAGCAGGCCTGTTGGTTGGTTTCAACTATATTTGTTTATATTTACACAATAAGCAACAGCCCCGCCGGTCGGGCTGCTTGGTATGCCTGTGCCGCTTTTAGTGTTTAGTCCTCGCTCTACTCGGTCGGCACGCTAACGTTGGCTTTCGTCTACTTCGCGAATCCGACGCGCGTTCTCGTTCTTCTTCCATTTCTTTCACTCTTTTTCTCTCTCTGTCTCCCTCTCCCTCTCTCTCTCTCTCCCTCTCTCTCTCTCTCTCTCTCTCTCTTTCTCACCATCTCACTTTTTACACTGTCGCTGCGCGTTGCACTTCGTTTGTCGGGGGTGCGTTTTCGGCTTACCCCTTCCTGCCCTTTGCTCTGCAAATGACTTGGCGGCGGGGTTCCATGGAGGAAGAGTTCAAAGTGCCGCTTTGATTTCTGGATGCAGTGTGAGGAGCGTGTGTACTCGGTGTTTCTGTGAGACGATCGGGAAGGCGACTTCCGGTACCGCGGTTACGCGCGCCCTGTGCTGTGTATGTGTGTGCGCGTGTGGGACGCATCGAATGTTTACGGTGGACGTAAGGGCGAGTGTTGCGCGCGGTCGCGTACGCGTCGCGCCATTGCGCCTTCGGGACCGGAAATGTTCTTAGACGCGTGAAGTTTCGACGCGGCGTGCCTCGTCGTGACGCCGGAAACGGCGGATTCTCTTCTTGCCGGGAAGTGTATGGTCGACTCCGATGGACTGCGACGCGGCCGCCAGCGGATCGTAGCCGAACTATCCGACGTAAGGAATTTTGATCGAATCTTGGCGCATTGTACGCTAATTAAGAATTAATTAAGCGATTGCCTCAGATGACTCTAGGTGGGACGCGATATTACTTGTGGACTTTTAACGCGTCGCGAATAACCGACGATGTGAATGGGCATTAATTATGCGTCGCTTGATTGCGTATTTTTTACAAAGTTCCGCGAACGTTCTTCTAGCCGCGAAACTCGAAGTAACCGGCCGATGTTTAATTAACGGCTTGTACGTCGCACATAATTGTTCCTTTCTAGAGAAATTGATGTTTTCTGATTTAGCTCGGCGAGATGCACCGAGGAATATTGCGTGACTAATTTTTCTTGGCTAATTAACATGTTAATGGTGATTTAATTCGGGCTCCAATTCACGTACATACGGATGTAATATAATAATTTGGAAGGCATTTTTACATTCTCGTTCCGTTTCGCGGCAATTGTAACTTTTGCTCAAACTCGCGTGGAAATTCAAACTTTTGGAATATCCTAGCGCATAATGTTTACTCTAGGTGCTTCATGAATACGCGCTTTACAAACCTCTCGTGTAACGTGTACCACGAATTTATTAATTATTTATATGTGGCTGAACTATCGTGCGATGTGTTCCGTAATATTTACGACAATTCCGGAGAGATGTTGTCCATTATGCATGATCTATGATAGAGAACAGGGAATCTTAGTATGAATTTACATGATCCCAAGCATTTCCGGGAAAGCCTATATTATTAGCTTTCGGTAACCATGAAACATTGTTTCTCTTGCGTCGAGTGGGTGGAATCACGTGCGTCAGACTTCGATCTAAAATCGTGGCTCTCGCGAGGGCAGCGTCGGATAAGAATGCACGTTTCGAGATCTCGTCACAATTATTGGGCTCTGGGATCATCAGAAATCTCTAGAGTGCTTTTTCCCACAGCACATAATCGCTTTACAAATACTTCTAATATCGTTGTACAAACGAATACAGATACAAATACAAGACGATATACGACTGATACTTGACAGGCGTGTGGTAAGCAATTGAGCAATTATTAATAATAATGAAATAAAGTCGGTGCCTGACTCGGTCGGGCGGAGTAACGATAAGAAAATAACGATACGCGCGCCAAACGTTCTCGAACAGTGCGCGCCATTTATAATCGAGCTCGATGCACGAGAAGGATACTGACGTAACGATGATCGTGATTTCAGGACGATGGCATAATGGATCATGACACAGACGGAGACGGCGCGATCAACTTGTCAACGTCACAGCGACCCTCCGCCGCCACCACCCCTAATGGTGATACTCCCACTTACGGCCAAGATCAACAAGACAGCGATCAGGTAAGGAATTAATCTTAGGGAACAACCTCGATTTATTATCGCATGCAATATTTATTTTTTATCACCGTCCTGACGCGCCTCGGACGTGGGGACACGCGATGATAGAAGAATCCTGCTTGTAAGCAAAAATCGATACGCCGACATGCGATTAAAGGTCGCGTGCGCTAATTTTTCGGAAGTCACACGAGTCAAAATTTTAGCCCTACTTTGGACTTGAATTTTCTAACATCTGTGTAGTTTGAAGAATCAGTATACATTTAAAGAAGTTGTAAGGTTCAGTGTTATATTTTTAGAGTGGCTCACTTATATAAATTTATTTTCTTCATTGAACAAAATTTTGTTCCTATACATTTATTTTATTATTTACATAATAAATGTTAATTTGAGGCAAAGTTGATAAATACATATATACAAAATATTACAAATAGAAAAAAATATTTCTTTATTTTCCTTATTGCTTTCTTAATATTTCATTTGTGTTACTTAATATTTCATCACCAGTTGATCTAATATAAATTCGCAGATAATAAAAAGGAATATAGAAGTGTTTAATTATGCGTATATATGTGCGTATGCATTTCGAGTGTTACTATAAATTATTATGTATTACTAATTATTACTATAAATTATGCAGTAGATTAAATAAAAGAGATTGGGTTAGGTTGAGTTTTACAGTATCAAAGTAAGCATTAAATGAAATATTGAGATCAAAAATAGGATCAAAATTTTGGTTAAACCAGATAAGTATGATCAAACTGATTTCGAGTCACTAATTTGAGCAGTGAACCTTCAACTTTTATCAAACGATAATAAAATATGATACCTCTGATCTTTCTAAGTATAGCATATCGCAGCTGTTTATACACGAGATAAAATTGAAGGTGCTAATGCGCGTGAACGTTGTAGCATTTTTTGTTAGCAGCATCTATTGTAAATATAAGATATACGCCAGGCGCCTGTCACACGAATGCCAAATAAAACACCCATTTACTGTGATATTTTTTCGCGTTCCGAAAGTAGATCTCATATTAGTGACATAATTACACACGAAATAGTTCTCCGAGAGAAACACGAAAACACGAAAGTCCATACAAAATAAATATCGCCAATAGCAACGAGAATCAATTTTTTTGCGGAAAACATTTGCAAAAAGTTGAATAAAGATGGTTTGCGAACCTCTGAGCTATAAGTACAATCCGATCGTTTCGTGCGATCATCAAGGAGTGGTGGAGACGATAAAACGAAACAAGTGACTTCCTCGCCCTTCTTTCTTCCCGCGCGGGATCCAAAATGGAAAACGGAATTGAACGGTCCGACTCCGCATCCTGTATCGCGTAGCCTAAGAACGCAGGAGTAAACCGATAACGGTCCTGCGGAGCTATCGTTCCGGGATCCCGGAGTTTCCCACCGATAAGCCAGCGCCAGGCGCGACACTTCGACGTTTGACACCCGACTGCCATAAAATCGGGCCCCCTGATTTCAAATTCAATTCAAAATCCCGCGCCCGCGCGGGCGAACGCAATATACCACTCCGACGAGTGGCGGCGGGGAGGGGAAACAAATGTTTTATGGCCCTTAAAGCGGCCTTTTCCACGGTCTCGTTTCCGCGAGAGGTATGTAATATGGTTGGCGCGCCAATATACATATACCGCGCGAGCCGTCTACCTCTAAGCTCAAACTTTTGAAATGTGACGCGAGGAAAGCGTCTTTTCCACATATATCCTGCCTCTTTAGCTTTTAAACAAATCCAAGTTTTCGGCAAACAACGCGAATCCGTCATTCCCCAGACAAGCACTTCGGGAGGAATAACCCCTCAAAAGTCGTCGTCGTCTCATCCTCAAGTATATTCTTTCGATCTGTTCTAATTTTCGTCCTCGTACGTCTGAACATCACACATACACATATAAATACACACCCACACACACGTGCACACCTCGATGAGCAAAAGGCAAACCTTACATGTCCTACATTAGCAGCGATAATTAATTATAAATGCGAATAAGCAGGTTTAATACCAAGGGACCCGCGTAATACGAAACCGTTTATCGAGTTTTATTTTTGGTTCCCTATTCCCGATGACCCGAAGGAGCAAAATCGTGTTTCTCCATCGAAGGATCGACTATCGAGCTAATATTAAAATGCATGTACCGTATTAATCCTGCCGAGTTTAGCTGAGGTATATCAAAATGAATACAGGTCGCGACATTTTATTACGTCCAGGTCAGACCGAAAGAGTATCATCGTTGTTGAGGGGTCCTGAATTTCTGAAATTGCATCTAGTCGATTTAAATACAATTATTCAATAAATGGTTCTGTACGATAATCGAATTTTTTGTCATTTGTCTTCGATTATATTCTCAAGAACAACTTCAATCGCGAAACAAGTCGAGCAGAGAGCACCTGTATTTATAATATAAATTATGAGATCGATTTGTCACGATTTTTGTTCATTACAAAATTCATCGATAATATGACGCGTCGTAGCCATTCTATCCACTAACATATAAGACGTCTGATAAGCCATGACATACCCGTTGTGTGCAAATATAACTCATCAAACTAAACACAAAATTCTTTTACCATTTCGCAAAAAAACAAAGATTTGATTACTAACTAAAAATTTACGTAGTTATTTGCAAAATGGTAGAAGACATTTTTTTCCAACTTCACTTAATATACAAGTATACGATGGCAGATGTTTATTACATCTCATCTATCGCACGTGCATGATTATTTAATCTTGTTTAATCAATAATTCAAAATTTTATGCGGTTATTTGCAAAATGGTACAGAAATTTTGTGCTCAATTCGATTTGCGTTCAGTTCTATTTGTACACAACGGGTATGTCATGAATTGTCAGACATCTTGTACATCCATACATCTATTCATATGCATATATCTATAAGTGCATATATGTATATATATATAAGATATAAATCTGATTCTCCAAATGTCCTCACAAATAGAATTCTGTCGCGAATTATAAATGGACCGAAAGCGCGAGCTGACAGACGGCAGACGCGATCTTTTAAAAAATCGTTTCGAACGTGCAACTAATTCCGCGGAGTGAACTGGAGCATGTAAAGGCATCGCGGTAATTACATCTTCTTGTAACGAAGTCACGAAGATATCAGAATCGGAGCAAGGTACGTAGACACCTCGACACTTCGACTTCGTGCTTCCCCGTCTTCCCCTTGCCTACGGATTCTAACGCTCGTAACCGCAGTGGAACGACACCGTCCCTCGTGATATCTTAGGCCACCGCCGGGCGTCACTCTGAACCCTCGCAGCCGCCTCTCGAATCTCAAGAACCCCTTAAATTATAAACAGTGTCAGGCAACGCCGCTCTGCTTCGATCGCGGCCGGCTCGCACCACGCACACAAACTTGACTTCCGACTACTCGTACCGGAACAGCTCTGTCGCGGCGTCGTTAGTTATCGCAGTAATTTATCACGGCCTCGTGGTATTTTACACGGATGCATTTTCGATTCTGTCATTTTTTTTCCTTTTTCTCCATCTCTAGTCTTTGTTCTCGCGGAGGTACGTTAGCGCTGAAAAATGCTGACTATATACGATCAGTTGGGCTAATAAGTTAACTGCGGAATCGCCTTGAAGAGAGTTCTGCATAGAGACGGCAAATAATTGACTTAAGGGGACAATTGTCACCATTAACCGAACCCACTACCTAGCAATCGGGCGATCCTACGAAGTTACGGAGTCAAGATTGCTTCAAGTGTGACACACAATGGAAGTGAGGAAATCGCGGTCGAACCGTCGGACGGTCAGCAAAAGTCAATGGTTACCCAAAACTCGATTCCAAAACGATCGAGCGAACTTCATAAAGTCGCGGGATTCCAAAGTTCGCCGATGTTCGATTCAATTGACGCCTCTCTGCCCGCGTTTGGAGTAAAGATAAAATGTTTCAGGAGATCTCGTAAGAATTTCGCATCTCAGATATTTTTCTCCTGTCCGGCATATATTAAAATCAAGTCTTTTTATCGCAAGAGTAAATTTAAATACGTTTTTTCTCTTTGAGCACTTTTGGCGAATAACAGAGAATAATACCATCGAAAATGGTAAAGCGTCGTAAGGTATTGTTTCACGTAGCCATATCTCCGTTCTATATGATCCATCAATCTTAACATTTAAAAATATGAGTTAACTGTATCCGTAAAATATTACCGGACGTTAGTGATTTGAACAATAATACGTAAAGAATCAGTATATACAGTTACTCGATTTAAGAGGAGGTTCTGGGTTAGATAGCCGAAAAAATAGAAGACGAACTTTTTCAAAGGACTAAATAAAAATATCAATATATAAATTTTTTATTATACTATTTATCATTGTTTTAAATATAAAATAGTTATTAAAAAGAAAATTAAAATTCTGCCCAAATCTTTTTGTGCTGAGCACAGTTGTCGGTTATTCTAATTAAAAGACAACAACTCATGTAACAATGCATCGGTTATTCTAATTAAGAGACAACAACTCATGTAACAATTTGAAACAAATGGGACAAAAAATTTAAAAACTGTATTAAATTTGTTAGAGAATGAATCTCTTTATTATGTGCAGAAAATCGGAATTTAACAAAATGGCGATACTTTAAAATTATAAGTAATTTCTCTTCTTTTCTTCCTTTTTTATTTAATGTCCTGGGAGAAATACTAATTTTGAAAAATTTTCAACGGATTTAGGTTTATCCTTCAGTAAATTTAATGTAGTTTTTAAATTTTCTGGTCCCATTTGTTTCAGATGATTACACGAACTGTAATATTGTCCATCAGTTGAAGGTATTTAGCAACACCGTGCTCAGTACAGAAAAAACTGAACAGAATTTTTTAAAAATAATTTTTTTATTCTTTTAAAACAATGACAAAAAGTAATAATCAAAATTCTGTATTGATATCTTATTAATTTCTTTGAAAAAAAAAATGGTAAAAATATCTTGTTTTTCGTTTATCTAAACCAGAACCTCCCTTTAAAATATTAACTGCAATCATATTTTTTGATACTTACAGTTCTATCTGTGTCTATCAGAGCAACTTTCAACTACCATAACTGTGTTGAAAATGAATATTTTTGGGCATTCTTTCTTCAAGAGATATAGAAGTTATAACTATTACACTATTTTCGCGAGCATCATTTACGACACATATGGGGCGTTGTTTTTTACTACGTAAAAGAACTAAGATGGAGTGCTCCCAAAATATCGCGCTACGTACGTGTTAGCCTGGCGATAAGCGAATCTCTGTTTACACAAGCAACGGACGAGCAGATGTACGGTGTCGCACGTGTAATTCTGATGTGTATGTGGCCGTGTGCACATATACACGAGACGCGTCAATGTGTTCTCCTTTACAACAACCTACCTACATTCGTGCGCTCGTCTCCGAGCCTCCAGAATTTTCCAACTCACTCGCGATGCCGGAGCTATAGCGTTTTATTCTTCACGAACGAAGAAATCGTTAATTTGTCCATGATGCGATCGAATGTAATTCGCCGTGTGATGTAATTGCGTCGGCGGAAATTGTTTAATGAACGATACTCAATTTTACGGACATCAGCGCGATGACATTCGTGCAACCAGCGTCTAGCCTCTCGTCACTCATGTTGAAACTTTACCCTTCATCTCTTTCCCGAACAATAAAAATTCTCCGAATTATCTCGAGGGTATTAATTACCGCGTAACTCCGGTTCGTCCGCTCGCTCGCGCGCATTCAGTGATTGCCATTGCGTGGACGGTATTCGAAAATTAAACAAACTTTCACCGTGAATGACGTCGATATTTCATTAGAATCCTCACTCCGTTTATCTCCGGTTAATATCCAAACGCCCGGAGAATCCAAAGGATCTCCAACGGGAGTATCGGCGTTCCTTGAAATGCAAAAAGGGGTTGCGAGGATGAGCGCGGAGGACGAATGAACGAACGGGGAAGGTAGGGAGGGAAGAGAACGGGGGATTAAAAAAGGATAGAGCAGTGGATAAAGAAGAAGAAGAAGCATCGATGAGAGACAAGCGAGTTCTCACCTCCCACCCCCAATTTTATGGATCGCAAATTGCGGATAGGCTGTCCTTTCCAATCAGGCAGCTTGGCACCCTCCCCCCACATTTTCCCTCCCCTCACCGGCCAATTCTTCTCTCCCAGCTTTCCCTTATGCCATTTCTATGCCTCCTCCCGCCTCGTCTCTACTCTACGCCGTCGCCTGTAAGCGGCTCGCATCTTCTCTTCTCTTCTCTCAGCGAGGCCGTAACTTTTACGTAACACGCTTCGCTATGAATATCGATGCCGGCGGAGTTAAGGAGAGCTCGCTTTTCTGTAATTGAAAGAATTTTTGTCGTGCTGAGCCAGCTGGCCGGGGCATAAAAGGTCTCGGATCGGAGCGCTCCGTAGCTCTCGCGCGGAGAACAACTCCGCGGGCACGACGTGAGCGACGAGGATTTTAATAAATTACTGAAACGGGCGGATTTGGGTGGCCTTTATTCTTTCTTCGGGAGCCTTGCATCGTCGGGGATGGAAATTCCTTTCCGAGAGTAGCGATCTGGTTTGCTTCTGGTTTGATTAGGCTCGTTTGCGCCGGGTGCTACTGCCGCTGTTACTGCTGCTGATCTCCAAGTGGGAATTGTTTCGCTCCCTTGTTACTTTGCTGAAATGTGTACATCGAGCGTAAATCAGTCTGACGAAAGTACAACTATATATATTAGGTATCTCCTCATAAGAGAAAAACAGATCTTGAATAATAATATATTTTATCGCTGTAAGAATTTGCCATTGTATTTTTATAACCTAATTTCTCGTTTGATCCGTTAACAGTCCGTTAAATCGTACGAGAGATGATATTTTCGTGATGTGAATGCTAAGACAAAGATGCAGGTTGTTACAGCTGGCGCGCAGTGACCTCGTTCGCGAGCTCCCGGCTCGATCATGTTCGTTCTTCTCGGTGGCCCCCCGGGGAACTCTTATTACGAAACGTCGTGTTGCCCATAGAAGCCATGACCGTCTTTGTAACGCTCGTTATTCCACAAAGTGAAATGTCGCCGATTGTGAAAGTCATGCGTTTCGTGTTGTTGTTTGTCCCGGCGCGATACGCGAGCCTTAATGTGTAACGATTAATGAAAGGATAATGGCCGGTTAGTACGGGAAAACGTGAATGGCGTGACACATTCTTTCTATTGTCCCATAATGCGAGGCAGGGGAGTCGTTTCGTTAAATTGCTTTCGATATACGTGAATGCCGAAACACACGAGAATCGAGTCGAAGTTACGGATTCGAATTATGAGTCATTAAACGAATTCAGAAAAAGAAGCCGCGCGTATGTAAGGAAAACTTTGGCTAAGCTTGTGAATGAATGACAAAGGCGATCGAAACCGAGAAGATTAAACGCACGACACGTGGTGGTGGTGGTGGTAGTGGTTGTGAGGTCGAAATTCGACGGCAAGACAGAAGTCAGAAACTCAGGAGTGGCGCAGTATAGCGCGACGTCTCGTGTAGTCTTCCAAGTCTCGGTTTTATCTGCATTATTAACCGGTCGAAACCTCACGGCTGTGTACTTAAATCCAATCTAGAAATCCCACCCTTCTAGTCTCCCACTTCGCTAACCTCGGGAAGAGCGAAGGTCGACGGAGACTGGCAAGGGCGATTACCCTCCATTATTCACACGCTCGGTTCGTACCGTTGAGTGATACCTGAGAGAAACTTGTCGAACATCCTTCTAATGTTCAATATTACACTCAGGTATGCTACAATACGATTCGATTGTTTCGCTGTTGCTGTAATTCAACGAGTTTCGGAAGAATAATCGATCACATTTCAATTGTTTTCTCAACTCTTTATAAATGTCAATTAATTTTTCTGCTTGTTGCCTTACTCGTGATAAAAAGGCGTATAACGTTAAATGAAATGACGTATAACGTTAAATTTTTCATTCATTCTAACGTCTAAAAATTAAATCTTCAATTTAACGTAATGTCATACAATAGATTGATTAGTAATATCTTGAATATAAAATCTTATCTTATTCGATGAGATCATGTAACACATTATTTTAAAGATATATTGCCCATATCTAAAAAATAATAAAAATCTTGAAAAAAATTAGAGATTAATTTATATTACATCTAAATATATGATCACAAACAATTTGATATTGATTCAGATTCTTAGCAAATTATTTATTATATTTATACATTATTTCATATATTATATTATAATTATTAAATATTTCATAATTATTATAATTATTTATACACTTATTTATTATTTTTATATATATTAGAGAAATATTCCCAGATAGCATAAAATCTTCAGAGAATGTTCTGGGACGTTCTTAGGATGTATGAATGTCCTTAGAACGTCTTTAGAACGTCCTTTGAAGATTTGTATGGAGTATATTTTTCAATAATCTTCAATAATTTTTTGCCAAGATTATACGGGCGCAATATGTCTTTAAAATATATATTTCTTTACATTAATTTTCTACTGCCTGTCAAATGGGTCCGTCGATAAACGGTCAATCATTTTCGCTTAGAACTTTTCTAATATAAACTGTTCACTCACACGATATACAAAATGAACATTGCTTACATATGAACATTGCTCACTAACTGGGTGTTGACCAAACAAATCTCACTGATCTAATACGTTCTGATAATAAGGGGCACATCTATCAGATGTTATCGTGTCGATGATTCACTAGCAGTTCAAATTATCGGATACAGAAACACAGGGAACGAACGTTATTACTGCGATCGAGTACAATAGCGATGACGACGACATCAACGTGATTCCCACAGTTCGGATGATCGGCTTAATGTCAGTTGACAAAACTAAGATGCCCGTGCGCCACCTGAAATAACTCGCGACAGCATCGCGGCCAAACATCTCCCGTCGTATTGCAACAACGGCATATCGGCGTCACGACGGCTCAACGACGGCTTTTTTCGCCAGGATGTCAAACACTTCACGGTGATGCCGACGTGTACAGCACACCTGAAACAACCGGTTCCTTGTTTCTCATGATCCACGAAGCCCGCATCGTTTCACGATGGTTATCAACCATGATGATCCGTGCCGTGCCGTGGAACTGCGAAAGAAGAGAAACGTACGGTCAAGTGTGTGGGTTGATGGTAACTTGAAAACAACCTATTGTTTCGGCTCGCACGAGCATTTAATTATCCGGCTGAGTCGAAGACCATTATATCGAGAGGGAATTATCATATTGTGGATAAAATTAGAATAGCGCGTTAGTTAATACAAATAGACAAAATATGGTCGCGTAAGTTCAGACTGTCGCATATCCCCCTTCCCCCTCCATAACCACGTAGACGCGTAGAATTCAAGCTGTACACCGCCTTACCGTGCGATATCTCCACATCTGTTCATTTTTATCTCAACCACCACACGCGTCCGGTCGTCTCTCCTTATCACGATTGTCACTACTTGTCAGTGGCGTGGGAATCGAAATATCTGATTTCTTTCAAGTTCCACTTTGAGGATTCTCCACTTCCGACGTTTTCATTCATATGCAACACCGGTCTCTGCGGATACGGTCTCGCGATTTCTCCTCAAAAGTCTTCCGTTCATTTTTCAAAATAGAATCGTCACGTCTACACGCCGTTGTATCTGTCTCATAGTGAAGTCACGATGACTCTATAGTCGCGTATGAAGACCGGCCTCTTCATCGAATTCACCTATAACGGCCGTCGACCTCGCACACCGATGCATATTCCGGGAAATAATGGGACCTACTCAGGATCGATAACGCAAGATAACTGTCCAACCCTTGTAACATCTTCGCGATATTGCTCCGTCTCCGTGCGCAAAACGTCAAGTCTTTCTTTTGCCATTGTCGCAAGCTGCCCGCTCTTCCATTCCCGTCATCCTCCGCGTGTTACAGACGTATCCGCCTGCGCATACCGCGGATTAGAAGAAAGGAGTCTCGGATTGAGAGTTTGCTCGAGAACGCCCGGCCTCAGACAGTGAAACTTAATTAAAAGCACGCGCGATGATTATTTGCGGAGCCGCCGTTCATCGTTTATTTTGGAAATTGCGTCGCGGCGTCTGGGCGGCGCTTTCTCACGAGTGAGTTGGGAATCCTTTTCGATATAGCCGAGCGCGTAACGTTGAACGAGTTCTCGCGAAATCTCAACGGGATGCAGATATGAGAAGGTAGACTTTCGAACTCTCTTAATCTAGCAATAATAAATCACCAATAATATGTCTATAAAAATCATTATAAAAAACACATAACAGCAAGTTAACTACAATACCACCGTTTAGTCACTCTTGTTCGATATTATCACTCTTAATTTAAAAATCTCCCCACTTTTTCGGTACGAAATATGCAATATTCCTTCATTATGCCAGTCGAACGGTCGTGCGTGCTTGTAAGCAAAATTGGCGAAATAACCGAAAGGGGAAGCCCCCTCGGTGTACCATCGAAAACGCCGCGGCACTCGTGTTAGACGCTTAAGGGATGAAGGGGTTATCGCTCGCCGCTGAAGGGAGGGAGATAGGGACAGCGGGACGAGCACACGTATGTGCCGGAAGGGAACCGCCGGCCGGCAGGAAGAAGCGGCAGGGGCGAAGGTAAATGAAGAAAAAGAGACAGAGAAAGAGTGTCCAGGAGAGGGTAGGATACTACACACGCGCGAGAAAGAGGGTGCGACGGAGCTCGCGATGGGGCACAGTTGGCGGGGGGTGGGGAGGGAGAACGGGACGGGAAGGGGGGTAGGTAGGAGGCGAAGCGTCGGCTAGAATAAACACATAGATGTTTTCTTTGTTCCTCTAAACTAAACAACCAACGAGGAATCTAAACAGAGGCCAGAACCCAAATTCAATTTGGTCGCCGCCTCCGTCTCTACCTTCAGCTGTTCTACGGACGAAAGGTATCCCTGCCCCTCTCTACACCACCCCGCGCCCCATCCGTCCATTTCACCCTTATACACTTAACGCTGCAGGACGGTACCTAATATTTACCACGCCTCTCTTACACCGGATGACCGACCTCGCACACGCGCGCGTACTTGGCCCTTTTAAACAATACACGCTAATGCACGCCGCATGTGCGAGCTTTAGACGGACGTGGCTCGATGTTGAAATTAGACACTTTCTTCGTCGTCAATCGTTAGTTTGACGAGAGACAACGTTTCAGTTATAGAATAGTGTATATAATTACAATATTATCGGAATATACTGTTCCGTTATTTGTTTAGGGAGACCTAAAAGGTGTCTAGTTGGCCCGGAGAAGTATTTTGGCCACGCGCTTTATTTGTGAGAAAAACAGTGGAAACAAAATCGCTAAATGTTCCATAGATACGTTTCTCTGAGTTTTTATCAAAATTAGAATAGTGTTACAGTTGAAAAATAAAAAAAACTGATTCCACTGATTAAGCATTATCGAAATTCCTTATTAATATTCCTTATCATGAGTGAATAAACTTAAGAATGACGTATTATTAGTTAAAATAAAGCTTCCTGCGAATGTATGATATACTCTGTTTTGTGTAATGAAATTTTTATTCATAAAATGATTGAAATCGAGCATATGTATGGACCAAAGTTGGTCCATAATTAAGGCCTGGCAGGAGGGACTGCGGAAATCTTTCGCGGAGACTTTCGTACTACTAATCCAAATACATATTTTACGTGTGAGGTTTCTTACCTTAGATAAGACCTGCTTACCTGCTAGCCTCAACCTATATAAGCAAGGTGGCCACATTGCTGCATATTCATATTTCGGTTATTACAGAAAAAAATATACGGTTTACAGGATCATTGCGAGCATATAAATATATGAAGGAAGATTGTCTCTATCATATTTGTGCAGTCAGACACAACAATTAATTGCCTGAGAAGTTATAACTTTGAAATTCTGAGAAATGTAGCCTCTTGTCCCGCTCTTTCTCTCTCCTGCTACAACATCAGCGTCTCTCCTCAATAGTAAGCTGCAAATGGATCATAGTAACGAAGTTGTGAGAACCAATATAGAATAGAAGAATAAATTCTAAGAGATAAGATTTTGCGCACAATTACAAGAAATCTGGGAATGTGAGTAACGAGTGTTAACTTGATTGCGAAACGCCGACGTTCTTCGTGCAGACCTATTCGATCGAAAATGGATTCTTCTCTTCGGTACAAACAATCGCCGAGGGGGGAATGTTGAGCGAAACAGTTTATCAATAATATCGCGCATATTATACAAATATTTGCCGTTCGCTCTCTTTTATTAGCCGGCAACGATATGCATATGTATCGCGGAAAGCGAGGAGATGGAGGAGTCGCGTTTGCTTGTGTCAAGATTGATCGGTAAAAAATCGTTCTCCTTTCTCTGTCGCTGTGCCGGCGAGACAGGCAACTTCTGCATGCTCCCGGAAATCCATTCATTTCGATATTTAACTGCCGGTGCGCCGTTTGTTCCGTAACCTAGCGCGATCACGTACGTACCTGATATCAGGCGACGCGGCGACGCGGCAATACGTGCGAAAGGTACGTACGTACGTCAATACGTTGGACGGCAAGAAATTATAACAACGGAGCAAAAGTCTATTAGGATTTTCATTTCCTGAATAAATAAAACTCGTCGAATCGTTTAATACGCCGGGGAGGAGTTCGCACGTGCATGCGATAATCCCTGCTTTCCTCGTCGGGGCAGGCACGTGTGTGAGTGTGCGTGTAAGTAAAGCTCGATTCACACCGAGATACACAGAGATTTTATTCCCGGCGTGTTTTCCCACGATGGCGTTCACAATAAAGTTCTGGACGTGGCTAAAAAAAAAATAGCAGTTGGTAAACGGAATGTAGATTGGCAACTCACGGCTAGTCTATCACGACACGCGCGCTTGCGAGAAACAAATTCAAAGTTGTAAAAAATTTACATTATATTCATTACATGTGCCAAACATTTATTACCCTGTTGTCGTATTCGACTGTGTTTTAGCGACTACGATAATTGTTTGCGAGACTCCTTTTTATTCTCGAACATCTGTGACGCGAATATCTCTGGTAAGTGGAGTAATTAATCAAAGTGCCGTCGGGGATCGATCTACTTTTTTCTCTCTCGACGACGTAATTTGATTTCATGAATTGTCTCGTCGTATCAACGTATCCGAGTCAATTAATCTTATTGTTAACTGATTATCGGGACAATGAAATTCGATTGTGTAACCAAGACTGAGCAAACGGTATTTCTAACCGTGCGATTTGGTTATTAGCTATTTAACCGTGACAGCCGTAAGTTCTATTCTACATTTAATATGTTCAAATTACGTCCTCCCACGGCCTACTGTTCAAGTAATTGAAGTAGGATTCATAGGATGCTTGAAACACGAAGCGATTTCTGTTTCGTTGTGGAGTTTATACGCGGCTAATGCAGCGTGTCCCGCAGAGATCGCGAGTTCGGAATCGAGGAAAGATCGAATGTCAGATCGCGGTGGCGGCGCGGATCGTTGAAGGACAGCCTCGACGGGAGTAGCAGCGAGCCCAAAAAAAGGGAAGTGAAATTAAAAAGTACCCTCTCTCTGCGAGAGAAAGAGAGAGAGAGAGAAAGAGAGAGAGCGACGCGGGCATCGCGGAGGCAACGTGCAGGTCCTTCTCATCCCTTGCCCCGAATAAACGCGTACATCCTCTATTCTCCCTTGTAATAATCCCTTCCGGTTAATCTGCTCCAATGTAGCCTGCAGCGAGTATCCGATGAACATCGTACATACTCCCATCCAGCTGCACGTCGGCAAAAGTACCGGCTTCCTGTGCCGGTACACACTTCACATTGTAGGGTGAACCGCCGTGCATCCACCCTTCCCTGATCCCCTTGTTCTTTCGTGAAAAACGAGTAAATAAATACACGTGTGCGGATCTCGCGCGGTCCGCCGCTGTGGAGGAAGTTACACGTTCTCCCCGGAATCTCGCTTGGCGGCGAACGAGTGGTGCTGTATCCCGAAAAAAAGAATTCAGTATGCTCTGTAAGCTCGTACACTTCTCGAATAATCGCATTAATTGTGGATCTTTTTCGTGAAGCATAAGAGAACTAAGCTGAAGAAGGCGCGAGGAAGAAATGCGTATTCTGCCTGAAAGATAATGTGTATTCAAAAGTCCGATATATAACGATAGTACTTTTACTTTCAAACGACCGATCCTCGCCTCTGTGTGATTGAACGAACGTCTACTTCCCGAAAAAATATACAAAGCAAGAGAAATTTCCAAGAAGAGAGAGGTGGGAAAGATAGAGGGTAAGAGAACGCGCACGCAAGAGAGCACGACAAATAAGTTGTCCTCGGTATGTCTCGCCTGCTCCGTGTAAATACAGAGCATTGAAGTATAAATGGTTATGCCCGAAATTATAACGGGAGAACGACAGAGAGACAAAGAGAAAGAGACAGGACTCACCCCGCGGTGCTCGCGCCGAGTGGAAAGTGCGCTATATCTATAAACAAATATATATCTATGTAATGGTTTAAGAGAAACACGATATTCTCTCGTCAGTCCTGGACAAAGAATGTTAAGTAGCCCAGTGCGCGTTTTCCCTTTGCTCTTCTCGGTCCACCTACCCACACCATCTATCCACCCACCTATCTATCCACCCACCTACCCATCTATCCACCCACTTACCCATCTACCCACCCACCTATCCATCTACCTACTTACCTACCTACTCATCTACCTAGCTACCTACCTACCTATCTATCCTCTAGCTGCTTCCTCCGCGTCGATCCTTCTGATATTTTCATCTATCCGTGTAAATGTACTTAGCGTGCGCGCAAGCTGCCGAGCCGGCAAGCTTTATTACGTGAATTTGAAAGCGCTGTAAGCGACTGAAGGGGATGAACATGGGAAGGGTGTACAGAGGGAAGATATACGTTTCGCCGGTTTCGCGGTGATATGGAGGGGGCGGCAGCGGCGGCGGCAACGGCGTCGGCGGCAGCGGCGCTAGTGGTTGCGGGGAGGGTGGCTGGGGAGATAGCCGTTGTACCGTGCCAGCTCTGAGAGGTCGGCTCTTCATCCCGTGGATATGCATTTTCCGTTCCTAGCCCGCCGCGCCGCTCCTCACGAGCCGCTTCTGTGCTATCCTCTGTCGGCTCCTCTTATTGCTCACACTCGCTCGTACTTACGGTATCGTGGGTGGGTGCGCGATAGATGGTGTGTGCATGCGTATATGCACGGACGCGAGAGTACTGTTAATTCGGTTTACGAGCGCCTATCAGGAATATAAGGGAAACGAACGACCGGCATGGTGCGTCATTTCGGAGTTGGGGCGAGCGCCCTGCGCTGCACGCACTCTAGAGAGAGAAAGAGAGGGAGTTAGAGGGAGTTAGAGAGACAGAGAGACGACGAGACGACGACTAGGAGAGGGAGTGTGTGTGGAAAAAGGACGACTAGGTAGAGAGACTGCCCTCGAAGTCGAAGTGTTTCCTTTGCGAGCCGCTTCGCCGTTTATACATCGGCGAACATTGGTGTAACGAGAGGACTGCCGCGAGCAGCACCGTTGCGCCATGAGAACTGTATCGGTTTCGGTGCCGAGACGCGGTTTTTGCGATACTGAGGTGGAGCTATTGTATTTTTGTCAAAAAAAGACCACACTGTAATACAGCATACCAAAATTATCCATTGCTTGGTGAAATCAATGTTAACGACGATTGTCGAGAAAGATGCCCAAGTAACAGACAAAGAATCAACTGCTCAACTGTAACAGTAGCTCGTGTGCATCAGATAGCGAAGAAAAGACGATGATCATGCCGAAATGAAGTATAAACAACATTATATAGGGTGTCCCGACATTATCATCGCAGTTACGGATTTTATGATTATATAAAAAAATTAAAGAACTTCTTGAAGCTAATATACTCAAATTAATAATTATGGTTTTATACATACAAAGCGTATATCGCCAGTCTGTCGACATTTCTATTAACTTTGGACACTTTGGAAAGCACTAATTGTGACAAAATAGATCGATATATTCCATAAATATAAATTCAATAATAAATAAATAATATAAATATATTATATATAAATTCCAAAGAGGACGAAGTATGAAAAAATAAGAAATTGGTTTTAAATCGGAAATGAAAGCACAACATTGTCGCATGTCTGAGGGAAACTTATATCTCTATCTTCATATTTTTACTCCATAAGCAAAGCGTATTTTCACTCGGAAAGAAGCTCCCAGAAACAGAACATTAATTCCACCACGTAATGCTGACAAGACTGGCATCGTTGCTGTTCGCAACGACGGGCACGTCGCCGGCGGCGTTACGAACGGGCTGAAAAAGAAATTGTTCGTGCCCGCCGTCGGTGTATACAGGAAGGTAATTGGATATCGCACATCTCACGGACGTAACATGCACAACGAGCACCGTCGCTGATATCTCGAGACTCTCACGGCAGCGGTTACTACTTGGAATTGTTTTCGCGTACGAGATTACGCAGTTCGTCGCCACCGTATCTCTTTCCATCTCTTCTTCTCGCCCCAGGGTGACGCGCGAGTACAACGAGTGTATATGTTAATACGGCATTTTGCGTGTTAAATAACTGCACACTGTCACGTCTGTGTGTTTTGTAATTACTATCAGATATTGTCGACATGTCTGTTAACTTTGGACACTTTGGAGAGCACTAATTATGACAAAATAGATCGATATATTCCATAAATATAAATTCCATAATAAATAAATAATACAAATATATTATATATAAATTTCAAAAGGGACGAAGCGAGAATGGTCCTCTCGAAGAGTTTAGTGGCAACGCCAATTACCCTGAAGTAGTATATTCGGAAAAATTTAATGGTGAAATATAAAATTGTTTTTCATTCGCTGAAATTATTGTATTGTTTTTAATCTATAACAAATATAAATTAGATATATTTTGTATCTTATTTTTCAAAGTTCTTAAAAAAAAACAGCAATAAAGACAAAACAAATCTAAATATACTTATTTAAAAAAATCTGAATATACTCATTTAAAAAAATTTCGTCCTAAAGGAATCGAGTAGCCATATTAGATCATCACGAAAGAAGTTAAGGATCTTATTCATCAGGTATGTATTTTCAGAGCGGCATGTATGTATCTCAAGGGGCATATTTTCAATGGCGCATCAAGGGAGCTACTCATAAATCCGTTATTTATCGAACAAAATTACATTTGTGTATCTATTTGTATTTATTTCTATTTAAATAATAAATATTAATTTTAAACTAATTTTATAATACTACACTCAGTACAATGTTACTTAAAGCATAAAACAGCAGTTTTTTTGGCCTACAATCTACCATTACACAAAAACGGTATAGTAAATATTATTTTTTTTCTTTGCCGCGTTTCTTAATATGTAACATTTATAACTAAATTTTTTTTAGATAATATTTATACGAAGTTACATTAGACTAATGGTCATCTGTATTTCACCATACGATTAAATGTGCAAAATTGTGATGTTTAGTATTAAACTTCTTGCGAACGGTGCAGATAAATCGCATAAAACTTTAAATATGAATGTAATTTACTGCGATTAATGTTACGTGAAATTTTTGTATAATTTTAAGCATTTTGATTTAGGTGAACAAACTCCTTAATCTCAACGTCATCGACAAGTTATCGAGCATGACGTGTAACTGCGCGCGAAAGATGATTTCAAGATATAGCATATACGGAGGGGAGATATACGCGAATTCGCTTGCGCGCGTGCGAGGAATGACGGAAAAATAAAAACGCAGCTGAGCAACCAACCAACTACCGACCGAAACAGCCCCGTCTTCACGGCTTTTCACCACGACGTGCACATATATGCACACGTGCGCACGTGTTGTTTATCGTGCGTTACGTATTCTCGAGGCCAATGTATACATAGCGCCATGAAGGCGCAAAGGAAGGGACGACTGGGACGAAGAGGGGCCGTTTTGTTTTGCATTCGCGTTAGTATGTATCGTTGATTCTCATAATGCATCGCGCGGGGTCTCTTCGTCGTCGTCGCGATGTCTCGTAAATCTGCAACGTTGCTCGGTGTACGGTTAAAATTATTTTCGCTCGAATGGCCGATGAGAAGCGCCGTTATGCCGTCGTGTGAGCTCGTGCCGCGGGCCGCGACGTTCTATTATACCTGCACAATATCAGGACTGAAAAATCGCCGCCTTCGATAGAGCGTATTGTGCAACAGTCTTCAGTCTTTTCAATATGCTCGCGGCATTGGCGAGTAAAAGTACCAATTCCGGCACACGTATCTAATCCTAGACATTCTTATTATTTTGGTCTTTAATCTCTTTAATGGTGATTTAAAAGGACTGCGCGATTTTCCCCATAACGTTTTTTTTTTTATAAACATCTAAATTTCTCTTTTCTCTTTATTACTATTTTCTTTAAAGAACATTTTGAAACGGAATACAAAATATATCTAATTTATATTTGCTATGAGTTAAAAAATACACATGCAAAAGTACAAAAAGAAATATAAAACTTTGCTTTAAAAAACTGCATTTAACATTACTCCTTGGAAACCAGAATAAACGACAGGAAAGGAACCACATGAATTGAAGATAGAATAATTAACCACAGCTTCTCTACAATTATTTGCGGTTTCTACGCTGCCGCTGTCGTTTAACATTATGGCAGAATTAAAATTATAACGGATTAAAAATGCCTGAAAAGCGGCAAATAATTAAGGGTCGCGTTATTCATTAATATGTAAATTTGTGAGCGCGCCAGCGCCGCGAATTAAAGAAACCTCTCCGACTGCGAGAGG
>NW_022639458.1:2605004-2626951 GCF_010583005.1 Odontomachus brunneus
TTCCTCCTGCCCTCTCTCTCTCTCTCTCTCTCTCTCTCTCTCTCTCTCTCTCTCTCTCTCTCATCCTCTTGCGTCTCCACCCGGCCGCGGAACCGTGAGTCTTGGTGGTCGGATCTTAAATTCATTTTATTTCCGGCCGAACGATCCCGACGAAAAGGTTTAAACGATTTATCATCTGCGAGATCGTGCTTTGGTCAGGCGCTTCTTTCGCAGAATACCAAAACTCCCGTCGCCTCGTCTTGTCCTGCTTCTTTCCTTCCGGTCGTCTCTTCCGTTCTCGTTGCATCTTCATTGTTATAAATACGCGCATGTTTTGCGGCTGAAGTCGCCTCAGCGGAACGATGGCGAATTCGAGTTCGTTAATCGCAGGCATTGAGGTCATCGCGCATCGAGACCAGCCGGTGCTTATCTAATGGCGTTATCAATAAAATGCTCGAGCAAACCGTAACGAATCACGAGTCCCTTTCATGCCCGCGGAACATCTCATTCAGGCGCCGTAGGAGCCATCAGAGAAGTCAAATATATTCCTCGATAAACAAACCGTGACGAGGGAGGTGAGGTAAGGAAGGAACGAGGATACGACGGAAGGGTTGAAGGGATCGACGTCGGGTCGGCTCCATCAAAACGCGAGAAGAAGAGACGGTAGGAGAAATCGCGAAGGAAGTGACGGGGCTCCGTACTATCGTTATCAACAATTCAATAGTGTTTAACTTATTTATGTCCCGTTAAATGCCGGGGCTAATTAGATGGCGGCGTAAAGATCTCTCGTACCCTCGGCGGGTCCTTTTCCAAGTGGCTCGACGTCTCCTGGGGTGTAACGGGCAGCGGAGGTGGAGATCGGAGGTGGCTTCCCATAACCAGCCGGAGACAGACAATGGCGAAGAATGGGCCAGGAGTCGCGCTGAATAGGCCTCAAGACACTGAACGCTATAATGCGAAAAACTCCATTGTGAAGCGGGCAATTAAGTGCTCCTGTCTGGCCTCCAAAACGAAGTGGGCTACGCTCGGTGTCTCGCTCTCCTCTCCGGATCCCTTTCATCCCGGCCGTTCTCTCTCTTTCTCTGTCTATCTTCCTCTTCCTTCGTTCCCGCTCGTCACCTCGTCACCTCGTCGTCAACTCGAGAGGGCTGGCGGTCACGGATCATCCGTGGAGTTATGGTAACTGCGGGAGGAGCGACCCGTTCTTTCAAGGATGACGCGCAAGAGTAGGTGCTTCAAACTTGATTATAATTTTCAGTCGTGCCACGATAGAATAGGACGGAAAATTCGATTTCCCCAAAGGGTGTTTCGCCGTGAACGATCGTGTGGTTAAATATATTCGATGCTCCCGAAATCGTAGCGACTAAATGATCATTTTCAACGTTTTACGAAATATACTTTCTAAAGACCAATCGATGTATTTATTCCTGAAATACTGTACTTATAACTGATGATACGTTGGCTCAAGAATTATAACGAGAAAATGTCGTATATCAATGAGAACGCAATCTTGTTGATTAATACGTTTAGGATGTTAATATATACATACACGCGTTGAAAGAATGAGATGTTTATATTTCGTTATTTTTCTTCATCGCGAAATAGCGAATGCAGTATTCTCTCGCAGAGCGATGAAATGATATCTGAAATTAGGAGTGGTGGTGGTGCGAGCCGAAAAGGCGAGACCAGTTTCGAGATGGCTGGGAACAGATGGCCGATCAGATACCAGGGATTAAGGGAGGAGTAACACAACCCCCGAGGTACGAGAGAAATGTGTATTAATTTTTCAAGTTTTTTAATTAGCGAATGTCTCCGTTCCGCCTTTCGGCCGGGACATTTATATTAGAACTGCCGTACCGCTCTCCTGCCTTTTCCTCTATCTTTCTCCTTTCTCTATGTTGAAGCGTTGTTCCTCACCTCCAACAGCCGGTTACTTTCTGAGTTGCCAGGTTTCCTCTCTCTTTCTCTCTCTCCCTTCTTCTTCTTTCATTCGTTCCGCTCTTACTCCGGTATTTTCTCATTTACCCTCCCTGAGATTTGAAACGCAATGCCTTCCGCCAAGCGGGACGAGCTAATCTGTTATTCGTAATTACTCATTAAATAATTATTATCCGTGGGCCACGATACCGTTGAGCTACGTCGAATCAAGATTCACAATCGGATCGCGCGCGCGGGGTTGCTCTCTCGCGTGAGGTTTATATCAAATAAATCTGTTTTGCCGGGCGAAGTGGGGGTGAACATCGCGTTCTAATGCAATCGGGGCGTACGCGAAAAGCAGTATCGATTGTTATTTTATCACATTAATCGCGGTAATGAAACTTAAACGAGTAGATTTCCATTATTATACTCGCTTCACAATACACGGTATGCAATATAACGATTACCATTGTAGCATGAAATATAAGCACTGACGACGATTCCAAAATTAATATGACCCAAGTAGAAATGCATAAAATCGTAAGAGCAATCGTGTGTAATATTAAAAATGACCGAGATGTATATATTCCTATCGCTCGATATCCTTGGGCTCATTCTCCTCGGCCAAGATAAATCAGCATGTCGCACAATTCAGTCGCTGCGAAGTATCGAAGTTCTCGAAGCCGATAGTGAATTCCGTCGCAAGAACAAAGTCTCCCGGGTGGTCCTACCAAAGGGAGTTCGCGTTTAAACTGAATCGAGATTTCGTGGGGTTTTCCGTAACGCGGTGAGGGTGCGGGGAACGGATTGACTCGCCCGTATTTATTGCTCCGTACTTCTGATTTTCATTGGATTGATGCTGCCGCCCCGGCATTCCCGAGCGTTCACCCCCGTATCGCGGAGGCGCACTCCCGCCAAACAATGGCTCCCATATAATTGCTTTTATAGCTCACTGAACGCTAAATATTCCATACTTTTCTTTCTGCTCTACGGTCCCGTCGTTCGTTCCCGATCATCAGCGAACCGATTGAGTAAATAGAGCCGCGAAGAGCCTGCTCGGGGGTGACTTGTTTCAAGACAGATCGAAAGCGTACTCTCGGCGGGCATAAACCCAAGCGACTTGAATTCCATCTCAAGCAGTTTTTGCAGATTCTTTTTTCACATATACGTCGAACGATCCCGTTGTTACTTCAGCAACAAATTCGGACAATATGGAACAAACAATTGTTTACGTATGTATCTAGATATAATATCTGAGTGTATTAATAGTGTGTATTAATAGTAGTTACTTGAAACTTGTTCCATGTGAGATACTCAGATCTGAATTTAGAGTTGGATTTCATTCTTTTTATTTGAATTATATAAGATATGAGGCATTTTAAAATAACGTTTCTAACTATGGATCATTTAAGGTTAGAATAAATTTTAATCATTTACATAAATTTATTAATTGAATATTAAAATAAACTGTTAATGCTAATATAAGCAATTAAAACATCGTATAATTTTAAAACAAAATTATTTGACTCCAAATTAGTTAATTTTAAATTATAAAAAATAATTGGAAACACTTATATGTCACAATTATGAGTTAGCAAACGTTAGACAACGAATTATACGATACTTAAATTTATATAAATAATACCCATATATTCACATTGTTTTAGTTTTTATAGAATAATAATCTATATAAATAATAATATATGTAGCATAATCTACTTTCTACCAGTTTCATAAATCTAAAGAGTCGGTAAAGCAATTGATATATCCTAGATTTTTTCTTAAATATTAAGAATGTTTGTAATAATCTTAAAATATAATTGTAAAAGAAAATTATAAAAGGAATATAAAAAAAAACTGTTTCCATTGTAATGTGTAATTTTTTAATACATTAATAAACCAAGTTTGACCCAAAACTAAGATTCGATCCATAATTGGGACTGTTACTTTATTTATAATCGCGATTCTTCTGAAAAGCCCACATCTAACACTAAACCCAAGTCTGAGTATCACGATTGAAGCAAGTTTCAAGTAACAACTGTTGATACGGATCTATAAGTTGTCGTTATTTACATATCGCAAAGTGCGGCCCTTAAAGTCCACAGAAATCAAATTTTAATCAATTTTTTAGTCACTCCATCACTTATCAACATATACTTATCGATCTGACTTGTGACTTGCCGCCGTAGAACACCGACGCAACTATCTATTTGGGTCGATTGGTGGTCTAGTAGAAGTGCACCGTGAGCTCGCGAGACGTCACGCGGGAGGGCCCGAATTCAAAACGCCCGTTAATTAGAAGAAAAGCAAAATTCCGGCGAATTCTGTCAATCGTTAGACGAAAACTTTTCAATGACCAGTAGGCGACGATCGCAAGCCTCTACGTCGGCGTTCCCGCCCGACCGACGTCAATTACGGATTCCTAACGTCCCGAAAAGCGACGGGTGCACCCCCGTAACGAGGCAGTTTGTCCAGCTGCTCGAAACCGCCCTCGGGAAAGAACTCCGACGTCCACGGAAAAGGAACGATCCGTCCCGGCGCGTTTCCCGCCGAACCTCATTCGCCGAGCTTACCGGCGACGACAAGAGCGATGACCAGGGTGAGAGATCCTCTCTCACCCTCGTCGAAGCCATTTGAACCGATCTCAGCAACCATCCCCGCGCCTCTTCCCTCTCTTTCTCTCTCTTTCGTGCTCTCTCCCTCTTCCTCTCTGCGTTGCGCGATCCCGAGGTCTTTTTGTCATCCCTGCTCGTAGATCTCGCCACCCCCGAGGTTCCCGTCACTTCGGTGACCACTCTGGTACTCTCCTCCGACCAACCTGCCGGAGACCGCCCTTCCAGTAGTCTCGCCGCTACCTCCTGTCGATACACGACGCTAGGCTTAAACGCGGCCACTCTGCGGGCTGTAATTTTCGCAACCCCGACGAAATCAGGGGCTGCTTCTTTCGGCGGCCCGGGGAATCGAACTTTATTGCTAAATACCATACGATCAGCAAATTCACGCGCCCTCCCTTCGGCCCGTACGAACGGAACGCGCTCTTCGCCGATTTCCTAGGTGGCAGATAAACCGTAAGGGGGTGAACCATCGTGGTATGTGAAAGCAGAAATGCTGGACTACGGGACGATTTCCTAGAAACTTTTCGTACACATGACTCTGAGATTACATTTATTATATATGTACAGATTTCTTTCAATTCTGTTACTATCTTTTAATTGGAAATTCTCGTCTTTTGTGAATTAGATCAACTCTGAGACTTAAACGTGATTTCAATTTATGACATGACATTGTGATGATGACATTTTTAGGCCATAGTTCTTTTTGTAAAATAATCTTATTTTTCTTCACTTTTGACATGTCTCAGTCGATATCAGAATCAAGAAGATGATAATAACATAAATGTTTGCAAAACATTTCAAGAAGTTTCTTTTTTCGTCGACTTATATCTGCGTTTCTCTGCAACCGACGACAATACGCTCGCGCGCATTTTGAGGGACACGTTCTGCGGTGAAATTCATGAGCGTGCCATTGAAGAGACGAGAATCGCGCACTTACTTTTGAAAACGTGATTCCGCAATCACGATTCTTGAAACAGAAGGTGCGAGATAACGGTTTAGTCTCTCTATCGGCCGGTGGCTTGATCCACACGGAACCACATGCCTTCCCTCTCCACTGTAAGAGGCCCTACCCTTCCAGACATTCTAGCTCGCGCAGCAAACCAGGGTAATGGTTTCTCGATTAAGCCATGTTCACAATGGGATTAAAAACGACCGGTAGACCACTGCTGACCATGCCGTTCGTAGCTGGAACTATCCCTTCCCTATAAGCGCCAAGCATTTACTCGACCTATTCGACATTTTAACGTACAACGAATTAGTAAGCCTGACTTGTTCACTGCCGCTAGCGCGATATCTTTTGAGAGCTCGTAGTTTTTGTTACCACCACTTATTCCAGTGTTATCGAGGACTCGCATTGTAAGACTTACGATCAGAGCCGATAGTTTACGTCCAATTTTAATTTCTTTCTTTTTTTAACGCTTAAAGTCGTTGCACTAGGATATTCTCTAAATTTAACAGATCTTCCTCACTTATTGCGCACTCATCAAATCACGAAGGGCTTGAGATCGGATAACCGACCAAATTAATTTCGCCCGCACTGTGACTCGCAGCTTGCGCGCTTCGACGTTTAATTGAATTTATTAAATTATATTTAAAAGCAGAAACGCTCCATTTCATGAGTTTCAACAATCTCGGATGCTTTATCGGACGTGTATAAATACCCGTCTCCTACATCGGCGAAGCTCCGCACGTGGATAAAATCGGTCGTGCGAGCTAAGAAAACCTCAAACAAGGACGTGGGTCCGAGTAAGGACGGCTACGGATCAGAAATCTCGTCGCGCCTTTCTAATTAACGTCACCTTCGCTCTCCACTTCTCTCCCTCCCCTCCTTTACCCTCCAAAAGAGTGAAGAGGGTCCCTGTGAAGGGGTCGACCCTTAGCCTCGGCACCGTAGCTCGAGCTGGCCTCCTCTCGACCTAGCGATCGCTCACCCCTTTTTTTTAAAACCATTTCTTCGCCACCAGCGTCCCTGCGGCTGCCAGCAGACGGTGTTGGCGGGGGATGAAGATTAATTCGTTCCGTCTTAATCGTATCAAAGTTTGAGAGCCAAGTCAGGCTCGGCAGGCCGAGCCCGGCTCAGCGCGCGAAACGCCGCCCTCCACCCTTCGCGCGTCACCCTTTGAGGCTGCACCACCCCGTATCCCGTAACGCCGGGCACCTTCCAGAAGTCGCGCACCACCACCGCCCCCCTCCGCAACTTTTTACTTTTAGCCTGACCCTACCGCCCGTCGTTCCTCTTCCTCCACCTTCGTGGCCTCTTTCTGTTTCTCCTCGGCGTCTTTTCTTCCCCAGCCCTTCCTCCGCGCCCCAGCTATCCCTCTTTCCCCGTTCTCCCTCTCGATGCATCCCCGCGCCGTCTTTCCTTTCTTCCACACCTTGCCTGGATAATCATATTTAATAATGTCTCCGAGTATTTTTGCCCCGCTGTCAAAGTTAAGCCGGGAGAAGTTGGCGCGCGCGAAAAGTGGCGGACGTGGTGGTGCACGAAGTTTCCGGGAGACCCGCGCGTGTGCGAGGGATTGGCTGGTGCGGCCGGGAAGTGACAACCCTTTTTATTTAGGGCGCAACTTCTACCGTAGCCTCGAATAAATCCAATATTGTATGAGGATTCCACCAAAAGAGAGAGAGAGAGAGAGGGGGGGAGAGGACGGGAGAGAGAACGAGTACACTCACGCGCGGACTAAAAATATCCATTTCGCTCGAAACTCAACCCTCCGTCGTTTTTCTTCTTTTTCTTCTCTCACTCGATATTAATTAAACAAATCGTATAATAGAAATGAAACAGCGTATTGATTTTCGTATTTATTTCTTACGCAGCGATAGATTCTCATTATGATACGATCACGCATCAAAGGAAGTATACTTTATTTAATGAATACTAATTTTGAAAATGAACGCAGAATGAATGAAAGAGAAGAAATTCAGTCCCGTTAAAAAGAAAAAAAAAAATGTTAAGCTTTCACATTATTCAGTTATCGTGGGCGATTCGACAATACCTTAATCTCTCGACTCCACGATACACTCGCGATTCTCTTTTCTCTTGTTCCGTCGAACCGCCGCGGCGGTACGTCGGCGGTACCGCAACTTGTGTATAATGCGCGCTCGAACGACTACATACCGTGCAGCATATATTTTTTTCTTTCCTCTTTTTTCATACAGCGCAACGTTGAATGAATATTCTCCGCCAAAAACGAATTAAATCCGACTCTTTGTGCGGATTTTTTTAAAATAGAAAGTTCGCATGTAAATAATACCGTGCCGCGGCACATATTGTATTCAATATATTCGCTAGCGGGCGAAATACACGCGCTCGCCGACGCACAAACGCGCTACATATACGGAATCGTGCGAGAGACTGCGTTTTTTTCTCTTTTACATTTACATTTATTAGCAGCACATAGAGCCACTAAATGGAACGGAAAAAAAAACATTATGCATAATTATATGCATGTACGTTTCTATATCGAATACTTCTTCAAATATCCGCGCGGGTCGCGGATGCACAGTTAGCATAAACCGAATACGTTGAAAATAAAAAGTATTCCGTGCTGCGCCAGCAGCTTCCGTGTAATGGCATAAAATGCTGAAATGTCGATGATAAGACGTAAAACGTTAAAGTGAAGCTTTATAAACGTTAAAGAAGAAATTCGGACTAATTGTCCGAATAAAATAAATACATTTCACTATTATAAACCCGTGAACACATTATTTTTATCTCTTAATAACGAAGTTTCGTTAATTTCAAACGCGGATTTAACGCTCGCGATAAAGGATATAACAATGCAAGTGGTTGGCTGCACGGCGCATATTAATAAAGAATTATTTTGTGCGGTAATATTCTAGTCGACAATAAAACTTTATTTTAATCTGTTAACTTTTTTCCACGTGCAATTATATCGTTGCTATTAATTTCTTTAGTAAAAACACGGCGGCGTTTACGCGCGATCGATATATCAATTGAGGCCCGGGTAATATAGTAAAGTAATATAATAATTTCTGCCGTCGCGCTAATGTCAATTTCTATAAATTCTTTGTCGCCAATCGATTGCAGAATTGGCTGCAATAAGTGACATGTCCCGACGTGCATATGATAGTTTAATGTTACATAATGTTGTAGACGTAATATTATGATATAAATATGACATTGCGCAACGAACTTGCGATCCTTAAGTACAGGTTCTTCTTGCGGTTTTACGATTATTAATACTTTGCCGTAAGTAAATTGACTGAAGTCAGCGAATACCCCGAGTGTCTAATAACAAAGTTAATACACTGAGGAAAAGAATATCTAAAAATAAATAATATTTATTTAATTGTAGTGAATGCTAATAACATATCTACTTATATCTAAATTCTTTTGATGATGAGCTCTCTGCATATATTAAGCCCGAAAAATTCGTCATACGTTTAGCACTATCAAAGAAACATTTATCCTTCCGAAAAATAATCCAATTTCGCACCAAAATCCGCGATGATTCTCATTGGCCTTTTTATACTTTGCCGATTGAATGTCTGAAGAGTCTAATACATATTCGCTAAATTCTTTTATTTAAATAGGATAAAAGATTGCTGTCATGAAAGGCATTGGTTTAAAATTAAATGTTTGCAAAATTATGTGTTTTCTCATTTGAAAGAAATATATTTCAACGTAAAAATATATAATATAATCTACATTAGTACAAGTACATGTGTTATATTAGTACCCATCGAGTAAACATTTTGTATTTGTATTTTCTCTCTCAGAGTATGCCGATTATATTTGACGATTTCGTGTTATCAAAATGCGCGCTCATGCGTTTCGCGGCGTATCGTTTCGTCGTATATCTACCCGCCGTACACGACGAAGGCCACACGAATAGTGCACACGCCAATGCCTACGCGGTAAATATTAAGCGGCGTGCTGCACAATGGGGTAGCAACGCAACAAAAGGAGCCGGCGCTCGGGTCCCGGCAGGGTTGCAGCCACACGCAATTTTGAGGAGACCGCTATGTATTTCGCGCTACCGGTTAATTTTTAAGTGTTTCTAATTAAAAGGCTAGTTAAACAAGGCCGCGCACGATTGCCCTCGAGGCTCGCTCGTGTTGCAGGCTTACGCGTCGTTGGCGAACACAGAGGAGACGTTAAGGAGGGCGAATGAGGTAAGATGAGAAGGGGAGCAGGAGTTGAAGGCGAATTGGAAGGAAGAGGTGAACGGGATATAGAGTGAAGCAGTAGGGGTACGTTCACAAATTATGCAAGTAAAGTTGAAAATCAAAGCTCGAACGAAACTTCAGCACAGGGAATATCCTGCAAGTCTAGAATCTTCAAGTCTAATATAATATCAATGAACGGTGACAAAAAATGTGAGAACGTAAAAAATGTGAGAAGAGAAGTCGCAGAGCGTAGACGCGAGCGAGAGGCGTTTCTTGCGCTTATAATGGCTGCGTTTAATAGAGAAAGCTGCTTTGCAACTATTATAAAATTCGTGAATCTGATTGGTACATGCCCTTGGATTTAACTCAAATTAAGAGCATACTCCAATCAGATTCACGAATTTTACAACAGTTGCAAAGCAGCTTTCTCTGCTGAACGCAACCAATGATTTATATATTATACAAAGCGGTGGTACTTTCACGAGCGGCCGAGAGAAAGCGTGTAAACGAGCGAGAAAGAAAAAATACTTCGGCCAGGATTGAGTACCACCACCACCATCATCACTGCTACACTCATCCTCCATCGTGCGAAAGCGGCTCTGAAAGCCAACGATGGAAACAAACATCGCGGAATTACGAGTGTACATTCGCGAAAGGCCGACGGATGAAGCACGCTGCGCGCAAGGGGCGTACAAGGGGATGGCCAAGGGGTGGCCAGGAAGGTGGGCATCATCGTGCCGCTATTACAGCGTGAACGCGAGTGTAAATACGCCTCGTGATGTATTCCGTAAGGCGCGGATTTCTCGGCGCTTGCTGATCCTTGTTATAGCGGGCACTTGTACGTTGGGTACATTAAACGTCAGTTCAAGGGAGGAGGGGAAAGTAGAGACAGACGGTAATGATGAAAGAGAAACCGGAAGGGAGATGGAACAGTAAATAGGATAAGCTGACTCTTTAATAATGTGCGTTGAATTGAGTTTTTGACAAGATCATCAGTTCGATCATTTTCATAGTCAGACGATCCTTTCTTTCTTTAACCTCCGCTTGTTTTTGTTAATTTGGAAGGAAAAAAAATGACACTAGATAAGGGTAAAATACGTTAAGTAAGGGTGTCTCAGTGAAATTCGACGGACGACTTGCCCATTACCGACGGTGACGCTAAAAGAGAACCCGGAAGCGAGATAAAACAGCAATTGCGATAATCTAACTCTTTAAAAATGTGCGTTGAGTCAAGTCGTTGATGAGATCATCAGAGTTCAATCATTTTGAGTGAGTTTCAGCAAGTTAATCCTTTGCGTAATTTTTTCAATACCCGCTTATTTGTGTTAATTCAAGCGGAAAAAGTGAATAAGCAAGAGTGTTCCAGTAAAATTCGACACACAACTCGCAGACTCGAGACTTAGCGAATCGATATATGGAGGGATAAACTGAGAAAGTTTCGCGGGATATTACGTTAATAAATAGCTTTGTTTGCCGAGCTACTTCTGCCGTAATAGAAGTTTCGTGGATCGTAGCCGAAACTCGAAAGTTTCCTCTTGAGCTACGCGCAACATTTTTTGCGCTACTCACTCTTTGCTCTCGAGTGGAATGTTTCGTGACGATTCATCAGGATCACCATAAACCATGGAGAAAAATATTTTCAAAAAGTTTCGGACGCTTTCCAAATTGTCAGTTGCTCGTGTTTTTCTCAGAGAGAAAGAGTATTGACTAATTTTTTTAAATGGAAGTCTATACTTTTTGTCTTGTATATATACCAAGTAACTATTATTTCTACTTCCTCACTTTAGTTGCAATGGTTGAATTGATGTGTACGAACACGTAAAATTGTACTCAATGATGTATCTTCTCTCAGGACCACGACGTGACAAGTCCGCTGACAAATCGTCGCGCGAATATTAATTAAGCGGCCCATAAATTTCAGTACATAAGTAACTTGATAATTCTACGCAAGGAACGTGGCGTCGGAGCGACGTATCTGGGATTTTCCGGAAAATTACCGCTTCACACAGTGCAATCCAATCCGAGTCATCCGTGCCGACTCACTTCGAAAATCGTAACGTCGCCGTGATCGCGGCGACGCTCTCAGCTTAATTAAATGCGCAGAAAGGGAGGAAAGCGGTGTATCCGCCCAGAGGACAATTCCGGGGGTCGCGGTGGGATGGATCGCCCGTAAGGAGCATCGATGTAGCGAAAGGGGGCGAGAGAGGATGACAAGCCTCACTGGCCCGAAGTAGTTAGCTTAGTGATTTTGGCGTTTATTGGCTAACCGTGACAAGATTGGTGCCGTTCGTTGCGGACCCTTGGGACAGCTTGAAGATGCTTCGTATCTTCGTAGAAATTCCTTCATGGCCACCTTCACTGCCACTCTCGATCCTTCCGAGACGAGCGAGATTATAATTCCCTTAAGCTAGCCGTTGTTACAATGGCAACTTGAGGATTACACGCAACGATATAATTGCTATAACGTGTACTGATTGTGAGCCAGCTTGTGATGTCCAATCGCAATGTACATTATGTAAAAAGTGATATATACTAACAGTTACATTGCGACTTATTTCGAATCGATTTACATATTAACAACGAACCGATTCTATAATCGATCCAACTTTAATTTAACCATAATTTAAACCATAATTCAGACTCCAATCACTTATTTAATGGTGATGTTGTCGGATCATTATAAGTCATGCAACGCAGCGTAACAATCAGGAGTTTACTAAAAAGAATCAGAGCTTTATAATTCTCGCAGTGAGTTAATCCTTTACGTTTTTTAATTCCTGCTTATTTGTGTTAATTAGAATAGAACAAGTGAATACGCAAAAGGATTTTCAATCAAATTTGACGGTAACTGATTGTGAACAATAAGGATTTTATTAATAATTATGATCCAATAATATCTTTGTACAAACCATACGAAAGAAAAGTTGGTTAAACTAAATATCTGATGAAATATGAACGAACTAGAATTCCAGTAGAAGTTACCAGAATTCTGCTCAAGTTAACAAGATACTGGTCAAAAATCTTGTTTGGTTAACCAGAATCTTGTTAACTTGAATAGAATTCCCATAGCAAAGAGAGAGAATTAAACAGAATGTTGGCACTTTCAACCAGAATTCTGGTTTATTCATATAATCCAGATACTACCCAGATATTTGATTAATCTAATCAAATTTTCTTTCCATGCAGATGACTGATTAGAATTAATCATGATCAGAACTATGGAGTAAATTTGTAGTCGGGGAAAAAAATGCTCGTACTTCGTATTCGTATATCGCTGGATTCATAAGTCGCACAAGGGGGATCTCGCAACCATCCCCGAGCGCAGCATTCAATGTTCCACCGTAAAGTGGTTTATACTCCCAGAATTAGCATAAAGAAGTGCGAGGCTCGGGACTCAGTTTCGCTAGGACGCGCCGGCTCCTAGAGGAGGATATATACGTAACCGTCTTCTCCCGCGTCGTGAACTTAACCGTCACGGCACTGCAGTATGTTACTAAATGATCCAACCCACAGCTATTATCCACCCCCGGTCGCCCCGTCGTCGTCTCCACACATCCACCTCTCGTCCCCCAATTTCCTATGCTCCAACGTTAGAATACGCAATTTAATACTCGACCAATTACATATACGAAATCTTGTTAGCACGGGTTATACCGCCGGGGATACCGGATTGGAGATTGGAGGGGTATGCGAGGTGCCTGACACCCGGGGCATTCTTCGAGGGTATCTTGGAGAAGAGCGGCAGAAGAGCGCTCGGGCGGGGAGAGCCGGTCGTAGAAACAGGCAGGCATACAAACTTGCTCAATTATGATCCTCGATTACAACTATAAAATGCGATATTGTTCCAACCGTGCTAACCCCCTTCCTCCCTCCTTCTGCCTGCGCGTTCTCCGAGTATCCAAACTGACAGGGTGGTATCCTTCGTTCCATGACGACGTAGCGTGAACACGACGCGCGCCATGATTCATTGGACGCACTAAAATCAGCCGCGAAATCCGTTAATCGCAAAGTTCCCCAACGCGTCGACTCGTGCGTTGCATCGTTCAGCACATCATGAGCGAGTCGCGGCGAAAAATGACCCGCGTTCTCTTTTTTTTGGTGGCGAGAAAAACAATACACAAACCGGACGACGGAAACAATTTTCGGCAGAAAAGCCCGTGGAAATACAAAATCGCCTATTAGCGGGCCGCTGTGTTTCGGGAATCGGTGATTGATGATCGTCCAGGGCGTTGATAGTTGTCCATTAATCCCAGCGGGGCGAACGTCATGGTAGGAAAAGAGGGGAGGGGGAGTAGTGGAGAGAGGTCCGATATGGGAAACGACGATCAATGGCGAAATTCTTATCTGACCGAATGGATTGATAGAACCACTTATCGGTACGGTCCGTTTGTACTCTTGAACGCCACGATACAAAGATATCTACCATGTTTGTAGAGCCGACGGGGAAATAACCTCACCGAGCATTCCCTCGGTGAGCTGTTTATTTCGACGAAAATGCAACCCCTCGCTGACCGCTCGAAGCAATATACCAAGGCATACCTTTCGTGGAGCGTCGAAAATAATATCTCGTTTTTCAGCTTATTTCGCATGATTCGGATTATTTCAATAGTCATAGCGGCATAGTATATATTAATGAGAACCACGGAACAGATAATTGTTTCGATCTGGTCTAATTTTTTTAATCTGGTAAATATTACATATTATTTAAAATTTGAGTTTATCTAAAAAGTGTGTCGCGCTTATCGATATATTACTACATATATTTAAAACATGAATATTTTAATGCTTTGTAAAAAATGTGAGAAATTTGCAAATACGATGGGAGATTCTTATAGACATACACACGTACATCGTCATACTTTAGTAAGTTAACATTAGAATGCCCGATAAAATTATTTTGATTCTTTTAAGATGTTCTTGTTGTCGCCACTTCTGTTTTTCACGATTTAGAAAATCGATGTTTTAATCATTTTTTAAGTAAAATAAACTGAAAGAGTAACGAAAGAAATCGATAATATTTTGATGAATTAATGCATAATTTACTTTGAACATCTAAGAACGTCGTTCTTGTTGTCGCCACTTCTGTTTTTCACGATTTAGAAAATCGATGTTTTAATCATTTTTTAAGTAAAATAAACTGAAAGAGTAACGAAAGAGATCGATAATATTTTGATGAATTAATGCATAATTTACTTTGAACATCTAAGAACGTCGTTTGAATTTTTATTTAATTTTCAATATTATAAGTACAATATATAAAATATTATTTGAGATTTTAGTCTTTTTAATCTCGATTTGTATTCCATTTTCGTTTTTTTTGTACACAAAAAAATATTGCATTAAAAATTACAACATTTTTGTAAGCTTGGAACATACTTATGACAAAAATTATAGCCACAATTACTATATATCTATTTAATATATAATTTTTTTTATATCGTGTATTAGAGGTAAATCGTTAAATTTATTATTTCTATAGCAATTTATATACAGTATAATTACAGTATGCTTCAACTTTATGAAAAAAATGCAAAGAGAAATATAATTTTAATGCGGTTTTTGCTACAATATTTTTTCCATGTGCTAATTATACAGAGCAAGTAAGTAATAATTGCGATAAATTTTGTGCACCGTAATTGTTACGTGCTTGATACATGAGATTGGAAAAATTATAAAAATTATTGTAATTTGTTTACAGTATATGTATATAAAATCTATATTTTCCAAATTATATTCTTAGCATATTCAGAAGTTATCATTGATAAGAATAATAGAGAACAGAGGAAGTTTTAAAATATCAGAAGGTGTCAAAATAACTCTTTCGGGCAACCAAGTGGGTTGACATTCCAGAGGATTCTAATGTTAGCACATCGGCAAATATTTCGAGAAGAATTAACTGATTAGTTACGAAAAATTGGTTAAGAAGAAAGAAGGAATCACGAAAAAATCGAAGAATCGATTCATACACGCATGCAAAGCAGCACGACGCTTTTTAAATCGTGGCCAACTAAAGGTAGGTTGAAAAGTTCATCCCTTGCCGTCGCCTTGACTCTTTGAGACGCACGTAAACACGCCGCATGCAACGAACGTCGGTCCTTCTGCTGGCTCGAGTATGACGCTAGACGAAAGCTGAGGAATAATTAACGACGTTCTCGAAGGGATAGTGGCGATCGCGTCGCCTTCAACGACTACGCGCGACGACCCCTCGCTTACCCCAAGGGACTTTGCGAAACAACGTCAACTCCCCCAGCGAACTGTTCGCCAGCCATATTCAGTTCGCATTTCGCGATGCAGGAACGCAAGCAAGGGTCACTGGCGGACTGCTTAATGGTTGATGACGAACAAGTATCTTGTCTCGTGTTTCCCTGCGCGCGTGTGCCGAGATTTCTCTTGTCCTCTGTTTCGCGGATATAATACAAGCCGTGAGCTCGTGCCTGCAATTAATGAACGCGACTTTATGAACGGTGAGATATGAGAATGCGTGCGATTTCGTGACAAAGGACTGAAAAAGCCGGAACGAGAGGAAAAGTGACGTTCAGAAATTTAACGCAAATACCATAACGTTAACGGGTGACATTCCGAAATCGGAAAAAGACATTTCATTTCTAGTGTGTATAAAGTGCATATTATACGATATTTATGAAATGTTACGGATACAAGGATAGCCGTCAAATTGTCAGAAATATCGAGCAGCGGTGTTGCCAATGACTGAAATTCCATAATCCCGCGAACCAATCGGCATACACCTCCAGATGGATGGGCACGCGGATGAAGGATGTGGACATTGATACGCGGGCGGACAGGTCAGATGGATGGATCCAACGTGGAGCATCTTCCTCGCGTAAGGTCAATCCTTCGCGAAGGTGCGCAAGAGTTTATTCGCCGTCCTCTCCCTCTCCCCCGCGCCCCTTCTGCCCGCCCGCATATTCTCTCGCTCCTATCTCTGTTCGCACGGCTTTATATACATTACATAATGATGTTTATCCCGTCGTACCGACGGGAACAATCGTCCCGAAAGTAAATATTTAACGTTATTTCGCGCAATGTTTCGCCCGCTGAAGAGTGCGGAACGAGAAAGAGAGAGACAGAGACAAAGAGAGAGAAACAGAGAGGGGAAGAGATAGAAAGAGAGTGAAAGAGAAACGCGGCGAGTGGCGATGGGGGTGGAGGTGGGAGGAGGGGGGTGTGATGAAGAGAAGCGACCGAGAATTGGATCTGGAGCAGAAACGAGAGCGGGAGGAAGAAGGGCAGCGGAGGGTGGTACCTTTGGGGTGAGGAGAAAACGAGCGTTCCCTGCGTATGATTGTGCATGCGTGTGTATGTATGTGTCTGTGTCTGTGCGCGCGTGCGTGGTTAGTGTGCGAGCGTTTGTCTTTGGATTTTATTCGAGACGCTGATAATACGCGCTTCCGCCGGGAATTGCGCGATTCTTGTTTTATACGGGAAAGTAAACGCCGCTGTGCGCCATGCATCGAATTTCAATGCTCCCTCGGAGTCGATGGTAAAGCGACGTTCAGCTGGTTCGACAATTCTGGTGGTTGTTCTGGCGGTTGGAAAATTTGAATTCCCTCTTACAAAGGACAAAGCGCCGTCGTGTCGGAACATGAGAATCGTTTAGAATACGCGATAATTTTATTCACGTGTACCGATGCCGTAACGTTCATTGAAACATTGTTACAAGCAAGTAGTCGTAATCCAAATGATGCTTTGTGGCGATAATATCATTATCGTTATCAACGAATTATATGCATTACACAACTTTATCTAATTAACCGTCAGACTTGCGTCGTCGTTCTAGAGTGTTGAAATCGCTCGAGATAGAGTCCAGCTGACGTATCGAGAATTATTAACACCAAGCAATTAGCCGCTTTTTTCGATACAAGGGGAGACTTGCGTAGCAGGGATAAACATCGTATTACCGATTCCACGTTACAGGCTCAACGTGAGCGTGACGTCAGCGGAAATTGCGTTTTATTTCCCCCGTGCCGTGTTTTGCGGATCGAGAGTTCGCGATTTCGGGGCCAAGGATCTCGCGCGTATCTACACATCCCGCCGCGGAGGAGAAAAAACGCAAAGTTTCGAGATCCCGCAGCCGTGATATAGGCACGATGATATATGACCGACGATAAAGCTGAGACATTGAAAGGCCGCGATCGATTTCGCTTGGTTTCTCGGTCTGCCATTCTTCCAAATGTCGTTGCCGTGCGCTTTCTCCCACCGACTTGGAAATGAATCGCGCGATCTATCGATTCGCGCCGTAGACGCCGTGGATGGCGTAAAAGCCGTGGACGTTCGGCATTCGCGCGTTATCGAATTTATGGTGCGGGTGGGAGGGATGAAAATGAAGAGAGAACTAGAAGGATTGGAACTGAAAAAGCATTAAAGCGCGCGCGCGCCTTGTCGCTGAGAGTGCACGCAATTTTTATGCATTGTGCATTTGTGGAGGGAGAGATATAGCCTGTGGCGCGAGAGAAAGGCTGACGAAGTGGACCGGGACTTTCGAAAATTACACCGTCGGCGACGTCGACATCGCGAGAGCGCGGCTCTTCCCTAATTGTGCTTCGATCGAATGGCTGTTGTAATCGCCAAACGATACAGGCTCTTTTTCCGGCAGAGCGCGGGGCTGGAAAAGACAGAGGGGCGGAAGTGAGTCGAGATCGACTCCGTTAGGGAAGAAAGGGGAAATAGGCGGAGAACGGGCGGGAGAATCGAGACCGCTGACGTAGCACTGTCCAAGCCAAATGGCCAAAATGGTCAGCGACCGTCGGTAATGGCCCAATAGACGCTCCTTACATTGCCGCAAGATATTGTTTAGGCTCGCCGTTACCACCCCTCTAGCCGCTCTTCTCGCCGCTGCTCGCGACCGATTTTCGATTCGGAGCTCATTCCCCGCGAACGCGTGGCTGCGGCTTGGCCGTTCCACGTTATGTTATCACTCGTATCGTCCGCGTCTCGTGTGGGTCGATAAAAGTTTTCCTCGCGGGGTAAGTATAGTTTTCCTTTACTGCGTCGGTCGTTCTCCTCGCGGGAGACTTTAATTGCGAGTTTGTACTTTAGAAATGCAGCAATTTACACACATACGGTTTGTACTTTTCAACTGAATGAATTAGATTGGACGACGAAATTCGCCGTTGGGTTAGATTTTCATTATTGTTATCACAATTTGGATTTACCTCTAACTATGAAATCATTTCGCATCTAAGTGAGGCCATAATTCTTGCCCGTTATATGCCTGCTAAGAAGTTGAAATGATTGATCGGCGACATCACTTGAAAATATCGCCGGAGTAAGAAATTTTATTTCGACAGTGATTTGTCCGTCTGGCTGAAAGCTTCCAGGGCCCTCGAGTACCTCCTTGTTGGCCATTATAACTTTCTGGCGTCAGGTAGTAATTAAGTCTGCAATAAGGACGAGTGGTCTGCCACCCATTAAGACAACGACGGATCGACACTTTGTGCGGCGGGCGCGAAAAAAGGTCGTCCCGTCAAATGAACCGAAAGGAGATCCGATGAAAGAAATTGTCAAAGAGAGGAAATAGGGAGTGGAAGTACGCGATGGATGATGGTGAAGAGGATTCCAATACTTTCGCAACGACGATCGTTTTATCATAATTACTGCTAGCAATTATGTGTTTTTGACATAACGCGCTACCATTTTCCGTGCAAGCGAAGAGATATATGAAACTTTCTTGCATATTCTTCACTATAAATTATCCTACTAGCAATGCGAGTGTTTTTTATGTGCGCATGCTGATCGTGAAGTATGATGTAATACACGAGTAAGCATTATTTCCAGTTAATAGCTTAAGGACAGTCACAAACACATACCCGCGCACAAGTGTCGTCACATTCTTTTATTTATTATCTATGGAGAAGGAAGCGTCTCTTATCTTTGCGACTTTTTATTACCACCGGTGTCACACCTACGAAAGTTTTAGAGGTTCCAAACCGGCTCCGAAAACTGCTACTTTCCTCAGACTTATTCGAAGCAGTCAGCTAGAAGGATACCAGAAAAGTTTACAGAAGAATTCATAAAATTTACGTTCTAATTGCTTTGTGACGAACGTCGGATTGATGTTGCATAAACGACGATTTACTTTAGAAGATTCCTCGCACAGGATATGATATTTCTAGAGACGAGTTTTATTCACGGATTTCCGTTTGTTAAAGTCATACTCGTGATTCATTAAATTAATATTGTTACGCACAATGAATTCGCGATAACAATCTTTTGCAACATAGGAAAATTAATTTGTGTGTACTTAATCCGTTGCATGAAAGAAATAACATTGATTAAATTGCAAAATAAAAATCATTTATAAAATCCTTACACATATTTAGGTCAAAATTTTAACCCTACTTTCGACCTGAACGTTCTAACATCTGTATATTCTAAAGGATCAATATATGTCGAATACACATGGAAATTAAAGTCCTACTTAGCGCCTCTAAATGACAGAAAATGCACAAAATGCTATTTGTAAATTATAAAGAAGACTTCTCGATAAAATAGATTAAATGGAATCAAAAGCAATCAATAGCAGAGTATCAAAGTATACGCCAAATGGAGAATGTTAAAGTCGAAAGTAGGATCAAAATTTCGACTCTGCTATATTTGCGTCGTTGTTTTTCAAAATCTCAAGATTCGTATTTTGAGTGATAAACATTTAGTACCAAAGACGCGACCGCCTGAACTCCAAAATAAAACAATATTGCATATATGATCTTTGCATAAAAGAAAAATAAATCTTACTGCCAAACCTACCACGTTTAACGTTAAATGTCCGGTCTAAATAAACCCTTGAAAATCTCCAGAATACCTTTCTAAATGTGCGCTTTGCGTGGATCTCGCAAAAACTTGGTCGATTCCGGCGGTCTCATTGATCACCCTAGAGTCCACGCGACAGACAAGGACGCACCGACGTGAGTTACCGCCGAGCACGATATGCTCCCGATGCAGATGCAGATACCCAGACGATGTAACGACCGGTAGGGGTGAGTCTGCAGTTAGGCACGGCCAGTGTCTCCGGGGTACCATGGTATCCGGAATGGTGAAGTTCGCGCCTGGTAGATTCCCTGTGTGACCCGTCGTCCGTTCTCTCCTTCTATCCTCACCCCCGTCGCGCTCCCTCCGTCTCCGTCGCTCTCTTTCGCTACAATACCGCGTTCTCCGGAAATTCCATGGAAGTCGAATCTCGCGCCACCCATCCGCCCACATAATTCCAGCAGGCGAGAGCTGTTCGGTTAATATCTCCCGCTTGCTGACACCGTCAAATAAAACATCCCCGGGTCGTCTTCGGGGCGGCGCGGGGACGGGCCCGAGGAAGGTGTAACCTCCGGTATAGACTCGAGACGCCGAGAGAGGAAATCTCGGTCCTTTATGTACGTACGTATAGATACACCACGCATCATCCGGCTGATTCGGCACTTTTTCGCGCGGCGTGGCGCTTGGAATAAATGTGAGGAAGCTGCAGGCATTTCGTTTCGGGTAATGTCGCGTTGGAATGGGGGCAGGTTCGCGAGACGATTCGCGTCAGAGGATTATGCTCGCTGCCGGGAATGGCGTGCTTGGGATTTGCAAGGTGGTCCACGCGAAGAAGGCGAGAAAGATATCATATCCCATAGCTTCGCCACGATACTTTTACTTCCGCGACCGTGTTTTGATGATCTCTTTGAACAAGAGACTGATCTTCGTTACGAAATAAAATACCTCGATCAAAATAACAAGCTCGTATATTTTCAACCTTCTCATAGCCTTCTTATATCTTTAACAGAAACGCTTCTTAGATAGTTTTAACGTGTAAATTTGACAAAAATCAAGTGCAGGTGAGATGACGAAACGACGAGACTAAAGCGATCCGAATCGCTCTAATATCAAATAATAACAGCGACCTCGCAGTGTGATTATTTCGTCGGGATAGTCAGCGCATAACTGCCGCAAGGCGGTGACTGTCATTTCGGACATTTGCGTAAAGAGAAACAAACAGACTCCGCAAAAAGGCAAGAAAGGAAAGAGAAAAGAAGGGAGAGGGAGAAAGAGCGCGCGGAGTAGCACAGAGTGGCAGAGAAATAGGTACCGAGAATGCGAGAGGGGGAGGAGGGCGACAGAAAGCTTCGGGGAAGGGGGTGGGAGATTCGCGCATATCCGATGCCGGGAGGGGACAAGAGGGTGCGAGGGGGTAGAGAGATAAGGCTAACACAGCGAGAGAATGAGAATGAAGGGAGAGACGTTTCCACTATTGATCATCGAGGCTCAGAGTGTAATGCTAATCATGCCCCCTCGCTCGTACCCGTCCTCCAGCGC
>NW_022639458.1:2626961-2640145 GCF_010583005.1 Odontomachus brunneus
CCCGCCACCCCCTCCGCCGATTCTCTTACCCGTCCCTCACCCTGCCGCCACCAACGTCCCTCCTGTGACACAGAGCTGGCAAGATATCGACTCTGACACCCACGCGACCCATAAGCAACCGGGCTTCACCCCCGTCATTCCCATTTCGTCGGAGATTCCCATAGATCCGGGAGAGGAACCGGACTTCCCGCTACAAGAGCACTCGAATTTGTCAATTTTTGTCAATTAACCAGACATCAGTAGATGGACGCGTTGAATAATCGACAGTTCCGACGACGATCAGCTTTGGAATTTCTCCAAGACTCGCGAAAAATGAAAGAACATATTTGAATAAAGTTTCGTTATGCAAGAAAGCTATAAGTTGCGAATGACATACATTTGCGGTACATTATATAATAATATAATTGTTTCAACATATCTCTCAAATGCAATTATATGACATATTCTTAATTGTATATATATATTTATTTATTTATATATTTATACATGCTTATGTGTAATTAAAAAAAAATGTATAAGTTTAAGATGAACATACAGCGGATATGGACTTATACAGTTGCATTTTATTTCTTATTTCACACAGGGTTACACATATCCACGTATAAGTATTAATACAGAACAGCAGTGAGGGAATATCAAATCACATTAAATAAATTGAGTCGTGCGAGCACATTTTAATTGCACATTTGAGATGGAAACACTCGTTGAAGCCGGAAGCGCGCAACTGATACAATTAATTACCAAAGCTCTTAAATACATACGCATACACACGTATCCCGCGTCGTCCATCGTAGATGCGATCGCAACGTTCGTCGTACCGGTAACGTCAACATTTACCACTGGTCGAAGGACCAGCGACGCAATTAATAATTTCGTCCGTGCATCCGCCACTGCGCTGTCTCCGGCCGCGGCGCAACAATATTTGCCGCTCTTGCAGCAACATTTTTCCGCTTGCCGGCTTTTATTTTCATCGGCAGTCGTCAGATCCTACCTTCATAATGGAACGAGTCGTAAAGTACACTCCTCCGCTCTCCGTTCAGCCCTTTACTTCACCCCACCGTCCACGCATTCGCGTCCACGCGGGATCGAATTATCCATTTGAATATGTATTGTTTGAACGGAGCATCGAGAAACTATTTCGGTCTGAATGATCCAGAAATGGAAGACGAAGGCCGACATGAGCCATTATGAAAACGGAATTGTGGATTTTACAGCTAATAATTCTTTTCCTTTTTTTAATCGTGCTAGTCGTTTCTGCACAAATGATAGCAAAACGTGTCACATACGTAGAAACGCGTATAAGGTTCCACATCGAAAAGTGGCGCTCGTGCAAATCTATGATTGGACTATTGGAAATCTGGATTAAACGCAGATGAAATATTTATCCGTAAATCTATCGTGATATATATGTGTGTGTATACCGAGCCATTACAGAAATGTCTGAGACTAGCACGGAGATCAGAGTTTGGCTGTACGCTCGGATGGATAGGTTGCTCTCAACTAATGAATACACATGGTATTAATACTGCAAATAATAAGAAGCCGCGTTGGAAGATGGAAGGCAATATAATAATTACATCAGCATATCGGTAAACAAGAGCGTCAGCAACCCTCGCCCGTTGGCTCCGGCGGCTCGCAACCGAGCACACAGCAAACTGAATATTCGCCGCGAAATCCTTCATGGAATTATTTTCTTCGGCCTAAAATGACGATAGCAGACCGCACTACTAGTTCAACCATGGGGTGGAATTAAATCTCTATTCGATATTTATAGCAGATATCGTAGCGATGCAAAGCGAAACATAATGAAGAAACTCTCTGATCAGGAGCAGATTATCTGTAGTCGTGACAAAAAGAAAAAGAATCAGATGACTCACTTCACTAAACAAAAACAATCGTGCCATGACGCTTCGCAGGAGCCACACACACACACGTAAGTCTCACGATAGCGAGGGGTGGCACGACGCGGAGAGGAGCGCAGTAAGCCCCTAATTTCTCGGGGTAAAAGTTGCCAGCCGTAAGCATCTCCGCGGAGGGGTGACGAGGTTGAGCCGTATCGGGGTGAGTTGAGAAAGGCGCGGTAGTCAATCGACAAGCGACGAGAGGGAAGAGAGAGTTTATATTGGGAAAAAAAGGCGAGACTCGGGCAGCAACAGCAGCACCAGCCAGAGTGAAACGTTTAAACTTTTTATGAGTTGCTGCGTCGTCGCTCGAGCGAAGAAATTTCAATTTTGTCGCCCACCCTCGTATCTTCTCCGCGCCGCGAAGGAGCGGCCTTTCGACGGATCCCTTTTTCCTTCTATCCCCACGAGCGACACCATCACTTGCCGAGAATTTTGGCACATCCGGCTGCGATATCCGCGCGGCTAATTTGCCTCGACACCTCCTCCGGTCTCGATTCCTAGCATCTTCAGCCCCACATCGACTTGCATATTCGTCTAATGAGGTTCCGAGCCCTCCCCAATTGAGAACGCGGAACTTCAGTCGGTTTGCCGAATAAGAAAGATATATTGTATAATTGAAGATCGAAACGGAATTAGAAGGATACGCCGACATTTTTCATTATTTCACCGCTTCCTGTGCCTTAGAAAAAGAGGAAAGAGTTTTTCTCTCCAGTTTTTCACTGGAGCAAGAAAAAAGACTATTCTTTATATTTCGTTAATAAATTCATCAGCTTCACATTCTTATTCGTTCTGGGGGCCATCAAGATTTCAACAGATTACGTCGCGTCGAACGTTAATTATTCCAAATAGACATCTTATATTAGTCAGAGTTTAGCTATTCTTACATGACACTTTATCGCACATATTAAATTGCATAAATCTTATTCCGAAATGAATATCTGTATCTGAAATTATCGTGCACGATTGATCTTATCGATTTTTCTTCCATGTAAGGTAAGGTGGATTCATTTCTAAGACTACAGTGTATAATTCGATGTATCTACCTTTCTGTCGATAGTCCTCGAATATTGAATAATCTTGCTCATATTTCTTGTCTTTTGTCCGAAAAATTATTCTAAGAATATTTGCTATTTATTATTTTTTTAAATTGCACATTCGGCCTCCATAAATTGCCCGACGAGTCGACCGAAGGCGATGCAAGTCTCGTAGTCCTCTCACCCTCGCCTCATCCTCTCTACCGAGTCATAAAAGTCTTGATGAAGACGTCAATGAATATTTATCCTTTCGTTCCGTCGCAGCTTCATCTTGCCTCAACCTCATCGGTGGTCTGGCGACGTTCCTTTCTTTTAAGACGAGACATTAAGCGAGCTCGATTGGCGAAGTTTTATCAGCATTTAATCCGACGTTCCGATACTACGTCAGTCCAAGATACAATCACGTGTTCATAGGAACAAGACATTGCCGAACACATTAAGAATTGTGTTCTACAGTAAATGATGTATGCGAACTCTTCTGGAAGCTTGTTTAGCTAAATCTAATTTGTATGTTTGTGACGTATTGCCATCGAACTGCAGTCTAAATCGATAAATAATTAACGTTGGTATGTATTTAAATATATGTGTATACTTAAGAAAAGGAAAAATTAAAAGTATCATTAAAAAAAGAGAGAGAGAAAAGAATTTCTCTCTCGAGAAATATTGATACTTCACACAAAATGTGTGTCACATTTCACTTCGAATAAGTGAACATCTCGAATATCAAGCAACACACCGACACGTTGTTGGCGAGTTTTATTAAGACATGACACTTGACGCTCGAATTAGCAACAAGACCGTTCACAAAGGAGAGAGAAGACGGGTGGAGTGAATGTTCATGGGTTTGACCACTACGAGGTAAGCGTCGAGACGCTTCACGACGTAGAACGAGAAAAAGACGGAAGCGCCAAAAGGCAGCGGCCCAGACAAACGCGGAAAGGCAGTGTCAGCATTGCGCAGATCCTCCTCGTCGCTGCTACCGCCTACTGCCACCCTCCGTTTTAATATGTTGACGCTCCGTTGGGTCGGCGAGAGGGAGAAGACGGGGGGACAGAGCAGAGGAAAAAAAAGAGAAGCTAGAAAGGAAGAGAAGAGAAGAGAAAAGGTAAAAAGAAAAATATGCCTTGGACAGGATCGCCGGTAAGGGGCGGTCGGAGGTGGAGGCTGCGGCCAGGGGGTGGCGGAGGGCACCCACAGGGTTGGGCATCCCGGGAACGGCACAAACAGCAGCACCAGACGAAAAGAAAGTTTGCCGTGTAACAACAAAAGACGTTTGTTATTGGCGCAGCATTTGAATTGTCTCTGTGTCGGCGGGCCTCCTTATTGGCCGAGCGTCGGCGACGCGACTCCTGCGCTGGTGGGGGGTTGCAAAGGGTGGTAGCCACCCCCACGACTCACCACCCAACCCCCACCGACCCCGCTTCTTGCCCCCTCCAGCGGTACCCCTACTGTGTCCTCGAGAGAGAACGGCTATACACGCGGCTAAGTGTACCGGCTATCTGGACTACGAAGCTACCCCCATACCGCTCCTACCCTTCTCGATCGTCCTCCCCGGATAGCGGCTGGGCCCTGGGATGACCCTTTCCGAGACCTACCTTGCGTACGGGCCAACCTCGTATCTGCTGGCAACGACGAGGGGGAAATGCCTCGCAGAATGCAGGCGTGACTCTTATTTAATTTTGCTGCTTGAGCTACCTGCCTGCATCCGGCGCGAACGGCGTTTCGAATTATACCGGAGAATGCGAGAGTGGTTTGGGGGAGCAAGGGAGCCTTTAATATCACCGGTGATTAGCGCTGTAGGCGCGCACTTGTGACCCCTCGCTGAACGAAAATCATTGTGCTGCATTCAATCCGTATTAACATCAATTTAATAAGCTCGAACGTAGCGGGCAGAGTTGTCGCGTACTGCTGGCGGGTTATCCCACGTATTTCTTCTACGTAAGCAACACGCTGAATTTTTCCTTCACGATGCACTGGCACCCTGGGAAAGTCATGAACGCGCTCTATTATCGTTACATCGTGTAACACAAACGCAATAAAAAATCATGACGCTTATTAACATATTGAAGGTTTTCAACTCATACATTAATTATGATACACCCAAGAGATCGTATGCAAATGATAATGACGCGAAGTGCGTTCGAGCCACGGTCTTCCAGACAGCCCCACGCAGAGCTCAACAGGGCGTAGATATTCTCTTCTCGTATCGATCCGTCGCCACTCTTGTATCCAACTTCGATCACCGGTACGGCATATCTAGCTGCGCGATTCATGCGCACAATCTTACTCGACACAGTTTTATATTCGTATCTATCGGTAACACGCTCTACGGCATATATCAATGGATCGGTTTCGAAATGCGTCGATAGACGTGCACTGATACCTACCTAGATTATTGTTAGCAACATCTGCTCCTAACGATTATTCTTGGAATTATGCTGCAAATTTATGACGCGGGTCGAAGCCCCGTTTTACGAGACGCTTTCGTATCAAAAACTTCGATCTCGCCGTGTAACTTATGACCTCCCCGTTTAACTTATGATGATCGCTCGGCGCTGCTATTAATTAATGTAAAACTGTTACCGAACGTTCCTCCACCTGTTTTCCAGCCGGTCGTTTTTCGGTACAATCGATCTGGTTGTTTACGACGTTCTGTAGAATGTAATTGATCAACGCGCACAATGATTCATATCGCGTCTATGTGTTATAACGACAACGGCACACTACGTATTTTTCATAATAAAGTCTTCTAAAGTAAATTAATACAGGGAGTAAAAGGCGCAAATACTTCTCATTAATATGCACGCAAAACGAATTTAGTTATCCTTTGATCTTAATTGATACAGCAATTGCGGAACTCGAACAATTTAACGTAATATGTTAATTAAACATATTAGAGAAACATAATAAAAAGAACAACTCTCCCGACTTTAATTTATATCGAATCAATTTAAACGAGATAAAGAGACGTACTTTAACGACTCATTATCTAGACATTTTTTTCCAACCAGTTTATTGCAGCATATTTAAGATTATAATCAATTGCTATGCAACTATTGCAATTCTGTACAACCAAATAATGATATTTTCATGTTTGATGATTCACCTTTTGAACTCTTGACCGCACGAGACGAAATTTGGTTAATCAAATGGCTTAATCTGTTCCTGGTATCTGTATTGAGTGCCATTGAATGACATAAATCAGTATTTGTTGCCTATGGCCAATGAGTAATCATTGACAGATAATATCAGACGTGTCCACTTGATATAATCGAATTAAGCTCGAATTTGGTTGCGTTATCATGAAGCACTACTACTATGATTAATCGATGAAAATCGTAATTTTAGATACCGCATTCGATCTCACCGTTAAGAGTTTATATTTGCTGGTTAGACATGCTGCGATATTAATTATAGCGTCACACTGGTCGATAGCAGAAATAAATTCCACGATAGATATGACATATTCGATAAAAATTTGCATAAAAGTAAATCGAGGTTTATCGAGGCAAAAGTAGAAACGTACGCTGTCATTTCGCTTGTATTCGGAAGATCTATTTTTATAACAGAAAAAATAAATAAAGAATAAAAAAGAAACGAGAAAGGAAACACATATCATATTTTATGTGCAAAATCTAAAAATAATTGTTAACTTCATTTACTTTATTAAATTTCCTAACGAAAATTTTCCTTTGAAAGAAATTTAAAAACAAAAAAATTATTTGAAACACGTTTGTTTGGACGAGCAAGCAATGAAGGTATATTCAAGAAAAGAATAGATATCCATAATACTCAAGTGCACATAAATCTAGATCGATGCAAGATCGAAACGCGGACATGCAACCAGATGTCTTCTTAAGGGAAATATCGTAGGACTAGATCAATCCGATTTATTTGAATGTAACGCTTGGCGCGTAGCTCCTTGTACTCGGATGCGAGTCTAACTCGATCCTTCCTTGAAAGATGCCGCCGGCAGGGAGTCAGGCGACAAAGTGTACGCGTGCACGACCGCTCATCCTCTCCATCGGCGCTCGCCTACCTGCATCGCTGGGAGAGTGCGTCTACAGCCACCCCAGGCTGCTGGCCCTCGTATCCCTCTCGAGAGAGGCGTGCGCCGCCTCCGATCCCCACCACGTCATCCACCCCTATATCGTCTCCCGCGCTCTCCCTCTCTGTTGCTGCCGCCGTCACATAAAAGCACTGGATGCGGGGTGAGATGCCCTAAAAGCTTGCACCACGCGCGAGATGGTGTGAGAGAGAGAGAGAGAGAGAGAGAGAGAAGAGTGGAGAGGGTGAAAGGGAGAGAGAAAGAGAGAGATGAGTCGGGAAGCGTGGAAAAAGAGCAGGTGCAGGACAGAGAGAGAGACGCGGGGACACAAAACGAAGAGAAGCAGCGCCGCGAGACAACTAACGGCGCACGAAGCAGCGACGATCGCTGGAGAAGGTGAGAGAGAAAGAGAGAAAGAGAGCTTACAACTTGCCTCGGGTACTATTGGAGGGGGGAAATACCCCCCGCGCGTCCCCTACGGCCTCCCCTACTTTCCTTATCTCCCTACCTTCTCGCCCCGGCACCGTCACCTCCCTCCCTCGGTTTCTCTCGCTTACGCTCTTTCTCTCGCTCCCCGTGTGTATGGTTAAATATTGCATTATTGTTTTAACGGCAGGGAGGAAAACAGCGCAGCCGGTGGTGCCCGCCCGCAGAGTTGCGCGCATCCGCGCCGCGTGTACACTCCTGTCGCGTCCTCGGCCGGAGTGTCGCGAGGTATCGCGGTAATCGCGTCGGGTTGCCAGTCAGCTTCGTTGCCGTAGAGGTTATCGTCGTCCGTGGACGCGCGTTGAAGCTCGCCAGTCGTCCACCCCCTATTTCCACCCTCTGTGACACGGCGAGATATCGCGCCGTGGCATCTCCTCTCCGTTCTTCTCGTACGCGGCAACGTCCAACGATCCGATCGGCGTTCCACGACACGTCCCGCGTGTCTTCTCCCTTCCTCCGCTTTGCATCCCCGCCAGCCGTATCGCGACGTCCACCCCTATACCGCCGAGAATGACTACGGAGCCACGTCGCGACCCAGTTGTGTTTCGCGTGCTCTCGCGCGTCCGCTGTTTGGTGGATGAGCCTCCGCTTGGAACGGGGTGCAGCAGCAGCAACGACGGCAGCAGCAGCAGCAGCAGCAGCAGCAGCAGCGACAGCACCAGCAGCCGCTAGAGATTCACGCGCACCCTCCACCCCCGCAACGTACAAATCCACCCACCCCGCGGTCGCAACCACCGCCTTATCCCGCGCTTTCTCCGCCAGCCAGCCGACGTAGCTGCGCAAGGCCATTCTCGGGGGTGCCACCCCCGGCTCCTTCCCCTCCCGCTCCTCTACCTCTCTCCCCTTGTACACCAATCCCCTCCTTCTCTCTTTTTCCTGTGTATATGCACCATCTCTCTTATTCCATCCCTCTCTTTCTCTCTCTCTTTCTCACGACTTCTCTTTCTCTCTCTCTCTCTCTCTCTTTCTCTCTTTCTCTCACACTTTTTCTCTGTCACCGCACACCCCGCATTTGCCACCCCTACACGCTGTACCCGGCATCTCAACAACAAGTACTCGCTACCCGGTAGCATCCGACACAACACAGCAAGTCGCCCTACCACCGCCTTCGAGGCCACCCTCGGAGGCCTGCCTGGGGTGCCTCGCAGCATCGTGGCAAACACAGTATCGTCTACTGAGCGTGGATGTCTCGAGACAACCGGGAGATATACCGCGGAACACTACCGGCGCCTTCTGACACCTTTGGGGTACGTCTCTCCCTCTCTCTCTCTCTCTCTCTCTATCTATCTATCTCTATCTCTCTTTCACTCTCACTCTCTCGCTCTTTCTCTCTGTCTCTCTTCCTTGTGAGCATACACGAACACATCGGGCACACGTGTGTCCGTGCGCTCGGACTGTCTCTCTCTCCCTCACACGCTCGCGCTTGCCCTCTCGGTCGCACCCAGTGTCCGTCTCATTCCTTTGCCCGGACTCGTTTTGAGGCGACCTGTCGATCTGCTTTTCTCTGTCTAACGGTTCGCCAAGATCACGCAACGATGTCTGCCTTCCTCGGGCACGACGTAAGCGCGCGAGAAAGAGAAGGGGAGGGAGAGAGAAAATGCAACGAGCTTTTCCCTAGCGACCGGGAGTGGATCCGAGTGATATTTTTGTGTTATCTATTCCGCGTGTGCAATCGAAGATCCATGAGGATGATACACAGCGACATTATACGCGACAGTGCTCATAACCGATCGATCAGTGCACACTTCAGCTGCGAGTGCACCGATATGCATCTATCTGCATCCCGTCGATCACGCGAGAGGATCACGATCACTCTAAAGTGCAACACTAATGCTGCAGTGACTGAAGTGTTCTTAAAAGTGCGAAAGATACCAGTACGTGAGCATTGCATTTATTTAAAAAAAATATTTTTTTCTTCATTTAAATTGCAGCATCAATGTCGCCGTATCGAAAGTGCTAGCAACAATGATAGCTTATTTAAGTGTAAATGTTGTACGTTAAATGTTAACGTACACGGTACATAAACGTACGTCATGTACCATGTACGTTATAAACATGTTAATTTGAATACAAAGTGATTTCATTTTATAATATGGAAATTTAATTTAATTTCGCGTGTCGTGAAGACAACGTCGTTGCAAATTGGCAATGTTTGCGAGCCTATCTACGCAAGCTGACTGATAAATTTCTATCTGCAAGTGAAACGCACATCGTGCCGAAAAGAGACACTCGCAGAATTCGTCATCGTGGAACATTTGTGCGCGATCACTCATCCGCTACGTGGGACAAGGTACAAATATCAAGATAAATATAGTGTTTAAACATCAGGCTGATAAATACCATGGTAATAAATGCAGCAATATCAGTGAAGCATAATCAACGTTTTCGATGATACTATCCCGAGGCGCAACCACGTCGACCTGAAATCGCGAGTGCTATCAAGCGTCGTGTCAATTTGTAGCAACAGCGATCGGGGCAATCAAACAGGTGTGTAAGCATAAACTCGTCGAAACGCAGCGTCGATACGACGTCGTCCCACGGATTCGAGATTCTTGACAACCGGCGAGAGTTAAAACAAGCGACTTAATCTTCACACGGCGACACGATGGTAAAGCAAGGCGACCGATAATGTCTCCGGCGTTACCTTAAACACGACGTGACTTAAGGCGCAATATTTATAATCGCGATTGCCCTTCGTGATGTGTCACACCATTTCTTCTGTAAACGCGTCGCGGCGTGCTATTTATGAAGCACGGAGGCTGTGCCTTACGTGCGAAGCAATAAAGACGTCTTGAGAAATATCGTAAATACGTGCATTACAATACGTCTAATAATACATACGCTGTACTGTAAAGTGTACATTTGTTCATTTAAAACAATACGAAAAAACAGCTCAGGAATTAATCAGATTTCGAGAATTTGAGAGACTCCATTATTTTATTTAATATCTTTCTCATTATTCTAAAGGATCTATAATAAGTATTTCTATATTTTGTGAGTGAAAATATCTAAAAATAAATAATATTTATTCAGTGGATATACCAATAACATATCTACTTAAATCTAAATTCCTTAATTTCTAAATAGATAAAAATAATTCCTAAATTCCTTAATAGGCAGAATAAAAGGATAGAATTTCAAGAAAATATTTATTTCCTTGTTTAAAAAATATTTTATGTATAAGTAAATATGTTATTAGCACTCAACGAATAAATATCTTTTTATTTCTTAGATATTATTTCTCTCAGTGTATAAATCGATTTATATACGTTGTAACAATATCGTACCAGTCTTTATTTTTCTTGTTGTCAACCGACAATATTAGCAAGGAAATAATGTTTTCTTTAATAATCATCTGGAGCTGCAAGCCGCGAAAGTCATCTTAGACATATATTCATATACCAAAAATATCATCGTCCTCCTTTTAAAGCGCCGTCAATTATATTAGCAACCCGATGCCATTATTTCCAGCGCGAAAAATTAATTTCCTCTAAGTGCATCCATTTAATCGACGAAAGTATTGTTCCGCTTTATCTTGTTTCACGTTCGCAAAGCCGCGTGTACACGCTGACAAAGGGGAACGCAGTGTTTACGCTTTATCGTCGGCCAAGCTGTTTTCTTTATCGATCGCGATTGTTATCGGGTCATCTTGCAGGCCATTGCTTGCAATTGCATCTACCGAACTGCCGGACGTGCCTATTCCGTAAAAGCTTCTCGAGGCTTGAGCGGGCAACCTCACGATATATGAAATTTTCGAACGACTTTCGATTCTTACGTCTACGGACAATATCGTTGAATGAAATCGGAAACAGTTTATACGGGTTAAATGTGTTTCGTGACAATACAATGTCACGTCGTAATTGCTTTGGAATTAATTGCTGCTGATTAGATATTAAAGATGATGGTTGAGAGGACACGCGATTCGATGATTACGAATAGTAATCAAAGTTATCTCGAAAATGAAGAATAACAAATCGAAAGTAACTATGAATAATAACGAAAACATTCGGAGGAAGGCAGCAAGTATATGGTATCGCGTTGAAGAAGCACTCACAAACGGCATTTAAAAGATCATTAAGACAATTACTGGATGCAACGTCTGAATTAACCAAGTTAACCAAGTTTTTCGAGACGATGATCGAGTAGAGCAGGCGGAATGTAATATCAGCGTCAAGAACGCTCGGAGAGATCGTCGAGTAATGATAAATCAGAGAACTTATCAACATCTGTCTCTCTTCGTCATCATTCTTCTTATTCTAGCGAGTAAGCGCATGATGACTGATATATACGATTTCTTTCCCATAAAACTCGACACAACTCTGCCAAGCCTAGGCTTATGAATAAAAAATGACAAGTACAGAGTGAAAAGTGTGCTATTCTTTAGAAATGTTGTGACACAGCTGCTGAAATTGTTCGAGTGAATTTTCATACGTACACCATGACTACGAATCCGCGAACGAAAGCTATTAAGAATGATTGCACGTCTTACGGAAAGTGTGTACTTCGAAATCCAGCAAGTGACAAATTGCTGTACAATACGGGATATTTCCTATATATATTACGACATATCCCACCCTGCGTCTCAATTTGTCAGCCGCTGGATTTTCGACCATGTATTTTCCATAAAATGCGTAATTACTGTGAGTATGTCTCGCTTATGGTATCGTTATTCTCACCAAAGAAAAATACATCTAACATTTCCCTTGTCTCGTTTCATTGTCTCTCTCTATTTACGATTCTACTTGTATCGCACACAGAGAAGAGAAAATATTCAAAAATAAGAAATATATATGTATGCGATAGGTACTAATGACATATTTACTTGCACTAATATATACATGCATATTTTTGCATTGAGAAAACATCTCTTTCAAATAAGAAAATGCATATTTCCCTAAAATCTACTTTTCAAGATGAAAGCAATGACATATTCTATTTGAACAAAAGAAATCAGATTTAAGTAAATATAGTGTTATTACTACCTATCGAATAAATAGTTTTTTTTATTTTTCAGACATTTTTTCTTTCAGTGTTAACGTGTGATCTCGGAATACTATTACATAATCATATACTGACGCTTAACGACAGCCATCAGTCGACAGGGTTGACAAGACGTTGCTATGGAGACTCGCGTAGTCTCGCGAAAAACTGTGCTTTCATCGGCGACACGGCCGACACGGGGAAAATACGTGCTATCATGTCGGGCGCGTGGCACGCACTGGGATAGCCGAACGCATCGTTGTGTCGAGTAGTGTAGTGTATCGTCGGGCGCCGACGCTTCGTCCCCTTGCCCTCCACCCCACCGACGCCTCACCCACGGCACGTCCTACCCCCCCCGAAACCGCGAACCTTCAAGCTCCACGCTGGAAAAGCTGTAAGCTCCTACCTGCTCGACAGTCGCGTGGCCACCGCGCCACTGTGCGCACGAAAGTACCGCGAAACATCAGCCGGCAGGTTAACCGCGAGCAGCATCTCCTGCTGCTGCCTCCCCCGTGATTAACACCGCGCTAAACGCATTGCATTGCATTGTGGCCGCGAACCGCAAAATGCGATTGCACGCATGCCGCGTACGGCGCGCCACCGCGTTTCTTACATGCTGCCCGCGGCTTCCGCCTGCGCTGAAACGTAATTGATTTTCTCCGACACACACACACACACACTCTCTCTCTCTCTCTCTCTCTCTCTCTCTCTCTCTCTCTCTCTCTCTCTCTC
>NW_022639458.1:2640581-2644827 GCF_010583005.1 Odontomachus brunneus
CTCTCTCTCTCTCTCTCTCTCTCTCTCTCTCTCTCTCTCTCTCTTTCTCTCGCTTTCGCGTAGTCTCTCACAGAGAAGGCTTCTTGCATTAATTAAATTTCAGGACACGGAGAGTGCTCCACCGCTAATGAATGTCTTTCCGGTCGCGGATGCTGGAGATTAACGATTCTTTCTATCTTTTTAACCCTTTTTTTTGCTGTGATACTATAGTCGCTGTACTGATTCTTAGAACGAAATTTTGGTCGTAAGAAACGCACAAATTCTGTGTCCTTTGCATAAACGCGTTGGTTCGTTCATTAAAATTAAGTATTACGTTAATCCTACCTCTGTTACTCTGCCTCTTTTCACTCGTTTTTAGTGAAAGATTCCATTCCAAAAAATTTAGAAAATAACTATATTATTAAAAAATATTATATTAGTATAATACTATATTATAAAATACTATATTATTGTGGAGATGCGAATATAACGAGAGTTATTGGAATTCATAGAAACGATCAGTTCCGAAAAGCGAGCCAGTATTACCTAAAACACCAAAATCTCTATTGTTCTTTTCATTTTATTTATATTTGTGGGATAGACATTCTATTATTAAATTTTATTTCATCGACTGTCTTATTAATACATCATGTATGTCATTTATCATGTTATTTCTTTGCGACTAAATATTCAATTTCGCAGATCTGATAATTAAAGATATTCCAATTAACAGTAACGCGTCCTTTCTCGTAACATTTCCGTGTGTAAATCTAAATACATTTTTGCCGTTCAATAACTTCCTCTTATGATAGTAACATCTCTTGTCAGCGGGAGAGTAAAATGTCCTCGCGAAAATAGAAGCGGGAAGAAACAAGTCCACCTCAATTTTCATTAGTTATACATCCAGCTCGCGCATACCGTGGACAGCAGTCGCGCATTTATTCGACATTGATATGACATATGAATATTAAAACATAAAGTATTGCCTCTAAATTTTCATCGACGTGGAAACTGCCGTTTCTGAATAATATACGGTTCTATTAAAATCTAATTGCATTACAGTTCGCTGCGCGGTGCGTCATTTTGGTACAAACCGGGATTATCAAGCCGGCTAATTCTATATGACACACGTGTCTCAATTACTTCGTTATTCATTTAGACATTAATGCTTCGATTTTAATTTAGATTTAGAGAATGCTGACGCGCTTGCGCTCACCCTCCGAGAAATAAGTTTCTCTATAAGAGGCTAATATTAGCGCGGCAGTATAAATTCTGATGTCTGTTACCGCACATACGCGCGCCAGCCGTTAAAAAAATTTTCACAATCTCCGCGCTTTTCTAAGCGATCGGGCGCGCCGAGGTCGTTAAACGCGCCGCTAATTTCTTTCCTCCGCAAAATCAAAAGGAGAGGAGCACTGGTATAATGTGGAAGTATTATAAATCTCATACGAGCCGTTATCTTTCGCGGGCAGCGGAAAATATGCGGCCATTCGCGTAAACCGTATACCTTTCGGAATTGTTCATGAAATATTACTACATCGAGCGAGCATGTGGAATTTACACAAGCAAATTACACTTCGGGTATATGAAAGCGGTAATTATAAATCGGCCACTAAAAGCAGGAAATTTATGGGAAGGGTTACGATGGCTAAGGGCTGAGAAAACGCCGAATGGCGAAACAGTCGGGCAGTTACAAAGCGACCAGGAATATCATAATTGTGAATTAACAAGTTATACAGCCGGCGCTAAAGGACAGCGTGGCGCGATAGAAAAGAACATAATTAAAAATGTGCCAGCTTATATCGCGGATACGTCGAAAATTTTTTCTCGGGCAGGAAAGCTATCAACGAGTCATATTAATAACATTCTCCAGGATTGTAGGCATTTACGCGTAAATTATAAACGTCCATGTAAACCATGTATGAGATGTCATCTATGTAGATAACGAATAATTTATGACTGTCGCTTGAAGAACATGAGGCTTGCTCAGGAATTAAGGAAAATTTGCATTTTTATTTAATCTTTAGAATTCTAAATTTATGAACATTGTTTTCTAAACAAGTTGGAGTCCACAAAATTCTCTGTCTACATTTTTATACCTGCAGAGAGTTAAATCTATCAATCGGTCACGTAATGAAATGAAAATTTCAACAAATAATTATAATATGAATGATCGCATCTTGGGCAAACGTTCGTATTGATCCGCTCTCGAATTTTACGACAGATCACGCACTTAATCCTGCAATTTTTTTTCGAGCGCGAGCACTGCTACGCGACAATCCGTATTCGCACATTCGCACGCTGCTGCGCGAGAGACCGGCGACACCGCCGAAAAAATATCGAGACGCGATCGCATCGATTCTCGAGACTATACATCGTCGTCTAAATCCACGAAGGATTTCGTCTGACGGCCGGCTGCTACTGTCACTTCTCCTGCACGCCGCGCGTCCTCGCAGGCTATTTGTTTCGGCGCATCGTGTATTGACTCTGCAGCAGCGACCGGTAGGCGTCGCGGGCGATAATATATCGACAGCCTCGGGTGATATATGCTCCGGCGGAGTGAGCGGCTGGAGCATACAGAAGAAAGACTCGTCTCATAAAGTATAGGGCGATTTGTCACGGCAGTTTGTGATGCGACCGGGAGAGAATAATCCTCTGGATATCATCTAGCGCGCGACTACCACCCCACCTCGGCCTCGACGATTCTCTCCCCTGCGAGTTTCTCGTCCCCTTTCGTTCTGAGAGCGGATTACGTCCGACCCGCGCGTTCTTCGTTAGGGGCGCGCGCGCGCGCGTCTCTCCGCATATAACGATTAATCGTACCTGATGCCATTTTCGAAATCGGCACGATGCACTTCAGGCGGCGCGATCCGCTCGTCTCGCGCTTCGATAACTCCGGAGATCTCGGGTGTCTCGAAATCCATATAAGTGTATCCGGCGACACCGGAGGTTTTAATAACGCGGCTTTTAACAGCGATGGAGATTTGCACTTCCCGATACAGAGAGAAGCTTGCGCAAATTTTTTTATATTAACCCTTTAGCTACGAAAGACGTACGTATGCGCCGAATAAATTTTGTCTTGAATAATACATTTATTATTAAATGAAATCTTTATTATTAAATGAGTTGTATTGTTTTTATTATTGTATTAAATGCATTACCAATGTCGAATTTGATTACTTTTCAGTTCATTCGTAAGCATCTGTCGCGCGTAAATTGCGTATGCGTATTTTTTATTTTAACTGCGAATTTTATATTAAATACTGCATTTTATATCATACTGCGCACACACACACTCACACACCTAAGTAGTTTTCTATTAGAACATGCTACAGCTAAAGGGTAAAATATTTCTATTGAGAAGTTGCTTGTGACATAAAATGCACTTTGAACACTTTTGTTTGTCAATTATTCTCAAATTCAATAAATGATTTACTGCCTATTTTCGTTCAGTAAACGGGTTTAGATTTTGTCTATATTTCGTACACAAAAGTGTAGAAAAGCAAGAGAAGGGTAGTAACTATTTGGAAACTGCGTTAAATTTTTACCAGAATTATCAAAGAACTCATGTGTTCTTTCTGCAATAGCTATTTATTTAGAGGATTTTAGAGGATATTTAGAGGATTGAAAATAATGGTAAATAAAGTCATAATAAAATCTTTGTGTGACATTCGCGTAAAAACAAGATGATCTTTGATCCGCACTCACGGCAAACAACGCTCATTGATTAGAACAGCCATTCCTTCGCCATTCCTTATGCCCGAGAGACGATAACGTCTCAAAGTTCGAATATCAGGTAACCTCCATCTCGAGGACTTGAAATCCTCGCCGATGATAGCAGCGATGACTCGATACAATCGTTGCACTCCGCGCATGGCGCAATGACGTTTTCTCCCTGCTCGTAAAACTGCTCTAGCGAACGTACACGTATAATTTCGTTTGAACGTTCAGGTTTTTAACCGCGCTTTCCCCTTTGTCGGGATCGCTATGAGTATGTGTCGGCGCTCAGGGTCGCGGACGTAGCATTGGGAAGGATTGGGCGTAGCAGGAAAAGTCTTAAAAGGGCTCTAGGGCTGTAGATAGGACTGACTGGGAGATAGGTGAATGAGTGCGTGAGTACATATTTGTTTAGTTAGAAGCACTCGCGCTCCCTCTCCGTCTTCCGCGTGATCCTTTGTCTCTGTTTCTCTCTTTCGCTCTCTTTCCCTATCACACCCCATACATCTCTCTCTCTCTCTCTCTCTCTCTCTCTCTCTCTCTCTCTCTC